>NC_064619.1:637367403-637676987 GCF_023898315.1 Schistocerca nitens | reverse complement strand
TTATCCGCATGGCTGTAACGGATCGTGCAGCCACGTCTCGATCCCTGAGTCAACAGATGGGGACGTTTGCCAGACAACAACCATCGACGACGTTTGCAGCAGCATGGACTATCAGCTCGGAGACCATGGCTGCGGTTACACTTGACGCTGCATCACAGACAGGAGCGCATGTGATGGTGTACTCAACGACGAACCTTGGTGGACGAATGGCAAAACGTAATTTTTTCGGATGAATCCAGGTTCTGTTTACAGCATCATGATGATCGCATCCGTGTTTGGCGACATAGCGGTGAACGCCCTTTGGAAACGTGTATTCGTCATCGCCATACTGGCGTATCACCCGACGTGATGGTATGGGGTGCCATTGGTTACACGTCTCGTTCGCTTCTTGTTCGCATTGACGGCACTTTGAACAGTGGACTTTGCATTTCAGATGTGTTACGATCCGTGGCTCTACCTTTCATTCGATCCCTGCGAAACTTTACATTTCAGCAGGATAATGCACAACCGCATGTACCAGGTCCTGTATGCGCCGTTTTGGATACAGAAAATGCTCGAATGCTGCCCTGGCCAGCACATTCTCCAGATCTCTCACCAACTGAAAACGTCTGGTCAATGTTGTCCGAGCAACTTGCTCGTCACAATACGCCAGTCACTACTCTTGATGGACCGTGGTATCGTGTTGATACCACCTGTACCAGCTGTACCTGTACACGTCATCCAAGCTCTGTTTGGCTCAATGCCCAGGCGAATCAAGGCCGTTAATACGGCCAAGGGTGGCTATTCCGGGTACTGATTTCTCAGGATCTAGGCACCCAAATTGCGTGAAAATGTAATCACATGTCAGTTGTAGTATAATATATATGTCCAATAAATATCCGTTTATCGCCTGCATTTCTTCTTGGTGTAGCAATTTTAATGGCTAGTAGTGTATGTACGCCTCTAAAAAAGAAATAGATGGCATGCTCCATCATGACCTACTCGTGCGCTCACACACTGGCGCCAGGAGTAGGGGAATGTGTCTGCTAGTCGACAGTGAGGTCCTGTGATGGAACATATGTTAAAAAGCACTGTAGAGTAGAGTTTGGGTGTAGTGGGGACTGATGGTTTAAATGGCTCAAAGCACTATGGGAATAAACATCTGAGGTCATCAGTCCCCTAGACTGAGAACTATTTAAAACTAACTAACCTAAGGACATCACGCACATCCATGTCCGAGGCATGATTCGAACCTGCGACCGTAGGAGCATCGCGGTTCTGGACTGAAGAGCCTAGAACCGCTCGGCCACAGCGGCCGGCAGTGGGACTGTGGTAGAGGTTGTGCACATATTATCTTATTCTGCCAAAACATACATATATATTAACGACAAAAACATTTTCACACAATCTAAAAAACATGTACCATATATTAAATATTAATAATACCGGGTGTTCCAAAAACAATGACCTCATTACAGAACTCCATATTTATTGGTAAAAACATACTATAAACATCGGATGAACTGCCAAATAGTCAAATAATCTTAACGTTTCATCTGTTCTATGGTCTATGTGTCTAGCAGCATCAGCACGAACAATATCTAGACGATAGGAAGCTTCGTCGTACACGTTACACAATGTATCTGCTTTAACAGAACTTACGGCCGCTTCTATTCTGTTCTGCACTTCTTCTACGAGGTAAGGTGCAGATGAACACACCTTCCTTCACATATCCCCACAAGAAAAAGTCGCAGTGGGGCATGTATGCTTACCTTGAAGGGAAGAATGCAGGGCATGGTTTCGGAGTCCCATGCGCCCTACCTAACTTTGAATGGTCTTCAACCACTGCAGAACAGGCTTCTTTCAGGACTGCAGGAGGACTCAGATGACTTCATTTTCCAACAGGAAGGAGCTCCACCATATTGACACAACAACTTATGTCAGTGTGTTATTACGTTTTGCCTCTATGCTCGACAGGGCATACGAAGGACCGAGACACTGTCCTGCATTCTTGTCCCCCAAGTTCGTCAGAAATGACCAGATTCGATTTTTTCTTCTGGCGATATGTGAAGGAAAGTGTATTCATCCGCCCTGTACCGCATGACATAGAATAAGTCACAAACAGAGTAGCAGCCACCGTGACTTCTATAAAAGCTGATATCTTGTGCATAGTTTAAGACGACTGCAGCTATCGTCTAGATCTTGTTCATGCTCCTGCTGATGGACACGTGGCGAATTTGTATAAGCATTGCTAGAAGTTAACGATTTTGTGACTATTTTGCAACTTATCCTACGTTTGATGTATTTTTTACTAATAAATAGGGAGTTCTGAAATCAGATCATTCTTTTTGAAACACTCTGTATATTGACAAACTGCCTATTGGCTTCTGTCTCGGGATCTTCGGCCGACGTTCATCTAATGATTTTTCTGACGTTTCGCCAGCACGAGTGGCTGGCATTGTCAAAGCTTCACCCTCCATGGAGGATGAAGCTTTGACAATGCCAGCCACTCGTGCTAACGAAACGTCAGAAAAATCGTTAGATGATCGTCGGCCGAAGAACCCGAGACAGAATCCAATAGGCAGTTTGTCAACAAGTGGCCACGAAAGCCTTAACAATTTTGTACTCTGTATATTGATTATATACTGCACAGAGTGAATCCTTGCATAAATCTTGCACTGGACAGTAATATTACAGTTAGAAAGAAACATTTCGAGATATATCTTGAAATTAGTAATGGGACACTTGAATGACCTTGAAAAGTGAAAATGTTCGAGAGTGTTGCCACATGCAGGGGCAGTGGTCAGTGACCTTTCCTTGGTATTGACCCTTACCTTGACCTCATGATGTAATCATATCCGTCTCCATTGCCTGCTCCCACCTACCTCCCTTACTCTTCACCCGACCCTGTCTCCAACAAATCGTATAAATGAAACGAAGCCCAATTTCATTAGAGCTAAATTGAAAACAATGTTGTCCTTGCCATATCTTCAACCATCCATACATTGCAGTACTGCTTATCTCCAGTGCGGTATTAAAAAATACAATACAGCAGAAATAGTCAAGCCGTGTTTATGGGAATTTAAAAAGTTTTTTCGCTGTACCTCCAAACAATCATAGAGTGACATTAAAAACCCAAGTTAGTTATGGTAGACTATTGTGTGCGTTATATGCCACAGACTCTACTCTTTCCAACGAGTCGGTGCATATTTTTAGGAAAGAATTATTATGATATATCGATTAAATTGTGGAAAGACATACACCACTTATAAACACGCACTCACAAAAGAGATGACCAAAGACGACAACACTGAAAGATTTGACCTCTCCAAAGATAATGCGAGAGTTGATATTTCGAAAATAAACAAAACTGTTTATAGCTTTATGTGAGGTATTTAACACTTTGTAAGCACAATTAAGTTTCAAAAATTAAATTTCTTCAGCATCTTCTACATTGGTAGCATTAACTACTAAAATGTGTACTTATCATAAGTTATGATAGATCTCCAAGAAACTGTTGCGTAATAATGTTGCTTTTTATGTAAGATTTCTCAAACATTTCAAGTACAACGAAGCTTCAAATTAAATACTTCTACTCCTCCACTTTACTCATTACAACTCTCACATCTCACGTATTGACACTAAGAAAGTATGGTACTTGGTTGCACAGGAGCTCATGATTTTAACAGCTGCAAAAATGCAACAGAATGCTTGGCGCAACTTGATACAGTTTGAAGGATAGTTTAATACACTTGTGGGACAAACTGATGCAGCTTGTGACGCAGTTTGATAAAGTTTCATGGGTAAAATATACAGTTGGTTGGGGGAATCGGATACACTTTATGATAAAAGGATACATTTTATGGAGGAAGTTGATACAGTTTAAGGGGCGAGTTGAGAGTGTTTGAGAGGCAAGTTAATACAGTTTGATGGGTAATTTGATGTATTTTTGGGAATATTAACTCTACTAGTGGCATGTTGGTACAGTTTGATTTGCTGGTTATCTGGGATAACTGGTGGTTGGTGATCAATGATGGTCAGCGATAAATGATGGTCAGTGAATTAGGCCTTATGTTATATGTTAGCCTCTAGGTGTTTGCTTAATACAGTATGCGTAGGACATTAGATGTTACACATTGGCTTTTAGTTGTCGGCCACTATCCATTAGAAGTTCTGCCTTAGATATTAGATATTAATCATTATGTATTAGGAATTAGGTGTTTGTTGTTAGGCATTACATGTTAGCAATTAGATGTTAGGAATTAGCTGTTAGTTATTAGACAATTAGCCATTAGACATTAGGCATTATCTGTTAGCTGTTACACATTATGAGTTACGTATTATATCTGAGCTGTTAGGAGTTATGCATTATTTATTATGCATTGCGCATTAGGCGTTCAGCACATCCCTCAGAACTGGAGGATCTGCTGGATCTTGAGGTCCTCACATCATGTCCTGATGGGAGGGGAACTTTTCCTATGATACCATGCGTCACCTTCCAACCAAGTGGTGTCCAGTAAGGTTAACGAACTTGACATTGTAATTTCATCAGAATCGTTGATAGATTAAAGAAATTGAAATAGAACTGGTAGAAACTGTGCTTCGACAGAAGTAATAAATGTATCAACTTAGCCCAAAATTGAAATACAAATATCACAAACTGTATTATGCTATTGATGTGACACATCACAGAACATATTTGTTTTTGAAGTGACAACTAGCTTCGTTACCACAGATATGTTACGTAAGGGAATATTTAATTTGAAGCTTCATCGTGCATCCACCCAATATGTAAAAACTTACATATAATACTGTCGTTCGAAGTTTCGTTGAGGTCTTGCATATATTACGATTAGCGTGCAACTGTGTGCATTTTGATAAATAATACCGAAGTTTAGATGCAGAAATATTTACTCTGAAGTTTCGTTGTGCTTGCAGTATGTGATAAATTTTACATTTAATGCAACTATATTTAGCTTGTATTTTTGTACATGTGTTGCATATATTATGACGAACATGGATTTCAATAACTAGTATGGACAGCGCTGCAGATTCTGAAAATATTTAATTTTTCAAACTTCCTTGAGCTTTCAAAGTGTTACAAATTTCTCAATAAATGATAAATAATTTGATTTATTTATGAAATATCGTGTTTGGCATTGTCTTTGGAGGTGGTATATCTCTCACTGCTGCCGCCTTGCTTGTCTCTGACGTCAGCGTGTGTTTCTAAACCGTTCACGTCATTCTACAGTTTAGGTGGCATATCATAATTAAACACTTTATTCGTTCCTAAAATCGAACACGTAAAACCTTGGTGGGAGTTTGTGCTGGTACCTTTCTTTGGATGTTGACGTAGCTGATTATGGTTTCAGATTTAGAGAGATCCATACATCCCTGCAATTTAGTAGCAGTTTTTAGTAATACTTTCACTGAGTGTATTCTTTCTTGTGATGCATTATCTTCTCTACCCACATTCTATAAGTGATGGCAGTACACACACACATTATCGGTTTGCAACACATTAAATGTATTTAGATACTGTTACAACACGTACTTTACAACTTCTGACGCATTTTGGAGTACGTATCATAGCAGGATTAAAGTTATTACTTTGACCCTTCCAATATTTTTCCTCTACTTGACCTCAACTAGCTGTTGAAACAACTGTGCGATAATTATTACCCGTTATACAGTTGTATCGATACATTAACTTCCATCTCCCGAGGCAAATACAATGGGGGTTCTGTAACTATTGTGACTAAATTTGTTCACGGCCAGTTTCGTTTGGAAAATGCGAAATTTCATATGGGACAAAGTGGAATATTGACGCTTAAGCCTCTATAGTTCCATAAAGTAACGATACCTGCCGGCGATATACGTAGTCTTCAGAATGGCGTCTGTAATATAGATATGTTTGAAGCAGAGAACTGGCGTTAGGTTTCTTTTGGTGGAAACCACATAATGAAATGTCTCTGCAGTTGCGAATATCGGCAGCAGTCCGCTTTATAATTGAATGAAGACAGTGAAAATCTCTGCCGGACCGTCACTCGAACTGCAATTTCCAGCTTATTGTGAGCGGTCGGCTTTCCATCAGGCTACCCGCGCAAAGCTCACGACCACACAGAAACTTCCGTATGTCGTCAACCATTTGTCTGAATCTCAGTAATAGCACTATCGAAAACCCAGAGCAACGAAATATGTTCATAGGCTCTGGCAGAGTGTCTACAAAGAACTGGCAGTGAACAAAAGCGCGAGGAGTCGTTGGGTGAGTCGTCTTTCATCATCGCATCTATGTTGCGCAAACCTATCTCCTGCGTCCGGGCCATTCGCAAACATCTGTCACCCCTGCAATGTAGGAACATGCAGTCAGTCTCATTCGAGGTGACTGACAGGTCACAACTATACACTTCGCTGCACATCTGGACGCATGTGTTGGTATTGCCAATACACTCGACCACCATTTGGGTTACTCAAAGGTATACGCCAGATGGATTCCTTCCTAAAAGAAGACTGTAAAAATCAGGGAAGGATGTACTCAGTGGTAAGCAGTACGTGTGTAATAGGGAGGTTATGTATGCAGCGAGGCCTTCGATCTGACGTCGACAAGCAGAGTGGTACCTCCAAGCAAACAGGACCTCCCATTAAGATGGTGTGAGGCCGTAGTTCAGAACGGAGATTCTGTTGAAAAAAATGTTTTGCAGGCAAAAGAATGGGGAAATAACGTGGTGTACTGAAATACTGAATAAAACCATCCTACTTTCAGAAATAAAATGTGTGCAGAATAAATTCGGGGTAAACACACTGTGATAGGCCAAACATAAAGCATGCTTCTTATGGCAGATTCAATACACTTCACATACTAAGATACTGTATAAAAAGAAAAATCAAATTTATGTAGCATTTTAGATTATTGTGACATCGCAGATGGCGTAAGATATATACTTTGAGCGTTATAGCGACTTTTATTGTGCTTAAACTCTATATTATCACCGGCAGTAGATGTAAAAATCGCACATTTTGCAGTGCCAAGAATTTTGTAGACATTTAGAATACTATGGAATCATAGATGTGGATTATAATTAGCCGCCCGGTGTGGCCGAGAGGTTCTAGGCGCTTCAGTCTGGAACCGCGCGACCGCTACGGTCGCAGGTTCGAATCCTGCCTCGGGCATGGATGTGTGTGATGTCCTTAGGTTAGTTAGGTTTAAGTAGTTCTAAGTTCTAGGGGACCGATGACCTCAGATGTTAAGTCCCATAGTGCTCAGAGCCATTTGAACCATTTTTTAATGTAATTAATTTCACTTTCAGTTGTGCCTTAAACGAAGTGTGTTTCGTAGGACAAACTAGCAACTCTCTTACCTCCAGTACACTCACCTGTTGGTAGCACAGAACGAATGTTTGTCAATTTTCTGGCGAGCGTGGTCTGTATGGTACTATAGAATCATTGCGGCCCTCAGAAAATGGTTAACTCTTTCTGCGATTTCTAGATTTTTGTAGTATGATGTGGTGGTCGAAGGTTTAATTCCCAGCGCATAACGAAATTGCTTGAAGACTCCAGAAGTAAACGCCAAGGCACTATGAGATATTTAAACATGGCAGGGACACGATTCGTGACTTCTAGTCTGCCTACCTTAAGTTATACCTACCATTGCCGGCCGAAGTGGCCGTGCGGTTAAAGGCGCTGCAGTCTGGAACCGCAAGACCGCTACGGTCGCAGGTTCGAATCCTGCCTCGGGCATGGATGTTTGTGATGTCCTTAGGTTAGTTAGGTTTAACTAGTTCTAAGTTCTAGGGGACTAATGACCTCAGCTGTTGAGTCCCATAGTGCTCAGAGCCATTTAAACCATACCTACCATTAGGGACAGTCAGATATGAGTAAATGTGTGGCCTGTGTCGATCTGCAATCAAGTATGTCGCTAGAACATTTCTGCTGAGGACTAGAACATTCGACTTCAGTGCGCTAATGGAGTCAACCTCTCGAGAGACAAGTTCGTGTAGTATCGATGAACTCAGTTCCAAGTTCAGAGACGAAGTCTTAATTTCTAGTCAGTAAAGAACTGACTGCTCCTTTATTCCTGCAAAGGATCTCGGCAACCAATCCTCTTAATTTTACATCACTCTGCCACTGGTGTAATTGTTCCCTAATAACAACAACTCTTTACATAAGAAGCTAAAGTTAAAAGCCAATAATATCGATATCCTCCCCAGTCTTATAAAAAGTATACTCCGTGGGGAAAGCTAAAAAAACCAATACTCCAAGCTATGTGCAGCTCTCCGGTTTCTTGCGAATCTGTATTAGCTCAGAGCTGTTTTGTCATGATTTTTAGACAGTCGGGATATGATTATCAAGTTAATGCACTTTTATTAGCACGGTCTGGACGCCTACCTCCTGCCGGCAGAGTTCCTTCCTCCTAAATGAATGCTTCCAACTTGGCCGTACTAAGCGGATAAGTACAATTAACTGCACAATTGACCGGGCGTCATTATGATGCTAACCACGGCGACTTCCCCGACGACAATACAAAGCCAACTTGTGCTTGTCTATCACCCACTAACAGTTCTGCACAGTGGGTCGCTTTCGTCGTGTCACACTTGCGACTCTTCTGTCATCCATCCTCAGCACTTCTCACTTGTAAGGCTCACCCAAAAAAGCAACAGAAATAGTCTGCGCCGAATTATGTAAAATAATCTTAAAAAAGGAAATGAAATCAGTGTATAAAACCATTCTAATTGTACTAATCCATATCCAAATGTATATTATCAGAGCATTTCAGGCTCACTTCACACAAGGTCTAATTATTTTAGCAAATACTTATGATATGAGATGAGTCAAACAGCTTGTGCCTTTTAACCACATTCCACTTGTACAAAATGTTTGCTCAGGAGTTGTTTCATTGAAGAAAAGCTCGCCGTAAAGAATCAAAATTTCAGTGAGCGGTTCTCAGCGACTTGGGAATGCTTCAGTACATCACTCCCATTCTCATTAACAGAAAAGAGGGTAACAAACGCAAGGTATCTTCGCCATCCAGAACACGGAAATAACGACCACAAATAAAAACCACGTATTCATCCACAGAGAATCCACCTCCTGACATGTTCGTACTTGGGTGATGCTACAGAAGACTGTGGTTCATCCACAACTTTACAAATTGAATATTAAATGTCCAGCTGCTGTAACCATTCACTCATTTACTTAGGCCAGGGCGTAAATTATTTTACAATGTTATTTTGTTACTCTGCTCTTTCTTTGAGTGTGGTTATTTAATTATTCTGTAAATAATACAGCTAATCACCAACTGACTTAAGATCAAGTTATACCAATCACACACAATATTCATCACTATTTGCTGCCTAAAAGTTTTAAAAGGAATACATGTTTCACATTACTGATAACTGTTACGAGAAATAATGATGCTATGTAAGCGAAGAATACTAATGATACACTAATCAAATACTGTGAACAAAAAACAACTGAAATATGACATAATGTTACACACTAATATACTCATATAGAAAACAGATGGAAACCAACAAACCAAATACTTTAACTTATATTTTACAACATAATCAATCATTCTTCTTGAGCTACCCATTTTTCATGTGGATGTGATTTATAAAGCAACTCTTAGTTGCAACAAACAGCAACAACAGAAAATCATTAAGATATCGAAATCTAACTAGAAAGTACGTAAAAACATGGTGTGTGCAATTATTTTGCTGTGACAGTTACTACGTAAAAGATAAGATGGCAATATGCAGTCGTGTTCAAAATGGTTCAAATGGCTCTGAGCACTATGTGACTTAACTTCTGAGGTCATCAGTCGCCTAGAACTTAGAACTACATAAACCTAAGTAACCGAAGGACATCACACACATCCATGCCTGGGGCAGGATTCGAACCTGCGACCGTAGCGGTCGCTCGGTTCCAGACTGTAGCGCCTAGAACCGCACGGTCACTCCGGCCGGCCATGCCGTGTTGTTGTTATTATTATTTGTAAACTACATACTGATAGTCCAAAGTGTGATAAGTAATTAGTATAGCCACAAAAGAAAGCAAGTAGAAAAATGCCTTATTTTTTTGGGAGTCTGTGATATGGGCATGTGGTACCGTAACAAAAAGTGTTGAGTACAAAACATTCATCATTGCTACAAAAAAAAAAAAACTAAAGTACATGAATCATCTAAACAAGAGGCTGACAGTCATAAAGATATAAAAACCTTCTGAAAGAGACAAACAGTGATCTACAGATTGCTCGGAGAGAATGGTTATTATAAGAAGCTCAGGAAATAAAGAAATTACACCAAAACCTGTTGTGAATGGGGTAACAGGACACAGAACCGTAGAAATACATGTCGATTCGGGTAGCGAGATTTCCTTGATCTCAGAAGAATTTTACCAGTAACAGGAGTATATACAGGGTGGTCCATTGATCGTGACCGGGCCAAATATCTCACGAAATAAGCGTCAAACGATAAAACTACAAAGAACGAAACCTGTCTAGCTTGAAGGGGGAAACCAGATGGCGCTATGGTTGGCCCGCTAGATGGCGCTGCAAGAGGTCAAATGGATATCAATTGCGTTTATTTTTAAATCGGAGTCCAATTTTTTATTACATATGCGTGTACAGCGCCATCTATTACAAAGCGAAAAAAGTGGTCCAATTAATACTTTCATATTTCTTTGCGTACTACACGAATATGTAATATAAAATGGGGGTTCCTATTTTAAAAAAACGCAGTTGATATCCGTTTGACCTATGGCAGCGCCATCTAGCGAGTCAACCATAGCGCCATCTGGTTTCGCTCTTCAAGCTACACGAGTGTCGTTCTTTGTTGTGTTTTCGTTTGATGCTTATTTCGTGAGATATTTGGCCCGGTCACTATCAATGAACCACCCTGTATAATAGGAATTACTGGTACATGGGTAAATTAATTAGAAAGAAAACCAGAATAGCTATAAACATAGGTCTGTTCTCTTTGATACAGATGTTACTTGTAGAGCCTAGTATACATTGGCGAATACTATTAGGTGTAGACTGATTAAGTACAGAGTGATTTGGGAATTTTGCTCAACATCATTCTCGTGTAATTTATATAATGTTTCAGTACCTTTTAAAGCTAGTCCATTATTAAGCAACGCACACCAATTATTAATTAGGCTACATTAGACGAAAACAGTACAAAAGCTTTACAGCAACTGTCTCAGATTACACATACGAATAACCATAAGAATCTGTTCTTTTAACAGATCAACAAAAGGATAATTTACATCTAATTCCATGTACTTATGAAGCAGTTATTTTTGGACAAAATGTGCCTTACAGGTGAATACATATGTAGCTTTAATATCAAAAACCACTCTTATGTACAGCTAATCCAATACCTGTAAGTTTATAAGCAGGAGCAAAAGAAGAAATTAACAGAATAATAGACATCCAAGTAAGACATTATAGTTTTTATAATAATCCATTACTGCTGGTTAAGTATGCAACAGACTGAGTTCGACTCCTGTTGGACGCACAAAAATTAAGTATGCATTTAACAACGGAACGTGATAGCCCTAAAGTATTTGTGAGTTATTGGCAAAGTTCGAACAAGCGAAATACTTTGGTGTAATGGATTTGATGGTTGGTTACTGGCAGGGAAGATTAAGTGAAGATCTTAAACAGTATACTGTATCCAGAATGTTTCGGTCCGGCAGACAGTTTTAATCTGCCAGGAAGTTTCAGTATACAGTATTTTTATATGATGGTTAATATTATGTATTTTGTATAAAATACTTCCGTTTCATTATTTAGTAGAGCGATTGATCAAGCTCTGGGAAGAGAGTTTTACAAGAACTTTTAATTTACGTAGACGATATTTTATTAGTATCCAAGGGTTGGGAGGAAGATTATCCCTTGTTAACTAAGATATTACAAAAATTCTATGAAAAAGAATATTAAATTTGCAAAGTCACTTTTTGTTCGAGAAGGATTAAAGTTTCTAGGACACCTAGTGGGCGTAAATGGTATAAAGCCAAAGAGATCTGGATCAAATAAAACCTATTAAGGTGTGCCCTGAACTGCATAATCTAAAACAGTGACGTTCGTTAGTTAGTACTCGCCAGGGTCCTATCATAGATATATTTAGGAACAAGAAATCAATGATCCATATTTACTTCCATTATTTAAACTGAGATATATTTGTATTTGGAACGGAATACTACAAAAGTTTTCCAGAATATCAAAGATGCTTTTGTATATGGAGCAGTCCAGTAATGAACTAGCAACTCATGCATCAGAATACTGTAAAGATGCGGAATTACTTCAAGGGGAGTGGGATCCCGAAGTCAGGGCACATAGGACAAGGTTTTTCGTGAGCAGAAGCCTAGACAAAGATGAACTAAACTCCTTAGCAACCGAGAAGCAACTATTAGCCACTGTTTGGAGTACACAAAAATCTGAAACACTTCTTTGAGAATGACACCTATAGATATACACGAATACGAATAATCAAGCACTTATCTCTTTAATGGAAAACAGATTGTTGCGTAGGTGTTTGATGAAAAGGGGTTTGCCTCTTCAACAGTTCAGCATTGACATAAAATGTATAAACTGTTCTACAAATCAAGTTCTAGATAGCTTGGCAAGGTTACCTATGGGTGTGTATGATATGAAAAGAACTAAATGGCCCGGAATAAGATTCTCAATGAATTTGTTAAGTTAAGCGATACGAAGTATGAAGTAAGAAACTTAGCACGACAGATATGGCAAGGACTAAAAGAGGATAATCATTTTAAAATTAAACTGCAACAGTGTGAACAGGAATCAATACCGTCATTAGAACAACATATATGGACACTTGTAGATCAAATGTGTTTTGGAGAGAAATTGGAGAGACACGGAGTATTGAAAGTTATGCATTTCGTAATGTGTGATGGAGATCGGATTAGTATGGTTCATACTTAAAGGTTATGGTCACTTTGCTATTCGTAAATGTATAAAACTAATAAAAACGTTTTGCTACTTCAAGGGATCAAGTAAGAAAGTTATTAGACTGATAAAGAGATTTCACATTTGTCAACAAACTGTTTTCTTGGTCGATTCCAATAACGATAAAGAAACAGCACAATACAACGTAGATAGGCTAGAGATCTATAAACCATTACTTTGTCGAAAGTAAAATAAATAAAGAGTCAGCATTTATTTATGATACGCAACATAATAAACAAACCATAAAACGCAAACAGTTATAATTGGTCAGCTCTTAATTGCACGTGAGGTATGATATCGCTGACAATCAGCTATGTGAACTTTAAAAAATCGTAGAGTTACAGGTGATGTAGTGAAAGTCTGAAGTCAGGAGAAGAGCTGACAGCGAGGAAAAATCTAGAACACATCATGTCATAGCCGCATCCACTAAAGCAGAGAGCATGGGAAGCGACAACATAGATTCATAACCTTTATTAACAAATGTCTGATTGCCGAATGCTGATTCCTGACCGCCCAGTGTGTAGTACCAGCTCTTGTGTCATTTGCGGTTATCCAGTGAGAGGGAGAGCTATGAAGGTCGACTGATGGCACACTAGCTGCCTTCGATCGTATGGAACCATGAGTTTGGCTGGAAGGAAGTTGCAGCTGCAGTGCTAATTTCTGAAGCAACAATGATAGGGTGTGGAGACCACTAACACGCTGCAGGCCCGCTGGAGGCTTTACGTGCATGACCTGGATGCTGTACATAATCCGCCTTCGTGATGGGGTCACTGAAGCTGCTTAAACTGTTCCTGTGGCAGACACCAATGCTGCTGGCTTTTGTTCCGTAAGTGGGGGCCGAGAACCGACAGGTGTGAGCCAGCCAGTATTTCAGGTGGACTTGGGGCGAGACTTCCGAGTGTAAAAGAAACTGTTTTGCAATTTCAGTACAAGCAGTTCTGAAGTCGCGGTTGGTAATGGATGCAAGACTACAGAAAAATGAAGAGACGTTCAGAGGATCTGTCGACCTGGAATAAGCATTCGACAATGGAAAATGGTGCAAGATCTCAGAAATTTTGAGAAAAATAGGGATAATCTTTAGGGAGAGACAGGTATATACAATGTATTCAAGAGCCGAGAGGGAATAATAAGACTGGACGACCAGGAATGAAGTGCTACGATTAAAACGGGTGTAAGACAGAGATGTAGTCTTTCGCCCCTACTGTTCAATCTTTACTTCGAAGAAGCAATAATGGAAGTAAAAGAAACGTCAGGAGTGGAATTAAAAATCAAGATGTAACGATATCAATGATACGATCTGCTGATGATTTTACTATCCTTAGTGAAAGTGAAGAAGGATTACAGGATATTCTGAATGGAATGAAGTCTAATGAGTTCAGAATACGGATTGAGAGTAAATCGAAGAAAGACGAAAGTAATGGGAAGTAGCAGAAGTTAAAACCACTAGAAATATAACATCAGGATTGATGGTCTTGAAGTAGATGACGTTAAGGAGCGGTACTACATAGGATGTGAAATAACCAACGACGGACAGAGCAAGGAGGACAACGAAAGCAGACTAGTGCTGGAAAAAATGGACATTCCTAGCCAAATGAAGTCTACTAGTATCAAACATAGACCTTAATTTGAGGGAGAAATTTGGAGCAAAGCATTGTGTCATAGTAAAACATGGAGTGTGGGAAAACCGGAACAGAAGCGAATCGAAGTACTTGAGATGTGGTGCTACAGACGAAAAATTAGGTGGCCTGTAAGGTGAGGAATGAGGAGCTTCTGCACAGAATCGGAGAGGAAAGGAGAACACTGACAAGGAGAAGGCACAGGATGATAGACATCTGTTAAGACATCAGGGAATGACCTCCATAGTACTAGAATTTGCTGTAGAGGAAGAGAGAGATGGGAATACATCCAGCAAATAACTGAGGACGTAGGTTGCAACTGCTAGTCCCCAGCACAACCATGGTGGCGTTCAGTCTCGCAGTGATCATACAGTTATGTCTTCAATTAGCAATGAAATACTAAAGTATTAAGACAATTTTCAGCCACCATGAACCCAAGGAGAAGTTAATGGGAGGCATTGAAGGGTAGAAGTCATAAACGTCAATACAAGTACTGCTTTCGAAAAACTGCTGGCTTTCGTAACATGTCTTATGGTTTCCAACGTCCGTCATGAGTACGGTTTATAGTGATATGAATTTTAATAAAATGTCAGAGTAGTATATCAGCTATTATACTCTGCGCGACACCCTGTTAGCCACAGATAAGGCAGAGTGCATATGTCTACCTTATTTCTTATGTTTCTGCCTTCCATAGTGAAAGACGGAGTTACGAATTACCAATCTTGGATTGACTGTCTTGATTAACAGTGTGTACAGAGCGAGAGTGTAACGAGAATTCTGATCCGCCGTTAGAAGAAGCATACGCAAATGAGAGGAGGTCGCTACTGTAGTGACTTATTCAAGCAGAGTTTCTTACATCCATAATTATAAATGAACCTGTAAACTGTAAAAAAGTTTTACGCGCCACTTACTCTCATATACCGTCTGACTCTAATGGAGGGTAGTAAAAAGCTCCGTCTTTAGGCCACAAGTGGCCCTTCCGGGACCGTCCGGCCGCCGTGTCACCTTCCGAGGAGGATGCGGATAAGGAGGGGCGTGTGGTCAGCACACCGCACTCCCGACCGTTAGGACGGTATTCTTTGACCGAAGCCGCTACTAATCGGTCGAGTAGCTCCTCAATTGGCATCACGAGGCTGAGTGCACCCCGAAAAATGGCAACAGCACGTGGCGGCGGGATGGTGACCCATCCAAGCGCCGGCCACGCCCGACAGCGCTTAACTTCGGTGATCTCACGGGAACCGGTGTAGCCACTGCGGCAAGGCCGTTGCCGGAGGGTAATAAAGGTAAAGCAAAATTTTACAGTTGGTTATTTCTTGGTGAACAGTACTATCTGAAGTTGTCTTCCCGAATCATGAACCAACTCCACAACCAAATGCGTGTTTCAAATACTCAGTTTTAATAACCATGGTATGTGATTGATAGTTTAACATATCGCGACGGCGCATCTTACACAACTCGTGTTTTATAGCCGACATTTTAAGTTGCCAATGTGTTCTCGCTACACGGATACGGTTTCCCTTTTATTTTTATTAATACGACGTCGATAATTGTGTCGATAACCTATTGAATTTCCTAGAATTCTATGTTGTTATTAACCAAAATAAATTTAATACGTCATGTCCTGGCCCGCCAGAAGTCCCTAATATCTGCTTACACCTGCGATCGAACTGGTATTAAAATACACATTTAACATTTTTTAATTCTCTCGTCGAGTAAACATTGTTTTTATTCTGTTTCCTGAACTTCACCCGACTGTTCGAACATTCCATCGTCTTTCAGGCGTCATTGCGGGATATTATTAACTGTTCGTCCTACATTTCGGCTGACAACCTAAGAGATGGACCAATATGCTCCTTGTATTTTTCCTCTTATTTTTTAATTGATGTAAAGGCTGGTGAAGCATGCTGAGACTGTCTTACACAGCCACTTATACTCGTGTTCTCCAACTCTGCCGCTGAAAAAATGTTTCCCGGTACGTTACTCTCATGTGACAACATTTCTCAAAATTGTGGAGCCTCAAGGGGGTATGTCTTGCTGTTAACTACCTTCACAATTACGCAGCAAGAGCGACATGTTAGTGTTCGCAAATATATCCGTAGCTAACAACTGTTTGTCGATGACCTTAATTCATGCTGTATGGTACTATTACTCGTATAAGCCTATTAAGCCAGAGATCTATAACGCATAAATCTTGATGGTTTGCTCGTATCGTTCGCTGGTTACTTGGGCGCCTTGGGTACCTGTATGCACTAGACGCCCTGCTTCTGTGAATATTTGAAGCGCTTAATGCTAGAGATAGCCATCACTTTTTTCATACGGTAACAATGACGAACTGCTCGTTGGTCCTCAAATAGTGGGGTGTGGCGAGAGAGAACAATTGCCACCGTGGTGTTTAAAGGTTATTGCAACTGAGTAGTTCCGCATGACGTTATATACGAGTCGAGCATAAATTCGTAGCGTTTTTCCGTAGGATTATTAAACAAAACAGATACGCATAACAGATACTTTAGTCATCAATACATTCCCCTTCACTGTTTACAACAGCCTGCCAACGCTGAGATAGCTTATTGATTCAGCGACAGTAGAAATCGCGTGGTTTTGAGGCGAAGAACTCGTCGAGCCATTTTAGGAGCGCATTTTCATCCAGAAAGGAAGTTTCTCGAACAGTGTTCGAGACTGAGAGAAGTCTAGGGGCACAAGATCAGGTGAATAAGGTGTGTGCGGAATGGCTTCCCAAACCAACTACTGTATAGTGTTTTCTCTCAGTCTAGTAGAAAATGGTTCAAATGGCTCTGAGCATTATGGGACTTTATAACTGAGGTCATCAGTCCACTAGAACTTAGAACTACTTAAACCTAACTAACCTAAGGACATCACACACATCCATGCCCGAGGCAGCATTCGAAACCTGCCACCGTAGCGGTCGCGTGGCTCCATATTGAAGCGCCTAGAACCGCTCTGCCACAACGGCCGGCAGTGTAGTAGAATGCGGGCGGATATTATCGTGGAGTAACATCACTTCACGTAATCGTTTTCTCTGGATAACGTATGCGAGACGTCTCAGTTGTTGACAGTAGATGCCAGCAGTGATGACTGCACCTGAAGGAAGCAATTCGTAGTACAGCACTCTCTCGCTTTTCTACCAGATACAAAATAGTATCTATTGTGGATGCGCACAGGTATTTGAACGAGGAGTTGCTGCTTTGTTTGGGCTTAACCACTCCTTTCTTTTCCTTATTTTAGCGTAAATACATCATTTCTTGTCACCAGCAACGATACAGGATAGGAAACGTTTTGTTAACAAACCAAATGATACGCATGACAGAGGTTTTAGTCATGAATATATTATTCATTCTTCACAACAGTCTGCCAACGCTGATTTTGGCTTAGATCATGCGGTATCCATGGACCTGGTTACTTAGGACGTTCCCCATTTGTATGTCAATGTCACATGGTAGTGGGATGATCACAGTTCATCACATCTGCTGCCAGTTCTCGAGTCAATGGCGTAGATAATTGTGGATTAATGCCTTTGAACCAACTCCATCAAGCCTCGAAGGTCTTCCTGAACGTGGAGGGTCACTAATGACAAAACGATCCTCCTCAAAATGAGAATATCATTTTCTTGTTGTGCTATGTCCCCTGGCCCTATCCCCATACACGGTGTAAATGTTTCTGCCAGCCTGCGATGCTGAACTTATACAGAAGAATACGTCCCAAATGTTCCGATTTCTCCACCTGATTCTTCATTTTCTAGGGTCCTCAGCTCCACTCGCTATATCCAAATGGCAGTATGTAAACTTGAATAGCAACAGTGTACTACAATGAATAAATAACAGTCGGTATATAAACCTTCAGCAATCGGAATACGAACGTGCATAACAAAAACTCTACGAATTAGGGTTATAAATACAAAATCAAATATGGGTAATGCAGGAGTAGGTTTAATAATGAATAAAAAATAGGAGTGCGGGTTAGCTACTACAAACAACATAGTGAACGCATTATTGTAGCCAAGATAGACACAAAGCACATGCCTACTACAGTAGTACAAGTTTATATGCCAACTAGCTCTGCAGATGATGAAGAAATTGATGAAATGTATGACGAGATAAAAGAAATTATTCAGGTAGTGAAGGGAGACGAAAATTGAATAGTCATGGGTGACTGGAATTCGTCAGTAGGAAAAGGGAGAGAAGGAAACATAGTAGGTGAATATGGATTGGGGGGAAGAAATTAAAGAGGAAGCCGCCTTGTAGAATTTTGCACAGAGCGTAACTTAATCATAGCTAACACTTGGTTCAAGAATCATAAAAGAAGGTTGTATACCTGGAAAAATCCTGGAGATACTAATAGGTATCAGATAGATTATATAATGGTAAGAAAGAGATTTAGGAACCAGGTTTTAAATTGTAAGACATTTCCAGGGGCAGATGTGGATTCTGACCACAATCTATTGGTTATGAACTGCAGATTGAAACTGAATAAACTGCAAAAAGGTGGGAATTTAAGGAGATGGGACCTGGATAAACTGAAAGAACCAGAGGTCGTAGAGAGTTTCAGGGAGAGCATAAGGGAACAATTGACAGGAAAGGGGGAAAGAAATACAGTAGAAGAAGAATGGGTAGCTCTGAGGGATGAAGTAGTGAAGGCAGCGAGGATCAAGTAGGTAAAAAGACGAGGGCTAATAGAAATCCTTGGGTAACAGAAGAAATATTGAATTTAATTGATGAAAGGAGAAAATATAAAAATGCAGTAAATGAAGCAGGCAAAAGGGAATACAAACGTCTCAAAAATGAGATCGACAGAAAGTGCAAAATGGCTAAGCAGGGATGGCTAGAGAACAAATGTAAGGATGTAGAGGCTTGTCTCACTAGCCTACAGGAAAATTAAAGAGACCTTTGGAGAGAAGAGAACCACTTGTATGAATATCAAGAGCTCAGATGGCAACTCAGTCCTAAGCAAAGAAGGGAAGGCAGAAAGGTGGAAGGAGTATATAGTGGGTTTATACAAGGGCGATGTACTTGAGGACAGTATTATGGAAATGGAAGAGGATGTAGATGATGATGAAATGGGAGATAAGATACTGCCTGAAGAGTTTGACAGAGCACTGAAAGACCTGAGTCAAAACAAGGCCCCGGGAGTAGACAACATTCCATTAGAACTACTGATGGCCTTGGGAGAGCCAGTCATGACAAAACTCTACCATCTGGTGAGCAAGCTGTATGACATCAAGAAGAATATAATAATTCCAATACCAAAGAAATCAGGTGTTGACAGATGTGAAAATTACCGAACTATCAGTTTAATAAGTCACAGCTGCAAAATACTAACGCGAATTCTTTACAGACGAATGGAAAAACTGGTAGAAGTGGACCTCGGGGAAGATCATTTTGGATTCCGTAGAAATGTTGGAACACGTGAGGCAATACTAACATTACGACTTATCATAGAAGAAAGATTAAGAAAAGGCAAACCTACGTTTCTAGCATTTGTAGACTTAGAGAAAGCTTTTGACAACGTTAACTGGAATACTCTCTTTCAAATTCTGAAGGTGGCAGGGGTAAAATACAGGGAGCGAAAGGCTATTTACAATTTGTACAGAAACCAGATGGCAGTTATAAGAGTCGAGGGGCATGAAAGGGAAGCAGTGGTTGGGAAAGGAGTGATACAGGGTTGTAGCCTCTCCCCGATGTTATTCAATCTGTATATTGAGCAAGCAGTAAAGGAAACAAAAGAAAAATTTGGAGTAGGTATTAAAATTCATGGAGAAGAAGTAAAAACTTTGACGTTCGCCGATGACATTGTAATTCTGTCAGAGACAGCAAAGGACTTGGAAGAGCAGTTGAACGGAATGGACAGTGTCTTGGAAGGAGGATATAAGATGAACATCAACAAAAGCAAAACGAGGATAATGGAATGTAGTCAAATAAAATCGGGTGATGCTGAGGGGATTAGATTAGGAAATGAGACACTTAAAGTAATAAAGGAGTTTTGCTATTTAGGGAGTAAAATAACTGATGATGGTCGAAGTAGAGAGGATATAAAATGTAGACTGGCAATGGCAAGGAAATCGATTCTGAAGAAGAGAAATTTGTTAACATCGAGTATAGATTTAAGTGTCAGGAAGTCGTTTCTGAAAGTATTTGTATGGAGTGTAGCCATGTATGGAAGTGAAACATGGACGATAACCAGTTTGGACAAGAAGAGAATAGAAGCTTTCGAAATGTCGTGCTACAGAAGAATGCTGAAGATAAGGTGGGTAGATCACGTAACTAATGAGGAGGTATTGAATAGGATTGGGGAGAAGAGAAGTTTGTGGCACAACTTGACTAGAAGAAGGGATCGGTTGGTAGGACATATTTTGAGGCATCAAGGGATCACAAATTTAGCATTGGAGGGCAGCGTAGAGGGTAAAAATCGTAGAGGGAGACCAAGAGATCAATACACTAAGCAGATTCAGAAGGATGTAGGTTGCAGTAGGTACTGGGAGATGAAGAAGCTTGTACAGGATAGAGTGGCGTGGAGAGCTGCATCAAACCAGTCTCAGAATTGAAGACCACAAAAACAACAACGAATTAGGGCTGTGTAATGAGGTCACCTGAAACACTTCATAAGACCAACTCGCAGAGCGTTACCAAAGTCGCTTCACACACAATAGTCCAGCGACTCTTCGGCCTATAGCATTCTGCACATGACGCGTGGATGACGCACGCGTGTTGACGACAGGGCATCGAAGGAGACTCCATAAGCAGTTTTGGACACGGATTCCCGGTAACCGACGATATTTTTCTCCAACGAAACACAATTTGTAATTCAGAGTTATAACGTCCGAAAAATTACTTTTTGAATTACTGCTGAGAGACCACTGTGCTACCAGTGCTTTGGCAGAGAAATCTGTACAATAATTAGACAGTGTGGGAAACACTTTTGAGCAATGTGTTCAGGAGCCAGCACTTGATGACCCCATTCATCGGTTTATTCTCCGAAAAATGGGATCTTCCAGCAAAATAACGAACATTGTGACGAGGCTCATAAATTGAGACATGAGAACTACAGAAAACTTTCTAAAATCAATTGGTTAATATCTGTGTAAGTCTAGAATTAGCCACAAGGAACACTATTATTCCGCCTGAAACGACAGCACTATCGTATACAGGGACTGGAGAAGGCATACGGAAATGCCACGAAAAAAGCATGCTTGAACATAAATGCAAATACTAGATTAGTTTGAAAGTTGCACTGATAAATTAGACCATGAACCGCATCAGTACAATGACATATACGGATTTTCTGGTGATCTTACGATGTGTGCTCCGGTAACCAAGGTAGCCAAAGTGTTCGTTTTTTCTAGAGACACAGTATCTAAGATTTGTTTTGCACGCAGGGCAAGCGGAGAAACATGATTCATTAAGTCATAACGCGGACGAAAGAGCCGCGTTGAGTGACAGAAGCAGACAGCAACTGAGGAGGATTGTGGTGAAAAATAAGAGAGCAATAATTCCAAAACTGGATCTCTACAAGCTGGGGATTACAGGACAGGATGTAATTCCTAAACCACACACCAATGATGCAAACGTCTGTAGACGGAGAACATGGGGCCCAAGCCATAAAAGTGGACTCTGGAGGAATGGAAAAGAGCCATCTGGTTGGATAAGTCTCGTTTCACATTTTTTGTAACCTTTTAGATTCCAAGAGTGAAACACAGTTGAAATTCGGTGGTAGTTTGAGAAGACACATTGTGGTATTCCGTGGAATCCATGGGTTGTCTGGAGCATCGCATTACTATCAAGGATTATGTGACGATTTTGGCTGATCAGTTCTCTCCCGTAGATCCATGTTTGGTCCCCAGTGGTGATTCTGTGTTTTATAACGACAGGATCCCTTTCCACACAGATCGCGTCGTCCAGAGAGCTAGAGAGTGACTGGTCGCTTCTCCATTGGTCGCCAGAGCCACTAAATCTCAGTATTAGTGACCGTTTGTGGTCTTCTTTTGAGACAAGGGTGTGTGATCGCTATCCATCTCCACTATCTTTGCCTGAACTCGCCACTATTGGCTGTAAGGATGGTATAAGGTTTATTTGAAATTAATGAAGGACCAATACTTACCAATTACGAGGGGAGTGGAAACTGTTTTAAATGGTTTTTGTTGCTTCCATATTTCTGTCCACTTCCTGTACATCCCTCGATATTTTAGTTTACCTAAAGGGAACGCATTAGACACGAAAAAACTTTCCCATTTATGTAAAAAAATTGGTTAATTTTGATGCAACACAAATATACAGCACTACTGATAAATACCACCAGAGTTTCAGAAGAAGACTGAGCGAGAACTATGGCACCCAGACACAAAAATAATACATATCTGTTGACGTAGAATCTTTCCAAGTTTAAAAATGGTTCAAATGGCTCTGAGGACTATGCGACTTAACTTCTGAGGCCATTAGTCGCCTAGAACTTAGAACTAATTAAACCTAACTAACTTATGGACATCACACACATCCATGCCCGAGGCAGGATTCGAACCTGCGACCGTAGCGGTCGCCTGGTTTCCAAGTTTAGATTCGTACCATACACCGTGGCATAGTTCTAAAGCCCATCACTTGGGAGCAGATTTGGTAGAACATATAGATCCACTTCGTAATTCCACATTGAACTAGTCAGCACCTGTATACGGGCAACCCAGCGAACAGGTTTCAAAAGTGGACTGTTCATATGTCTTCCCGGGCAGTAGCAGCAGCTATCACAATTACCAGCACGCACTGACCGACGTTTGGCATTTCATCAAAAAAAAAGTTTTAAAGTGTGAGTTAAAAAATTGTAGAGATGCTCTGTCAACTGATAAATTACTGTTCCTGCATGTCTTGTAATTTTCTTGCAGCTGTTTTCTTCAAGTGCAGAGGTGTGTATGAATAACACTGTATTGATATTTTGAACTGAAGCTTCCACTGCGTGAGATGGAGACATGTACTTACTGCGAAAGATTCCTATATACTTACAGGCAGCACTCTGATCTTCCGGAGACAGTACCGGAATATCAGGCTCCAGTAGTACATAGTCGACCGTCTCTTGACAATCCTGCAAAACACAGAGACTAGCAGTATGGTGGCTGCAGACGTGTGCCAGTGTTGTTATTGTTGCTATGCAGCATTTCTGTGCCAAGTGTTGAACGATTTACAGATAAAACAGAGCAGGAATAGCTTAAAAATCTGGTTGCAGAGTCACAAACAAAGGACAGTCTAGAGAAAACGCATAGGCTAGCCTCGTTAAATACAGCTAATAGCAAACTACTGGGTGTGTCGACTTAGAATCGTGATTGTATCTCAGCTATATCGTGCTGGTAACAAATACATGGTGATGGTTATTGATGTTCCTGTTTCAAAACGCTGTAAAAAGAGAACAACTACTCAGAACGACGCCAAACCTGAAGGGAATACTATCATTGAAGAGGGAAACATTATGTAAACATTACACCGTTCAAATCTGACATCAACCTGAGAGGCAGTTCTTTTCTAACTGCGTTTTTAATCTGGAACTTTCGTTGTAACCACCCTGCAAATTGTAATGTCACTTGGAAAGTGTCCCCCTTGAAACAGTGTTTCCCTCCAAAGTACCTAGGATTAACACTGTACCTTCCTTTCCACAATACTTCTCTAACGTCACACATAACACCAGCGCTCACAATAACATTCTGAGAAAGTTATGATGTTCAAACGGTGGAGCTAAGCCAGAAATTCATCATACCACCTCACGGGATCTGTGCTATTCTGCAGCAAAGTATGCCTTGCCTGTTTGGTGTAAGCCATCTCAGCCCACAACTGTGGACATTGTTCTGTAGGAATTTTGCTGTCTGATTACAGGACCCTTATGGCCCACCCCTGTAGAGAATATTCATTTCCCTGCTGGTATCATGAACTACTGAGGACTGAGAACGATGTATCTCACCCATTGTTGTCATGAACCGTCTCAGACCAGGCTAAAATCAATAAAAGGTTTCCTGAAAGCAGAAGAATTTTTAAAATTTCCTTATAAGTCAAGAGTTTTTACATTGAAATCCATGCAACAAAACTGGATGGAACAACGAAGAGTGGAGTCTGGAGATCCCTTAACCCCTTACGAAATGATGTCGATCCCGTTAACTATGCGGTTTCACATCGAATGGCAGCAAGTGTGAGTGTGAAGAAGAAACAATAATGAAACGCCTGTGCGACGACACTTCGCGTCATTTCACCAGTTCAACCCAATAACTTACGTTCGCGAAATGTGGTGCCCACGGTATGGCTCAGTTTTGAAAAAAATGAAAAAATGTCACCTGATTTACAAATTTGGTTGATTTTACTTCTGGGTTTTTTCATTATTTACTTATTGCTTTATTTTTTGTTAATATGAATATACTCAGTACAACTTCGTGTTCTGTATAGGTGGGCTTCTGAGACGAGTAAACAAACTGCAGTGTGAACTGGTGTCCACCCTGACAGGTTGGTATTCTCTTAGTATTTTTTTTGTCTAGTTGTCTTTACTGCCACAAACAGTTTTTACTATGACCAGGGCCGCTAATGAAGCAATAACAGCTGAGAAAATACTCTGTTTCTCCACATCACTTCCTCTAAGGCCAAGTACCAGTCTCTGTTCGCCTAGATAACCCTCACTGACAGCTTCCAACTTCCATTAATGTGTAAATGTGCCGAAAGCTCTTCGTTTCATGGAGATCTCACAAATACCAAGCGCTTTACCTACAAAAGGTCTCGAGCATCTCAATACTAGACTTATATAGCCTACGAATTTTTTTTTTTTTTGGTCATCAGTCTACTGACTGGTTTGATGTGGCCCGCCACGAATTCCCTTCCTGTGCTAACCTCTTCATCTCAGAGTAGCACTTGCAACCTACGTCCTCAATTGTTTGCTTGACGTATTCCAATCTCTGTCTTCCTCTACAGTTTTTGCCCTCTACAGCTCCCTCTAGTACCATGGAAGTCATTCCCTCATGTCTTAGCATATGTCCTATCATCCTGTCCCTTCTCCTTATCAGTGTTTTCCACATATTCTTTTCCTCTCCGATTCTGCGTAGAACCTCCTCATTGCTTACCTCATCAGTCAACCTAATTTTCAACATTCTTCTATAGCACCACATCTCAAATGCTTCGATTCTCTTCTGTTCCGGTTTTCCCACAGCCCATGTTTCACTACCATACAATGCTGTAGTCCAGACGTACATCCTCAGAAATTTCTTCCTCAAATTAAGGCCAGTATTTGATATTAGTAGATTTCTCTTGGCCAGAAATGCCTTTTTTGCCATAGCGAGTCTGCTTTTGATGTCCTCCTTGCTCCGTCCGTCATTGGTTATTTTACTGCCTAGGTAGCAGAATTCCTTAACTTCATTGACTTGGTGACCATCAATCCTGATGTAAAGTTTCTCGCTGTTCTCATTTCTACTACTTCTCATTACCTTCGTCTTTCTCCGATTTACGCTCAAACCATACTGTGTACTCATTAGACTGTTCATTCCGTTCAGCAGATCATTTAATTCTTCTCATTTTCACTCAGGATAGCAATGTCATTAGCGAATCGTGTCATTGATATCTTACGATAATAAAGCATCAATATTCCACACCCGCAACGTGTAACCCACGTCTAACATCAATTACTACTTTAATTTCTGGTTTATTCTTCAGTCTTCTGACACGAATTCCTCTCCAGTGACAGCCTCTTCTTCCCAGAATAACACTTTCAACCTACGTCCTCAATTATTTGCTGGATGTATTCGGAAACCTCTCTACAGTTTTTTTTCCTCTAAAGGCCGCTATGCTACCATTGGACTTATTCCATGATATGTTATCAGAAGTCCTATCATACTATCCCTTCATCATGTCAGTGTTTCTTACATGGTACTTATCTTCTGACGTTAAGGTCTCACTGTTCTCATATCTGCTACTTCTAATTACTTTCGTCCTTCTTCTATTTGCTCTGGATATGTCATCGGTGAATCTTATAATCGATATCCTTTCACTTTGAACTTTAATTCTTTTATTTCCTTCACTGCTTTTTCAAAATACGTGCGAGAGACTGTATCCCCGTTTTATACCATTTTTACTAAGACCAATTAGTCCTTAGCCTTCTACTCTTATTGTCGCCTCTGGTCCTTTGTACATATTGTATATTACCTGTCTTTCCTTATAGATTACTCCTAGTTTTCTAAGAATTTCGAAGCCCTTGCACCATTTGACACTGTCGAACGTTTTTTGCAGGTCGACAAATCCTATGACCGTGTCTTGACTTTTCTTTACTCATGCGTCCATTAGCAATCACGTCAGAATTGCCTTGCAGGTGCCTTTACCTTTCCTAAAGCTAAACTGATTGTCATCTTATACATCCTCAATTCTCTTTTCCAATTCCGCATATTATTTTTGTCAACAACTTGGATGCATGAGCTGTTATGCTCATCGTGCGATAATTCTCGCATTTGTCGGCTCGTGTAATCTTCGAAATTGTGTGGACGATGTTATTCCGGAAGCCAGACTCATACAGTCTATACACCTACGTGAATACTCGGTTTGTTACTCGGTTTGTTTCCACTTCCAGCTATGATTTCAGAAGCTCTGATGGAATGTTATTTATCCCTTCTGCCTTATTCGATCATAATTGTTCCAAAACTCTTCCAAATTCTGATTCTGCTACTGGATCCCCTACCTCTTCTATGTCGACTCCTGTTGCTTCTTCTATCACATCGTCAGACAACTCTTCCCCCTCATAGAAGCCTTCATTGTGCTCTTCCAACTACACACTCTCTCTTCCGCATTTAACGGCGGCATTCCCATTGCACCCTATACGTTACCACTCTTGCTTTTAATATGTGTGCTGGCTTTTCTGTATGCTGAGTCCGTTTCTCCGACAATCCTGTCCTTTTCGATTTCTTCACAGCATACATGCAACCATTTCGCCTTAGCTTCCCTTCATTTTCTGTTTAATTCATTTCTAATTCACTTGTATTTCTGCATTCTTGGTCAGCGGGACGGAATGCCATGCTAATGGGCCCGGGTTCGATTCCCGGCTGGGTTGGAGATTTTTGCCGCTCAGGAACTGGATGTTGTGTTGTTTTCCTCATTATCATATCATCCACATCGACATTCAAGTCACCGAAGTGGTGTCAGCTCAAAAGGCGATAGATGTATCCGACGGGAGGCCATAGCCAAACGACATTTCATTTCATTCCTAAATTTCCGTCAACATTTTATCTTCCTTAATTCATTGCTCAACTGAAGTATTTCTTCTGTTACCCGCGGTTTCTTCGCAGTTACCATCTTTTTACCTTCGTTTATCTTTCCAAATTCCATGATTGCCCTTTGTAGAAATGTCCATCGGATTACAACTGCAGTGCCTACTCAACTATTGCTTATCGCAGTGTCTATAGCCTCAGAGAAATTCAAGCACGTCTCTTTGTTCCTTAGTAGTTTCATATCCTGCTTCTTTGCGCACTGATTCTTCCTGACAAATCTCCTGAGCTGCAGTCTATGGCGCGCGGTTAGCCGGGCTGTCTAGGGCGTCTTGTCGCGGCCCGGTGGTCTCCCCCCGTCGGAGGTTCGAG
Organism: Schistocerca nitens; assembly: GCF_023898315.1. NCBI lineage: Eukaryota > Metazoa > Arthropoda > Insecta > Orthoptera > Acrididae > Schistocerca > Schistocerca nitens. The sequence continues at coordinate 637,648,837 of NC_064619.1, read as the reverse complement.
TCTTCTCTCGTGCATGAGTGCGTGTTTTGTCCTTAGTGTAAGTTAGCCCGGTCTTCTCCTAGTAAATCTCTTCCCCTTGAGATTCCTGAACAGAGTATTCGCTAGTACTATCTGAAATTTATTGCAGAACTCAGTCTTTCTCCTCTCTCATACCTGCTACCAAGCCCACATTCTTCCGTAACTTGTCCTCTAGTCCATCCCCTGCAGCCGCATTCCAATCAACCATTTCTATTATATTTTCAGCTACCTTTACATACTGTACCCGTTCAATATCTCCATATACTTTTTCTATCTCTTCATCTTCGGCTTGCGACTTCTGCATGTATACTTGTTGGTATTAGTTTGCTGTCGACTTTGATGAGAATAACGCTATCACTGAACTGTTCACAACAACTCACTCTCTGCCCTACCTTCCTATCTATTACGAATCCTCATGTTATACCATTTTCTGCTGCTGTTTTTCTTTTAGAATGCTCATCTCTCCAGAAACCCTTGTCTTATTTCCATTTCACTTCACAGACCACCCCTATTCCTAGATTGTGACTTAGCATTTCCGTCTTCAGATGTGCTAGCTTCCCTACCACGTTCAAATTTATGATATTCCACGTCCCGATTCGTAGAACGTTAGGTTTCGTTGGTTATTCAGCCTTTTACTCGTGGTCACCTCCCCCTTGGCGGTCCCGTCCAGGAGATCTGAATGCGGGCTATTTCGGAATCTTTTGCCAATGGAGAGATCATAATGACTCTTCTCAATTATAAGCCGCATGCCCTGTTAATATATACAATTTTTTTTAATGTAGTGGTTCCCTTTTCCTTCTGAATCCTCATACTGTTAATCGTTTCTGATTCTTCAGTGGCTCTGAGCACTATAGGACTTAACTGCAGTGGTCATCAGGACACCACACACATCCATACCCGAGGCAGGATTCGAACCTCCGACCGTAGCGGTCGCTATGTTGCAGACTGTAGCGCCTAGAACCGCTCGGCCACTTCGGTCGGCCGATTCTTCGGTCTTTGGGGGCATTTTTCCACCGAAAGGGGCACCTCTTTGACAAGATCGCTGACTGAATGAGAGTGTCTTCTTGCCTCGTCTCGTACCAGAGTGAAAATAATTTGGGAAACATCCCCCAGGCTGTGGCTAAGCCAAGTCTCCGCAATATCCTTTCTTCCAGGAGTGTTAGTTCTGCAAGGTTCGCAGAAGAGCTTTTGTGAAATTTGGAAGGTAGCAGACGAGGTACTAAGAGAATTGGAGCTGTGAGGAAGGGGCGTGAGTCGTGCTTGGGTAGCTCAGAGGCAGAGCAATTTCCCGCGAAAGGCAAAGGTCCCGAGTTCTAGTCTCGGTCCGCACACAGGTTTAATCTGCCAGGAAGTTTCATATCAGCGCAAACTCCACTGCAAAGTGAAAATCTCATTCTGTTACTGATGTGTTTGACTGATGGGGCTGCTAAGTGCCATACCACCTACTACACTCCCATGACTTAAGCCCTCGTAAGTTCAACTAGATTTCTAAACTGAAGGAAACACTTTACGGCATTCGCTTCAGAACTGCAAATTCGTCGGACAATACACCGCTCCGCTCGAACTGTCAACATAACTGGCACTGCTAAGAGTATCCAACGTCTTCCACATCGTTGGCAAAGGGTTATACTGGTGACTACTTTTAAGCTCAGTAAAACTTTGAGATTCGTATCTGTTTTATACGAGCTGTAAATAATAAAGTTCCCACTATTTAAGTTCCAACCCTCGTACTTACAATGCATTTTATCTGCCCATAACAGTCGCAATTACAAATCAACTGTGCACATCTTTATGAGTTCATATGTGGCTGAAGAATGAGTTACCCTTAGATCTATGTTCATTGTTGCCAGATTTTGTTTCAGGTTGGATTAAAATGTAACCAAGACACTTAAAATTATTAGGCGAAATGGGCAGCAAAATAATTTAAAGCTATAATAATGAGCGTATGGCATTGGTGGCCGGGAGACCCCTCGCGGGTCGGTTCGACCGCCGCTCAAGTTCTTTACCGCCACTATGGCGACTTGTGAGGATGAAATGATGATGGAACGCAACACCCAGGCAGAGAAAATCCCTGACCCCGCCGGGAATCGAACCCATGACGCCGTGCGCGGGAAGCGAGAACGCTACCACAAGACCACGAGCGGCAGACATTTGAAGCTAACTGATGGTCTGATGACCAGAGGCATTAAAGGCGCTATGCTACTATCTTATCAACTGGGTGACTGGCTCTTGTTACGATATCCAGCAATAAAAATGGGAATGACGAAAAATTCTCCCAGACCTATGAAGGACCATACCGGATTTTGCGTCGACACCCCCAGTCAAAGCCGAAATACAGCAGAGCATATTGTAACTGTGCAATTCTATTGGCTGATACCATATCGTGGGCATCTAATACCACTACCAGCTGTAGTCCATGTGGATCTGCCACATATCACATCCAATGCTCTTTGAAGTGTTAAGACGCGTAGAGGTCTTCTGTTTCTGGTAATCCTCTAAATGCATAGCGCTCTAGCTTCTGTATGTACTGTGATGAAATGAATGCCACCTCTGTGGCTTCCTGATCATGACTCTTACCAAGGGAGCCTGGAACAGATGCGCATGGTTTTTAGTCATCAAAAATGAGTTTTTGGTTGACCAAAAATCACTGTGAGACGAACAGGTGGTAAAAATTCCCATCGCTAACTTTAAAAACTTTTCTCAGTGTGCCTCGGCCTCCTGTATTTACAAACTTCTTATATTATGTAACCAGTTGTACACTTATCAGCCAGAACATTATAACCACGGACGTATAATAGCAAACGATAGCAGAGTCACTTGGCGAGGAATGACTGCTAGTTAGGCCGGACGTTGGTACCGTATCACAGCGTTGCAGAGCCTGATGAAACCCGATGACTTCTTCATCCTGGCGATGGGAGGGCGAGAATTCGTCCTCTTCCAGAGGGACAGCTTCTTGACATCTGTACTTAGGGACAGAGAAAATTTCTCGGCGGCTCCGTTACGCTCTGGTAATATTCACCTCACCGCCAGTTGGTCCAGCGGAGCTTCTGCAAGGCATCATGACGGCAAAGGACTGCCGTACTTTGGTTGCAGACCACGTAAACCCCTTCATGACGTTCATGTTTCCCGACAGCAATGACATTTTTCAGGATGATAACGTGCCATGTCGCAAGGCCAGGAATTTGATAGAGTGGATGGAGGAACACAGCGGCGAGTTCCAATTGATGTGCTGGGCCCCCATCCCGCCAGATCTGAACCCAATCGAATCCATCTGTGATGTGACTGAATGTAGTGTCAGAGCTAATCTCTCCCTTCGCCGGAATTTAAGGGAATAAGGTGACTTGAGTGCGCAGATGTGGTGCCAACTCCTTACAGCGACCTTCCAAGGCCTCACTGGTTCCATTCCAGGATGTGTCGCTGTTGTTATCCATGCCAAATGTGGACCTATCGGCTATTATGTAGATGGTTATAATGTTCTGGCTGATCGGTGTATTTCAGTTAAACTGGGTTTTCATGTTGTGAGTTGGGTAAGTTAGGAAAATATTATATTCTGCTAAGGGGTAGTGTGAATAGAATTTTAGATCGTAGACCAAGGATACACACGTCTTAAACCATGTGCTGTAAGTGTCGCCTTGCATTGCTGAAGAAACGGATCCAGCGTCATGCAGAGCAGAGCTTGGTACAGCTGCTACTTCCTCTGCAAGTCACCTCCTCCCCCAAAGAATATGAGCGCAGCATCTCTACTTTCTCAGCAAGGAAGCTCTGTCCTTCCCTACACCCGCATGTCCTCACCAAGTAGTCGTTGCTGTTAGTGGGCGTGTCATTATGGACGACAATTTCCCTGGCGTCTCTGCCACATGCTGCCAAGTGCTGTCGCCACGGCAGATAAATACTGCATGCCCCGGTCTCAGGGCAGTAGCTTTTTGCGTCACCCGCGCGATCTTCTGTCAATGAAGTTTCAAATCCGTCCTCTCTCTCTTCCCCACTATTTGTAATCCAACTAATGGCAATAGTGGGCATCCCGTACGAGAAAGGGTATTGGAAGCACTGTCATGTCTGCCACTGACGTATTTTCATTTTCATGTTAGTTACGTCTGCAGTTACCATGACCCACCCTCTCTGTGGCTCAAGCAAGCTCTCTATCCACAACCTCGACACCCCAGGATCTCAGCGAAGACAATTCACACCAAAAGCACTGATCTTAAATACAATTTTAGCATTGTAAGTCCTTGTCGGCCATATTGGACTCTTGGAAGATTTGTGTTTAACGCCTGGCGTCTAATTCCCCCACGTGTTCATCTCCACACGAAAAGGGCCTTCTTAAAATTGCAGTCACCTCTTCTACAAAAAGGGTGGTTTGGGGGGCTGGGGGGGGGGGAGATTGCGCAACCCATATAGGAGGACACTGTCATTATATCATTGTTCGTTGTACATTTTTCTCATTTCACCTTATACTGGCAGTAACTATCATGGCCTATATGCCAGTCTGATCATCAGTTCAGCACAAAATTTATTCTAGGTATGACTGCTGACAGACCAAATTCTCCCACACAGCGTCTAAACATCCAATGAGAGCTCTGGGGACAAAATCAACGGCTTGCGGCAGAGACGTTCCCAGAGGTGCTCGTCCAGAGACGTTTCTCCCTCAGTACTCATCTTCGAATAGTCAGATCATTCATCAGTTTTCTATCATACTGACTTCCAGACTACTTTCCGTCATCCCTTTCGGCTGTTTGTGAAGGACATTTTCTGGAGATGCAAGCTCAGAACGGGGCTGTACCATGACATACATATCATATAAGTCTGATGTCATAAGCACAACGTTTGACCAATGTTTATTCACCACAATATGTAAAATTCTCATAGAACGCAGATGTGATCAACCCTTATGTAGTGAACAGAGTATCTTCATACAAAGTATAAATGAAATCATTCTACAAAGAGAAAACAGTAGACCAGTACTCCAATACATTCTTGAAGGGATACAAAATGTTAAAACAAGTGAAACATATACACAATGAACATGAATCTACACAGTTATTGCTAACACTTCAGTAATAGAACGCAGTCAATTACTAAGTCTCATGTTCCACAGATCATCTGCATGATAAATTGTAAGCATGTAGAGCGAATCATTTTGTAACCACATAAGAAATTGGCTTGTAAAAATGGCTACATCCTGATCATTTACAAGGATTTTTTATCATACAGCTGTGAGCCAGTAGTTCCTACCCACCGCCTCATACAAATTACAATTATAGACATTCTTCTACAGAACAGAAGCAGTTGTCAAGGAGAAACTGTTTCAGTTTGTTTCCAAAATTTATTTTACTGTCTCTCATATATTTTATGTTTCTGGCCAAGTGATAACCATTTTGATTGCAGCGTTGAGTGCTAGTTCTCGTTGTAAACAAAGCATTAATGTATCACACTGAATTCCAGTTTCTTCTTGTATTGTAAATATTTATAGCCTCTTTTCTTTTGAACTGCAGTGGATTACTAACAATGAACTTCATGAAGAAAGAAATGTACCGTACAGTAGTATTTAAAACGCCTACTTAATCAAACATATTTCTACAAGATGGTTGTAGTTAACACCACATATTATTCTCACAGCACGTTTTACAGAATTTCTTTCTTAAAGGTAAGTTACATCAGAACACTATTCTGTATGACATTATTGAATGGAAATATGCAAAATATGTCAACTTCCTGATTTGCCTCTCCTCAAGACATGCCATTATTCTAAGGCAAGTGTGTGTGAATTAAGTTATTTAGGAGTCAAAACATTTCCTGTGACCAGTTTAAATTATATCCAGAATGTATTTTGAAGTTTATGTCTGATTTATTATTTCCTCAGCGTGTATTACATTTATAACTGACGCATTAGCTTTGGATATGCAGAACTGATATCTTTTTTTTTTTTTTTTTTTTTTTTTTTGGGAAAGAGACATTCACAGAAAACAGTCAATGACTCTTTTAAGAACGTAGTTTACCATTCCTGTGTTGTTTTTTATGCTTGAATTGATTACACTGCTTCCTCATCCGTAAGAAGAACTAATTCCTCTTGCTCTATAATAAATGGAAGATCGGTTACAATTATGAGTAACAGTACCAGAAATAAGACTGGTCTTAAGAAACCCCACATATTATTTCTCGACAGCTAGAATACTTAGGAAATTATTGTTTCTTAGATGAGATAGTACTCTATAGTGCATTACCTTCTCAAAATATTTGGAAAATAGTGTCGGTAGTGACAAGTCTGTAGTTATTGATATATCTCCTAACACCTTTCGTATGAAGGGGCTTAACAAGAGAATATTTCAGTCTCTCTGGAAAAATACTATCATTCAGTGATGCTTTACACACATTAGATGAGGCAGGACTTATTACATAAAAAACAAATCTCCGGTCTTCTGATGAAAACAACATCAAATCGAGGTGAAGTTATGCTTTCGAGGGTATAAACATTATTCCGAATTCCAGAAGGAGAAATTTGTAATAGATTCATACTACTGAATTTAATGAGTGGTCTTTCTCAACATCCTGCTGCGTTTTTTCTCTTGATCTGTCTGTTCTTACCGTCCAGTAAAATCATACAAAAACTAATATATCAAAAGTCAGTAGGCTTCTATGAATTACCTGTGTGTCTAGTGAAATAGTGTATTGTTAGTATACAAGCTTCCTTGCCAAACATAATGCACGAATTCCTCACATCAGGGAAGTTTCAATAGTGTTTGAAACAAGCAAGAGCAGGACCTCTGCTAAGGGAAGGTAACGCAGAAGAAAGACAAAAATGCCAGCAAATTTTCCTGCTGTCATATTTCTAAAACAGAGTGGTATCAATTATGAAAGACATATTAATGAGTTATGTGAATAAATGAAACTTGTTAACTAAATCACAGTTTGGTTTCCAAAGTAACAGAAGAATGGAATCAGTGACGAAAGAGTTCGCAAAATGGTACTTACTTTTAGATCACTCTAAAGCTTTTGATACTGTTGACCACTAGATTCTACTATACAAGCTAGAAGTTTTAGAATTCAGAGGTGTAGCAGATAACTGGTTCCAGTCATACACAGGAGATAGGGTGCAAAGTGTAGAGGTAACAGATACCTCAAGTGAATCTAAGTCTTTAGTTAAAAAGCTTAGCACAGCTAAAAGACATTAATTTAGGAGTTACTGAGGATAGCGTTTTTCGAGTTATACTGTTTCTGATATAAATAAATGGCTTTCCTTCTACTATTAGTCTGGTGAAAAATTCTCTTCGCTGATGACAACAGTTTTGTAGTCACTGAAAAAAGAATAGAACTCCATACAGAGAAACAAATGAAACCCTCATGAAAGTTTGCCATGAAGTGACAATGAACATAAAGAAGAATAATGCGCTTAATTTCAGCCTGAAGAGGGAAAATGATGATATGAATTGAAATGTAATTGGCACCTGTATAGACATTATAACAAAATGCGAAATTTATTTTTAATTGCACCGTATCAATAGTTATATCAAACAGTTGCACACATCGAAAACAGTATTGGTAACTACTGCACAATCAGCTGTGTCCATGAATATGGAACAGGACCTAGAATGTCCTTACGTTTACCAAAAAAGAGTAGACATGAAATTCAAGACAGCATTTCCTACTCAGGAATAAAACGGTACAATAAACTGTAAAAGAAAATTAACGAAATTGCCAATACAAACGTATTTGGAAGGAACCTGTGAACCAAACATTCTACATATAACACTGAGTTGGGATTTAGTAAAAAATGTAACACAAGTAATAAAAGCGATGATAAAACATCTAATATTCCACATAACACTTTCACATTTATTTCTCCTTCATTGTTTGGTTTTGTTTTGTGGAAGAACTAAATACCAAAGCTATGCAATGTATCATGCAAATACCTTTTCCTGTGACCCAGCTTAAAATCTTCCTCGTTATGGAGTAACGCTGATTCAATTTCTCAGCCCAGAAAAATGGGAACTAGCAGTGCACAAAATGGTCTTCACGTCAGCTAATAATGTGTGTAGTGTCAAGAAAGAATGTGTCTGTAGTGCTGCAATATGTTCAGTGACTGGCTGTGAGAACTGAACGGAAGGTGTACCATTAGCCTTTTATCATTATTAAGTAACTTATATGTAAAACAGTAGTTTTAAACGGGCATTTACTGAATGAATTAGCAATACAGATTGGCGCTGCGTCCAGTAAGATGAAACCTACCATCTCTGTTCAGCCATCCTGATTACCGTATCCCATGGTTTATCTTAATTACATCGAGAAAATGATGGGATTTTTCCTACTACAAAGCCAAGATTGGCTACTTGTCCCGTCCATAGCATTCTACACCTGTAAGTCTGTAACCGTATGCATATGTCAATTATGCTTTTTTTGTTTCTAATTGTAATACCGTGATATTTTTAACATCTTTGTGGAAGACAGCTACAGGGAAATATTTTATACTGTATTCAAAATATGCTAGTTAAATATACAGCCAAAAAGAAAAGAACAGAAAAAGGATAAGCAATGCACCACGAAATAGTTCCCGCATAAGACGGAATCGATTAGTCTGACAAGCAAAAGATAACAGTTCCACAAAAATTAGATCATTTATTCACGGGCAATAGCTTCACAATTTTAGCAAGCCAATACCGCACTGGTCCACTTCTGGCCCTTATGCAGGTAGTTATTTGACGTTTCATTAGTTCTTAGGGTTGTTGGATGTCATCCTAAGAGACATCGTGGTAAATTCTGTCTGACTGGTGCATTAGATAGCCAAAATAGAGAGTTGTTGGACGGCCTTCCCCATAATACTCCAAATGTTCACAGTTGGTGAGAGACAGAGTTTGACAAGCACAAAGACAACCACTGGAAACACTCGCAGTGCGTCGGCGTGCATTACCTTGTTCAAACGTAAACCCCGGATGTATTTCAATGAAGGGCAACAAAACGGGTCGTAGAATATGGTCAGCATACAGCTGTGTTGTAACGGTGCCGCGGATGACAACCAAAGGGGTCCTACTTCTCGAGCTGTACGGCGGGCGACAGTCAGGTTGGTATCACACAGCTACAGGGGCGTCTCCAGACAAGTCTTATTGGGACGTTGGTTATCGGGACTCAGTTCGAAGAAGGACGACGAGATTCCAGGCCGATGACGTGTCGAGAATTATCTGAGAGCGCTGGAATACCAACCTGACTGTCACCCGCCATACGCCCCGACAGTCAGCAGTTGGTCTGGGGTGCCATTTTTTTTTATAGTAACAACCGTTTGCTAGCCATCTGCGGCACAGCGGTAAGCGAAGATATTCGACACCCCGTTTTGCTATTCTTCGTGGTAAGCCGTCCTGGGCTTACATTTCAGCAGGATAATGTCCACCTGCACACGGCAAGATTCTCTACTGCTTCTCTTGATTCGTGCCAAATCCAACCTTGGCTAGTAAGGTCGTCGGCTTTCTCCTCTCGAAAAAGATCATTTAATTTTTCTGACACTGTAGTTATTTATTTGTCTGTACATGTGCATTACACTGCCTATTTCCTTCCCCTTAGGATAATACCTTCGGGGTACCTCTGTTTCTTTTTCTTAGAGTCTATATGCTACCTGTGACTCACCTTTTACAGCCCTTCTATGTAACTCAGTATTAAATTGTACTTTTCTGTGGGTAGTGATCCCATCTCTTGTTTCACAAAATCCCATATGGTCTTTCAGTCTGCTACCGAAATGACCGGTTTCTGAAATAATAGGTAAATTCCCTATTTTTTAATTACTATCCTGAGTAATTTGTAGTTGTTTTTGCAGTGTGCAGCAAGTGCAGGTGGTCTACTAATTCTTGCCAATAGATACTTATCCCTTAATTTTCACTATCCGGTTAGCTTTTGCAGAAAGCCATTTTCGAATAATAACGTGAATTTATAATGTATTATATTACATGTTATAGCATCAGCTGGTTCATTATTAATATTTTCCCATTTAATCTCTGCTAAGTTGCATATACAGTGTAAATTAAAGTATAACAGCTACTCTGTTATCTACATCGCAAAACAGGAGCAATTTTCAATGTTGTTGTTTTGGTACTGGTCTTCAGTCCAGAGACTGGTTTGGTGCAGCTCTCCATCCTACACTATCCTGTGAAAAACTTCCTCAGCGTTGATTAAGTACTGCATCCTACATCCTCCTGAATCTGGTTAGTGTATTCATGCCTTGGTCTCCCTATACGATTTTTACCCTCCGGGCTTCCCTCCAATACTAAATTGATCATCACTAGACGCCTCAGAAACTCTCCAACCAACCGATCCCTTGTTCTGGTCAAGTTGTGCCACAAATTCCTCCTCTCCTCAACTCTGTTCAGCTCCTCCTCATTAGTTACGTGATCTACCCATCTAATCTTTAGCATTCTTTTGTAGTACCACATTCAGAATGTTTCTATCCTGTTCTGCCCTAAACTATGTATCGTTCATGATTCAGTTCCATACACAGCTACATTCCATACAAATACTTTCAGAAAAGGCTTCCTGACACTTAAATCTATACTTGATGTTATAAAATTTCTCTTCTTCAGAAACGCTTTCCTTGTCATTGCCAGTCTACATTTTATATCCTCTCTACTTCGATCATCATCAGTTATTTTGCTCGACAAATAGCAAAACTCATCTACTACTTTAAGTTTCTAATTTCCTAATCTAATTGTCTCAGCATCACCAGATTTAATTCGACTACATTCTATTTTCCTCGTGTTACTCTTATTGATGTTCATCTTATATTCTCCTTTGAAGATACTGTCCTTTCCGTTAAACTGCTCTTCCAGGTCCTTTTCTGTCTCTGACACAATTACAATGTCATGGGCGAAGCTCAAAGTTTTTATTTCATCTCCTCTGATATTAATTTCTGCTCCGAATCTTTCTTTTCTTTCATTTACTGCTTTCTCAATATACAGATTGAATAACTTCTGGGAGAGGCTTCAACCCAGCTTCACTCCCTTCCCAAACACTGCTTCCTATTATGCCCCTCGACTCTTATAACTGCCATCTGGTTTCTGTACAAGTTGGAAATAGCCTTTCGCTCCCTGTATTTTATCTCTACCACCTTCAGAATTTGAAAAAAGGGTATTCCAGTCAACATTGGCAAAATCTTTCTCTAACTCTACAACTGCTAGAAACGTAGGATTGCCTTTCCTTAATCTATCTTCTAAGATAAGTGGTAGGATTAGTATTACCTCACGTTTTCCAACATTCCTACGGAACATATATATGCCTGTACATCATTACAATTGTCCTGTACCCATTCTTGTTTAGCCATTTTGCACTTTCTGTGGATCTCGTTTTTGCCTGCTTCATTTACTGCATTTTTGTATTTTGTACTGTTATCAATAAAACTCAATATCTCTTCTGTTATCCAAGGATTTCTACTAGCCCTCGTCTTTTTACCTATTTGATCCTCTGCTGCCTTCACTATTTCATCTCTCAAAGTTACACATTCTTCTTCTTCTGTATTTATTTCTACTGTTCCTGTCAATCGTTCCCTAATACCCTCTCTGAAACTCTCTACAACCTCTGGTCCTTTCAGAGTATCCAGGTCACATCTCCTTAAATTCCCACCTTTTTTTCAGTTTCTTCAGTTTTAATGTACAATTCATAACCAATAGTTTGTGATCAGAGTCGACATATGCCTCTGGAAATGTCTTAAAGTTTAAAACCTGGTTTCTAAATTTATGTCTTACCATTATATACGAGGGTTGTTTTTTAAGTAAGGGCCGTTTTTATTTTTAAAAGAAGATACAAATACTTTCGTAAAAAAAACTTTTATTTTCTGATTCTACACACTTTTACCTATTTTTCTACATAGTTGCCTTGTTTATTTAAGCACTTGTCATACCGTACAACTAAGTTTTTAATTCCCTCTTCAAAGAATTCGGCCGCCTGCTCCGACAGCCAAGAGTTCACGGCCGCTTTCACTTCATCGTCGTCATTGAAGCGCTGCCCGCCAAGATGGTGTTTCAGGTAGCGGAAAAGGTGAAAATCGCTAGGAGCAAGGTTGGGGCTGTATGGTGCATGGTCCAAAACTTCCCAGCCAAACGAATCAATCAAATCCCGAGTCTTTTGAGAGGTGTGAGGCCTAGCGTTATCATGCAGGAGCAAAACTCCTTTTGTCAGCATGCCGCGCCTTTTGTTTTGAATTGCTCTGCGGAGCTTCTTTAGAGTTGCACAGTAGGCATCTGAGTTGATTGTCGTTCCTCGTGGCATAAAGTCCACTAGCAAAACACCGCGCCGGTCCCAGAACAGTTGCCATAATCTTGCGCGTTGACAGCGTCTGTTTGGCTTTGACCTTGACGGGTGAGGTTGTGTGTCACCATTCCATCGATTGTCGCTTGCTTTCGGGAGTGATATGGGATACCCATGTTTCATCCCCAGTGACAATTTGACTCAACATGTCATCCCCTTCTTCCTCGTAACGAATCAAAAAGTCCAATGAAGTGGCAAATCTCTTCCCTTTGTGGTCCTCTGTGAGGAATCTGGGTACCCACCGAGAACACAGTTTCTTAAAGTTTAGGTTTTCAGACACAATTTTGTACAAAACCGATCTTGAAACTTGTGGAAATTCCAAAGGAAGAGTGGAAATTGTGAATCTTCTGTCCTCACGAATCTTTGTTTCGACTGCAGCCACCAAATCATCAGTGATCACAGAGGGCCGGCCTGAGCGTTCTTCGTCATGGACGTTTTGACGGCCATTTTTAAACTCTCTAACCCATTGACGCAACTTCACCCACACTCATTGCATTCAAGCCATAAACTTCTGTTAACTGACGATGAATTTCTGCAGCTGATAGGCTTCTCGCGGTCAAAAAACGTATCACTGACCGCATCTCACACGCGGCGGGCTATTCAATAATCGTAAACACTATAAAGTAGCACAGCGATGCGTACACGTCAGCTACAGAGCTGCAACTTGCATCAGTGTGAACGGGAAGGATGCCGGCAACTGCCGCGGTGGCTTCCTGCGGCGTCCGCGCCAACTACGGGACTACACGCGCGAACGGCCCTTACTTAAAAAACAACCCTCGTAGGTTAATCTACCCAAAACATTGCAGTGTCTGCATGCCTCGTCTTAAACCAAGTGTAACCTATGATTAAGCTATGCTGTGTGCAAAATTCTACCAGGCGGTTTCCTCTTTCATTCCTTAGCGCCATTCAGAATCCTCCTGCATTACCCCTATTTGATTTTGAATTAATAACCCTGTATTCACCTGACCACCGAACTTCACTATTTCCCAATATATCTAGCTTTAACCTATCCATTTCCCTTCTTAAATTTTCTAACCTACCTGTCCGATTAAGGGAACTGACGTTCCACGCTCCGATTCCTAGAACACCCATTTTCTTTTCCATACAGGTTACATAAAACACAGGGATTCTAACAGTCTCAACCACTCTGATAAATCTTAAGCAGGTAACAATATAAACTTGTACAGACATCCATTAAACGACATCCACAATCGCCTAATGGTACTCCACACAAAAAACAATGGTGGAAAACTTGATCTACTGGAGCAATCGAAAACACTCTCATGCAAAGATACATTTTCAGGAACATGTTAAATCAACAAATAGATTTTAATAGGCAAAGGTTTTTTTCAGCAATTCCAATGCTGATTTTATTCTTGAAGAAACAAGTATTTAATAGTTGCAATCAGTTCACCACGTAAGGCGTTATAATGTAAGTAACCACAGTCAAAATTCCTGGTAAACTGAACTTGAATGAAAGGGCAAACAGCTGTTAATTGAAGATTGATTCACGCGACCGGTTTTTCTGCGTTAAAGCAGAATTTTCAGGTGATACTAAGTAGAAAAGGAATCATCGTTGTGGTCTATATCATTAAAAAAGTTATGGCAGCCAACAAAAATAAACATTAACGAAAAGTCCCGACAGTTGCATCACATAGATGAGCCGCGATCCCCGCCAGTTTAGTATACAGCTGACTGCATCCAGTGCTTTACTCTCGGGTCAACCAATTACAGGGTATGCAAATTTCGTGTATTGACATAGCTGAACATTCAGGGTACGTTAGACATTAATTAATCTGTCCTGCTTTCGTAGGTTTGCATGAAACAAATGGCTCTGAGCACTATGGGACTTAACATCTGAGGTCATCAATCCCCTAGAACTTAGAACTACTTAAACCTAACTAACCTAAGGACATCACACACATCCATGCCCGAGGCAGGATTCGAACCTGTGACCGTAGCGGTCGTGCGGTTCTAGACTGTAGCGCCTAGAACCGCTCGGCCACCGAGGCCGGCTTTGCATGAAAAATGGGGTTTCCTACTATCTGATAAGTTCATTTTCGGTCACGACTAGTTTTTTATTCGCGAGCGTGTTAATTAAAGTTCATAAACTTAGTCCTTTATCTGCATCTACTTGCACATGAATGCACATGTCGGCCCAATAGCTCAATTAAATTCTCGCTTCCTGATTTTTAATCCTGCATAATTTTTCCATCCCAGGGTCTCTTATTCGTGTAGCAACGGGCAGATTAATGTGTTACGTTTCTCAGACAGGCGTTCGTATTTTGTGCTTCTTTTATTAAGTCAAATTTTTATTTAATTCAAATTTATTACATTCAATTACGGTTCTTACCGTCATAGTGCTTCATCCCATGTACCATTCGATCCATGCTCTGCTGTTCGCTGTTAACTGACTACTTCCCATCTTTACAGATTTGGATTCTATTAAAGCGAACGTTCGGGGCGCTTCTTTATGCTATTTTGTGTGACTCTGCTGAGAGTACGAGGGTTTTTCCGAAAGTTATGCCTTTTTTTTGTGGTGACTTTGGGTGAACGCACCAGATATCGTTGGTGTAGTGCTAATGCTTGAACTTCCCTCTTTCAGTTGCATGTGGTTCCGTTTTTCTGCGTGAGTTGATGTCAGCAGAGGAGTGTTCCAAAATGGAGTCTGATATGGATGCGTGTATAAAAGTGCGATATGTGACTGAATTCTTCGCCGCTCAAGAAACTGCGCGCATTGAAATCCATCGAAGCTTGCTAAAAGTGAATGGAGACGATAAACTAGACATGAGCAATGTGTGGCGATGGGTACGGTATTGTAAAAGTGGTGAAAAGGGTATGCATGACAAGCCACAGCCCGGTCGTCCTTGGACAGTTGTTATCCTTCGCAATGAAGAGCGCCTTGATCAACACATCCGCGCTTTTCGGCGGATACCGACGAGAGAATTGTGTGCAAGGCTGAATGTCGCCTGTATTACCTTGGAAACAACGTTGGAATATCTTGGTTGTCGCAAACTGGATCCCACGTATGCTTACAGAGCCACAAGAAACTCATCGAATGGAAATTTTTCGGGACCTGATGGACCAATATGAAACTGAAGGTGACAATTTTATGATTATCATCTTCACTGGAGATGAGATGCGGTGTCACCATTACGAGCTGGAATCAAAAAGACAGTCTATGGAATGGCGACATGCGAATTACACGTCAAAGAAGAAAGTCAAGACACAGCCGTCTGGAGGCAAAGTGATGTGCACAGTCTTCTGGAATAGCCAGGGTGGGGTTTATTGGATGTCCTGGAACCACGACAAACTGGCAATTCAGCAAGCTATAAGATGACAGAATTTCCAGGGTAAGGCCACAGAAGAAGACCAGATTTCACCTGCAACATAATAACCCTAGGTACAACACCAGTTCTGAGACCACGCGACACATTTAAAAATGGGACTGAACTGTCCTACTACATCCACCGCACGGTCCGAACAGCGCCTTCAGAGATCCACCTCTTTGGGCCTCTGAAAGATGGACTACGTGGTGAACATTTTTCATGACTGGGATGCTGTTCTCAAAGCTGTACGGAAGTGGTTAGCCTCAGCTGGTTCCGATTTTTAGTCGCGCCGCTGTGGGTCATCGTTGGCAAAAGTGGATAACGAATGGTGATGACTATGTGGAAAAATGGCAGTCTATAGCTGAAATATTGCTTAAGTTAGCTCAGCCGTTGTGATTTATGTATCTCCTGTAGTGTCCATGAATAAAAATAAGAGACATTATGCATCCCCGAACTTATCATTTAAGTTTATTTATACTGGCTATCCTTAATTATTTTACGTATATCGGTTACAAGGATGCTTTCCTTTCTATGTAGTCTCACCCGACGATGCTGTATTAACGCAGCGAAACCGATCATGTTGTGAGGCGTCCACTTGCACGTGGAGCCCAGTTTTGTAATATATTTCACGAAAACGACATGAAATCGCTATTACATGTAGAAGAGATTGTGTCTTTGACACCACTGAACCAAAGATGTTGCCTGAGTGGCAGAATAGATTCTAACAAGTTAATTTTTGGAATCTATTTTGTCAAACTATGTAAGACCTTTTGTCATGTAACTACCTAAGTATTGGTAACTGCGTCAGTAAGTGAGAATTGTAGAAGAGTTGAGAAGTTCACTGATTTTGAAGATAACGTAAAATGTTTCATGTGATTTTGTGAAGGAGAAACTTTATTTTGAATACAATTTTTAATTAAAGAATTCGGCCTTAGCATACCCCCTCATCAGTAGCTCATCCTCTTCCGTGTCGTGTTTGTTTAAATCCAATGAGTTTTCAATTACAGTCAGAAAAATAATAATGTGCAGCAATCAGAAAAGTATTAATGTTTATAACAGTTTCAATGCAGGCAGCACTGCTCAGCTCTGAGCCAATATCCTAAATTATCACTGAACATTATCAAGATTATTCATTTATCAACTAATCTAGTGACATTATTTGTATGAAGCTATTTTACGGCCGGCATTGCACTTAGCTGTGCCAATACTGAATATTTTCTATGCCTACTGTGGAGAGAACAGAACAGAATACTTAGCATACACCCTTTTGACTGAAGAGGTAAGGAAAATGTATTTCATTGTTTATTTGCATAGGGTATTTGATCAGTTTATTGTGCAGGGCCATAGAACTCGGTGGTCACGAGACTGAGTAAATTTCAGAGGGATTTATTTCATTGTAGGCATGACATACTGGTTTTCCAGATTAAGTGGTTTATTTTATCTTTGGATCACGGTAAAACTGATTAAGCGGACCAATTGCTCAAAAACACATCACACAGTAAATTTGGATAGCACAAAATCATTATAAAGAACGTTATACTCAGTTATTTTTATTAAAGAACGTTACAGTATGAATAAACTACAAGTTAACAGCTGTTCGTGATTTTATTCATCAGCAACATATCATCTGATTTAAGCACAGATAATAGTTTTCCAAATGATATCCATAGATACTCTAAAAATCTACGAACGTATGTGCGTATGTTCCACATATTAGATACGAAGTCTAGAGGTAGCGTCTTTGGCTAGTTATCAAAATGTTCTCGGGCTGGGGCTCGACTTTCACCACTGCTCAAATTTTCGAATAAAAGTCATCAGCAGAATCGGCAGAAGAATTCCGGCATGGGAAGTCACTCTGGTTCTGTCAACGGCTCTATCAAAGAGGGCAGAAAAGCGGACCGAGGTTCAGGGCACTCTATTACCTTTGGAATAGGAAACTTCTTCTAAAACCCGAAAGAATCATCAATGGTTAACGGCATGAGGATGCAGAAGGCAGTGGGAGCCAATCCATTAAAAACACGTAATGTGTATCCACAGGAGATGTGGCCTGTAACTGAAAAAAGTCATAATGATCTCTCCAACGGCAAAGCATTCCAGTCTACTCCCCCAGTTAGATCTTCAGGAGGGACTCCAAACCGGGAGGCGACATGAGATAAAGAGTGAATAACCAACGAAAGAATAACGTTCTACCAATCGGGGCGTGGAATGGCAATTTATCATTACGTAAGGTCATATTGGTCTGCAGAAATAATAGTTTTGCAAATGACATCCATCCATGTTATAAAAATGTTTGTCTGTATTTGCGTAAGTTCCACATAGTAGACACGTGGTTTGAGGGTAGCATCTGTGACAAGTAATCAAAACGTCATCGGTCGCGAGCTTGAATCGTGCCATTGCTGAAATTTTTGAATAAAAATAATCAGCAATGGCGGCAGAAGATTTTCGGCATAAGCGGTCAACCTCATTCAGTCAACGGCCTTGCCTAAGAGGGCAGTGAATCGACCTGAGGTTCACGGCACTCACTTGCCTTTGATGTGGGTAATTGCGACTAAAATGTGGAAGAGTCAACAATGGCCAGCAGAATAAGGCTGCAAAAGGCAGTAGATATCATGTCGTTAAATACCCAGAACGTGTATCCACAGGACATGCGGCCTATAATTGAAAAGTATTCAGTGGCAAAAGATGCTGGAGTAGTCTACCATTCTGATCTATGGGAGGGGAGTGCCAAGGGGTAGGTAACTATGAGAAAAACGTTGCATAACGAAAGAAGGAATGATGCTCTACGGACCGGGGAGCAGAATATCAAAAGGGTGAACGTGGTAGGAAAACGAGAAAACCTCAAAATGGAAATACTATGGTTCGAAGTAAATACAGCGGGGACCAGTGTGGTGAAATGGAAAGAATGTAAACACTTCTGGCCAGAAGAGTATAGGGTAATATCAAAGCGTCAGAAAATGGCATAGAAGTACTAGGATTCGTTGTGAGTAGGAAGGTAGGGCAAAGAGTGAATCACAGTGAACAGTTCAATGATGTGGTTGTTCTCATCAGAACTGACAGCAAGTCAACAACAACTACAATAATTCAGGTATACTTGTCAACATCACAACAGAAGATGAAGTGAAAGCACATGAGGATTCTGAACGAATAATTCATTATGTAAAGGGAGATGAAAATGTAATAAGCATGGGTACTGGAAGGCACTTGTAGGGGAGGGAGTGCCGGCCGGAGTGGTCGAGCGGTTCTAGGCGCTGCAGTCTGGAACCGCGCGGCCGCTGCGGTCGCAGGTTCGAATCCTGCCTCGGGCATGGCTGTGTGTGATGACCTTAGGTTAGTTAGGTTTAAGTAGTTCGAAGTTCTTGGGGACTGATGACCTCAGAAGTTAAGTCCCATAGTGCTCAGAGCCAGGGGAGGGAGTAGAAGAAAGGGTAACGGGAGGATATGGACTCTGTACTAGGAATGAGAGAGGAGAAAGACTGATTGAGTTCTCCAATAAATTTCATCTAGTAGTGGCGAACACTCTGCTCAAGAATCCCTAGAGGAGGTAGTATACTTGGGATAGGCCTACCTTTCAGCAGGATAATGCACGACCGCATGTTGCAGGTCCTGTACGGGCCTTTCTCGATACAGAAAATGTTCGACTGCTGCCCTGGCCAGCACATTCTCCAGATCTCTCACAAATTGAAAACGTCTGGTCAATGGTGGCCGAGCAACTGGCTCGTCACAATACGCCAGTCACTACTCTTGATGAATTGTGGCATCGTGTCGAAGCTACATGGACAGCTGTACCTGTACACGGCATCCAAGCTCTGTTTGACTCGATGCCCAGGCGTATCAAGGCCGTTATTACGGCCAGAGGTGGTTGCTCTGGGTACTGATTTCTCAGGATCTATGCACCTAAATTGCGTGAAAATGTAATCACATGTCAGTTCTAGTATAATACATTTTTCCAATGAGTACCTGTTTCTCATCTACATTTATTCTTGGTGTAGTAATTTTGATGCCCAGTAGTGTATCTATACAGTTGCTGACAGAGCCGCGAAATGTTGAAAATACTTCTTGCCTGAGTTTTTGAGAGATGTCTATTTCTCTCCAAATGAACTGCCTACCGATCTATTCATTATTGGAGTATCTGTAGGCTCTATTCCAAGAATAACTCGTCATTCCTTAGGATTTTCATGTCCCGCCTCTTTGCACATTGATATTTCCTGACTAGTTCCTTAAACATCAACCTACTCTTCATCATTACTGAATTGTGATCTGATTATATATTTGCTCCTGGGTACGCCTTACAATCCAATATCTGGTTTTCGACTCTCTGCCTGACCATGAAATATTATATCTGAAATCTTATCGTCAGACTGTAAAAACTTTTCAGATGCTGCCTCGGCGCCAGTTAGCGACCGCGATGCGGCAGCCACGAGTGCTGTACTGGACGATAATTTATGGATATGTAGTTTTAGCTTGACGATGTCCACTACGGACAAACGATAGTTACTTTTATTCGGAAGAAGTTTGGGTTATCCCGACTGAAACCTAGGTAAAGCTAGGTAAAGTTTGCAACTGAGACTGCTAGTTTTCAGGCAGGAAAACTGGATGGATAAATGTAACTACAAGGAAGGTAACTGAGGGGGAACAATGGGTAACAGCAGAAGTACTTAAGTGGACTGACTAAGGAAGGAAGTACAAAAATTTTCTGGTAAATTCACGAATTCAGAAATACGACAACTTTAGAAATGAAATAAATAGGAAGTACAGGGAAGCTAAGGTGAAATGGCTGCATGAAAAGTGTGGAGAAATGGAAAAAGAACTAATTGTCGGATAGACTGACTCAGCATACAGAAAACTTGAAAGAATGTTGATGAAATTGAAAGCAAGGATGTAAAATTAAGAATACCACTGTCAGATGCAGAGGAGAGAGCGGATAGATGGGAAGGGTACAAGATGTCATTGGCAGTGTAAATTACACTGATATTATAGTCGGTAATGATAATGTTGAAGTAAATGGGGAACAAGAGGTTAAAGCTAACGTAAACCATGTCGTGTTGACACACTTGTCAAGCAGTAACGATGAAATTAGCATTGGGACTACCACAGAATGCGAATTTAGAAAGCTGTTACAAGGAGTAAGACAAATGTCAAAAAATTTCATGATATTAAAAATAATTTGTCAAAAGAATTTTATAGGGATCTGGTACTAAACAATAAACTAACCAGTGAGAGTTTAGGGACGCGGATTGATCAAATTAACACTAAGATTGACAGATATAGGAAGGAGATCACAATTAAAATTAGTGAGCTAATTGATCAGCTGACCAAATCTTGTGATTAATTAGGAAAGGAAGTTAAAAGCAATGTGCTCGAAATGATCTATGAACCGATGGGTTCAGAGAAATACATAATATTGTAGGAAGTAGGACAGGTTATTTGTGATAAAAATAAAGCTCAACAATATGACGATTAAATGGGAAAGAGTGAGGATAAGAATTATGATTTAATCCGAGACATGGATCTCGTAAATGACAATATAGGAACAGAGTTGTCTGAAGGAGAAATAGGGTTAAATATCTGCAAAATGGGTTAAAGAAGGTAAACAGACCAGTACTAATGATAAACTAATGAGAAGGTATTTAATTGTTGTACAAAGGGAAGTGATAAGAGAATAATGGCAAATTCAGGTAACACGAATGAGGAGTCAAGAAATAAATCAACTTATGAGAGAGAGAATACTGTTTCTGATGTTGAAAGCCAGAACACTGCCTGTAAATAACTTTATTTCGTCGACGAATTATATTAGTGCTGCAGTTAGCGATTAGATCGATCAAGCAACAGTTTATGATGAAAACAACACATTGCTAAAATTATTGAGAATGCATCAGGAAATATTTTCAGAAATTTGTGTTATTTGGAAAGACTATGCTTACTGGTTTGAGGCGCAAGACCATAGTCCTTTCAAAAAAATGCTTCTGGTCATGTCATGGTAGCATGAGAAGCGGTTGATGATAACAATATGTAGTTGTGTAGATTGTTACAAGTGTACCAAAAATTTGGTGTTTAATGTTTTGCTAATTTGGTGTGACATTGACCAAGGTACATGTATGTATTACAACTTTAAAGTAGCAGAGAAAATTCTTACAATGAGAGCACAGAACATGGACTGTTAAAATTAGCTGCTTGCGTAATAGCAGTTCTGAAGACTTGATTAATGTTGCAGGAAATGACGAACAGCCAGCCAACAGCTCTTGCGGCAGGGTCGTTGTAACAGCTCTTGGCAGGTCAGCAGATGAATTAGGTATGGCTGTGTCGTCTACAAACAAATTTGGGACCTACTCTCTTATGAGACGAAGATGAATATTTTGTAATTAATAGTTAGGTTATTGGGTTTAGACTACTGTCCATTCATGTAATTCATAATTTAGTAAATTTCCGATTTTCAGCTAGACTGTAATATCTTAGGCGTTTAATGTTTTTTTTTCCAATTTAACGTATGTTGCATGTATCAGAATGTACAAGGGGAATAGAAAGAGTATGCCAACAATATCAGGACACTACCATATCAGCATATAATTCTGCAATTAGCCATAGAAAATCAATAAATGGGAAATGGGTGTAATGGTGTAAGTGTGAACAAATGAAATCCAAAATACTGAAAAGACAAAATAAATTTGATGTATCAACGAACTAAAGCTCCTAGTAGGGTTGGAGTTCGTTTTTCTTTTTTTTTTTAATTTCTAGTTTCTTCAAAACTAGGTAGTATTCAGAATCATTCATGCTGGGGTATATGTGGCGTTTATGCCACATCCCTGCCCACGTTTATTACATTTTAGTTGGTAGGTTTTAATGTACACTATTTCGTTACGGGAGGCTAGCAAGTGGGTAGCATCACAAAGCAGACTCATCGGACGACTCGCCACATGCTCACATAGCGTGATAACAGCCAGGTTAGCAAGAGCCGCATCGTAGTAGGAGAGAGAGGAAATGGGGACTACCAACAACGCTGAGCGCCAAGGAGCAAATCTTCTGTTATTTATATTCACTGCTTAAATACTAAGATTCAGCTCCAACCGAGCCGATGACCTAACTTGCTCTGGTTACTTGTTAGTAATAAATTCAGTACCAGTCAATTCACCAGGAAATGCTAATTACAAATTTTCGTTAGTGTTAGTGCTTACTGATGGACAAATCACAAGTGCGGCGTGAGAGGACAGGCGCCATACTTCTAAGATAGCTCACTATCAGTCTACGATCGGATTCCAAGGAAATAATACATAGATCCGTGTATAAAATCTGTTATCAAGTAAAAATAGTTCGTTGAAAAGTGCCTCGGATGACGTACTTCTGCGGTGTTGCGTTAATCCAAGACAGTCTACGATTATCTTTAGACATTGAAACACGCGAACTAGTGTATGAAGTGCAGCTTCGCGTAAAGAGGGAAGTAACTGGTAAAACTGCCTCGGAAAACGTATTTGTCTGATCTCTTGTGGATTATAAGGTAATGTGACGCATTTCGGGGCTGGGCGGCAAGTGATTAATGGCCGGGAATCCTGTTATATTAACGACAGATCGGCTCTAATTTTGCGGTTGGCCAAATAAAGTCAGATCAGTTGACATCCTAACCTTTTACGATTCTTCTTATGCTTAGCATTAAATCTATCCTCTTGCGACATTATTATGCACTGTTTGTTGAATAAGTGTTACATCTCGCGACCGACGGAGAAGAAATCAATTGTGACAATGTCTGCGAGGCGCGTGATAAGCAATTTGACGACAATTCAGTCACGATAATTAGCGGACGGACGCATTACACTTTTGTCAGTAAATCAAATGTAGCTTCACTGTGCGACCCTGTGTAAATATTGCAGCAGACGATATTTCAATCATTCCTTTGTCTGCTATGATAGTGTAACAAAATCTACACATAGAGTTATTTTATCATTCTGAGTCATTCAGTTCCCACTGGGCGACTTATGTCTCCTCCTCCTCTTAAAATCTTCCACAAAAATTTGCAGTTCACGCTACAGTAGTCACTTATTCTAAATTAATACATTCAAATTTATTACTCATTTGAAATTAATTATTTCTTTGATTATTTTCATAATTGTGAAATGTCACCAGTCAGTTAACACCCTTTCGTGAAACGAGTTCGTCCCGCAGAGATCAAAGCACTTGTGGGATACTTTTCACTGTGTGATGTGGCTGTAACATACGTTTAATCTTCGGAAATTAATAGCTTTCGAAACTGATTTTAAAAATTGGTGTTCACTTCTATTATGGAGTTTACGATTTTCCATGAGATACAATTTGAAATGTCTTCGATGGCTTCTGGAATCGAGAAGCTCTTCCATTTTTCCTGTTATCGAGAATGATTCTGGCAAGATATCGGTCCCATGGATTCCAAGATTATGGAGAATGTTTTAATTTCAGTAATATAAATGTGACATAAAGTCATGCCGGAGGCAGCCAGCCATTATTATAATAACCAGTAGTAGGCTGCAATAGTCTGCGAATCTTTGTTTCACATATTTGTGTCAGCGCAGACAATGCGACTGCGTGTTGAGGGCTACGGACTGACGGCACGGTAACCAACCGCCGCATTACGTGCAGTAATCGCTTCGGGATATCTGATCATGGATAAACGCCGGCACACGTTTACGAGCAATAAAGTCATTGCTTGCCTTATGTTTGACTTTTATCACTGCAAAACAACAGATCGTTTCAATTTTATGTTTGACGTTAGATAACACATGACAGAAGAATTATTTTTATCGTGTCATATAATGACAGATCAATAATGTTCTGATTTTTTGCTTGAATTGCACTGCGAAAACTTGCTTCTCGCTAAATTTAATGATTCTAGCTCAACGTGAGGTACCCCATGTGACACAAGTGGCCTGATCTTTCGACTCACTGGCTTCTTTCTGACACCACGGGGGACGATAGGTTTTCGTATGTGAAATAAATTGTAAAGCGAAACTTCTGCCTGTTCTTGAGAAAAGGGGGTCTTAAGAGGCGGACGGAGAAACAGATAGATACCAAATGAGACAAAACATCTTTTCTCGTGTCATATAATTACAAATTTAGATTTTTCAGGTTTCTTCCTTTGGTTGTACATACTGTAAAACCTTGCTTCTTGCCAAATCTCATGCTGCTAGTCCAACGGGAAGTACCCGGTAGCTCTGCTGAGTGAGTTTGCGAGCATAAAAATATGTGATATAAATGACCTTATCTTTTGACTGCATTGAGTTAGAAGCTTCAATTTTTTACCCTATCTGGGGACCGCAGGCCACAGAATGTGACAGAAATTTGTACGTGGTCGTCTACCCGTCCATAAAAAAATGGACTCGTAACAGACGGAAGAACAGAGTGTCAGTTGTGAAATGACAAAAAAATATTTTTTTCGTCTGATATCATTACAGATGTACAGTATTCGGATTTTTTGCTTTGATTGTATCGCGAAACTTCCTTTAGGCCAAATTTCATGATCCTGGACGAACGGGAAATATTCTGTAAGGTTCCATGAATGAGTTTGTGAATATTGAAATATGTGACATAAATAGCCGTATTTTTTATTTAGAAGCTTCAATGTTTTACGCCGCCAATTGTCTATCCGACTCAGTAAGTGAGATAAGTTTCAGCGTGATATGAATACCCATTCCTTAGAAAAAGGGTAATAATAGTCGGACAGACAGATGGACTGAGGACAACAAAGTGATCCCACAACGGTTCGGGACAGGTTGGTCCACTTTTTCTTCTTGATTTTTTGCAGTATGTTTTTTAAATCTTTCATTGATTTTTATTCGTGGAAACATTGGTACATTGTTTCAGCGCATTAAAACGTGATGATTGTTTACCTAATCATAAAAAAATATATTTACTACAACAATACTACCTGGGACAACCTGCCCAATCCACATAGCAAGATGGCCTCGCACTTGGGGCAAGTTGGCCCATATGATGGTATCATTCAATTTACTTACGATATTGGTCATGTAATTGAAAATACACTCCTGGAAATTGAAATAAGAACACCGTGAATTCATTGTCCCAGGAAGGGGAAACTTTATTGACACATTCCTGGGGTCAGATACATCACATGATCACACTGACAGAACCACAGGCACATATACACACGCAACAGAGCATGCACAATGTCGGCACTAGTACAGTGTATATCCACCTTTCGCAGCAATGCAGGCTGCTATTCTCCCATGGAGACGATCGTAGAGATGCTGGATGTAGTCCTGTGGAACGGCTTGCCATGCCATTTCCACCTGGCGCCTCAGTTGGACCAGCGTTCGTGCTGGACGTGCAGACCGCGTGAGACGACGCTTCATCCAGTCCCAAACATGCTCAATGGGGGACAGATCCGGAGATCTTGCTGGCCAGGGTAGTTGACTTACACCTTCTAGAGCACGTTGGGTGGCACGGGAGACATGCGGACGTGCATTGTCCTGTTGGAACAGCAAGTTCCCTTGCCGGTCTAGGAATGGTAGAACGATGGGTTCGATGACGGTTTGGATGTGCCGTGCACTATTCAGTGTCCCCTCGACGATCACCAGTGGTGTACGGCCAGTGTAGGAGATCGCTCCCCACACCATGATGCCGGGTGTTGGCCCTGTGTGCCTCGGTCGTATGCAGTCCTGATTGTGGCGCTCACCTGCACGGCGCCAAACACGCATACGACCATCATTGGCACCAAGGCAGAAGCGACTCTCATCGCTGAAGACGACACGTCTTCATTCGTCCCTCCATTCACGCCTGTCGCGACACCACTGGAGGCGGGCTGCACGATGTTGGGGCGTGAGCGGAAGACGGCCTAACGGTGTGCGGGACCGTAGCCCAGCTTCATGGAGACGGTTGCGAATGGTCCTCGCCGATACCCCAGGAGCAACAGTGTCCCTAATTTGCTGGGAAGTGGCGGTGCGGTCCCCTACGGCACTGCGTAGGATCCTACGGTCTTGGCGTGCATCCGTGGGTCGCTGCGGTCCGGTCCCAGGTCGACGGGCACGTGCACCTTCCGCCGACCACTGGCGACAACATCGATGTACTGTGGAGACCTCACGCCCCACGTGTTGAGCAATTCGGCGGTACGTCCACCCGGCCTCCCGCATGCCCACTATACGCCCTCGCTCAAAGTCCGTCAACTGCACATACGGTTCACGTCCACGCTGTCGCGGCATGCTACCAGTGTTAAAGACTGCGATGGACCTCCGTATGCCACGGCAAACTGGCTGACACTGACGGCGGCGGTGCACAAATGCTGCGCAGCTAGCGCCATTCGACGGCCAACACCGCGGTTCCTGGTGTGTCCGCTGTGCCGTGCGTGTGATCATTGCTTGTACAGCCCTCTCGCAGTGTCCGGAGCAAGTATGGTGGGTCTGACACACCGGTGTCAATGTGTTCTTTTTCCATTTCCAGGAGTGTATTTTTCCGCAGATTCCGAAGGATAAACTGTTGTCGAATGACAAAAAAAGAAAGAAAACAAATCCTGCTTCATCTCTTTGCATCAAAAGTAATCTTTGAGAGCACAAATATGTCACTAAGGAGGCAGTATAAGATGCAGGTGTTTTAACGGTGAGAAGTACCTTTCGATGCCTTCCGAAGACGGTTTTGTTGTTACTGGAGAAGACATTGATCTATTGGTTTTTATGACGGCTTTAACGCCACGCAATATTTTCTTTAGCAAATCTAGAAGGGTTAGTATAGGAGATGCGCTGTATTCCGAAGAATCATTCAGATATAAAGATATTGTGGGTAAGGTTCTTTTCCTCCATGCGATAACTAGTTACCATAATACCTCTGCTCCTTTTGAACAGGGGGAAGCTAAGTTTTTCCACGCTCTTGAAACCGATGCTTCATACAATCAGACTGTTTCTACACCGATGTAAAGCAATCGCGACACCAAAAAGTAATTGCTGTAGTGAAGTAAAATTTCGGGAAACGTTTGTCTAGGTAACATATTTAAGTGATTAACATGGCAAGATTACAAGTTAATATACTCGTAGGTGCGAGAAGAGCCACAAACAGTGTAACTGCCAGAATGTTGAATACAAGTGTGCAAATGTGAACGCAACGTGTTGTACAGTTCCAGGTTTCAGTTCGTTACATGTTCATTGCACCCGGTCGGTCTATACAGGGACTTGTAATGCTGTTTGTTGATGACTATTTTATCGTCCCATGATGTCCAATGCGTTCTCGATTGGAGACAGACCCGGTGCTCGTGAAAGCCAAGGCAACATGTCGACAATCTGTAGCTCACGTTGGGTTACAACAGCAGTACTTGGGAGAGTATTATCACTCCTTGGTATGCTGTTCGTGAATGGCAGCACAACAGGTCGAATTACCAGACTGACGTACAAATTTTCGGTCAGGATGTGTGGTGTAGCCACGACAGGGCTCATGCTGTCATATGAAATTGCACCTCAGATGATAACTCCAGAGAGGTTGGTTGCAGGCCCAGAACTGGCCCCCTACTAACCAACACACGGTAATAAATGGCACCGAGACAGAACCAGTTTTCATCAGGAATCAAAACTGACTTCCTCCCTGCCCCCAAATGAGCTCCTACTTGACACCACTGAACCTAAATGGCGGTACTTTGGGGTCAGTGGAATACCCGCTACATCGCGTCTGGCTTGAAGCTGTCCTTGATATAACCTATTTGTAATAGTGCGTTATGTCACAGTTGTACGAACTGGTGCTCAAATTGCTGCTGCAGATGCAGTAATATGGGCCAAAGTCAAATGTCAAACACGATTATCTTCCTTTTCGGTAGGGCGACGCGGCTGTCCAGAATCAGGTATTCTTGCGACCATACATTCCATGACCATAGTTGCCAGCAATCATATACAGCGGCTACGTTCTTGCCAAGTCTTTCTGCAGTACCGCAGAAGGAAAATCCAGCTTCTAGTAGTCCTACTACACAACCTCGTTCAAACTCAACGAAACGTCGATAGTGGCGTCTTCGTCGCCTTAAAGTCATCCTCGCCTAACATCAACTCACTGACCGCTACAGCGTGTATTTAAAGCAAATCTGATTTGCATCCTCATAGTGGTGCTATTAGCTCCACTCTTATGCGACTGGTGCGAAATCTGAATAGCTGTCATCCTACATTTGTAGAAACACGCCTACAAACTTACGTCTGTGTCGCACAACTTCTTGTTGGTACTCACTTCTATCTGTCAGTGTATTTTGAAAGATTCAGCTGCAGAAAAAGATAGATTATGGAAGCAACTGAAAATTTCTTTGTGGCATCTTGAACAATTATATAGAAGAGTTAGGATATCTCTTCTTTTCTACAGCTGCTTCAGACACCAAATTCGATTTGGTACGCCAGCCTCCAAGAAAGGATCCAGTTCGGTGTCATGCATATTCAAATTATCTCCAAGCTCTAACGTTGTAGGGAATGAAATAGGGGCTCGAAGAAGAATAGTGGTGGTCTAACTGCAATCCAGTCAAGAAAGAACCAATTTTACAGGCAGTACTTAACATGATTTCACGTCAGTAGAAGACGGCTCAGGGCAACAAATGCAGCTACAACAAAGCAGGACTTCGATGTTCCATTGTGTGTTCGTTGTGGATTCCAATGACGAAGTAATGTAACAGAGATTCAATTCAACATGGAAGAAGACCATTTGAAGAGAGAAATTCTACACATCAACCACAGCTGAGACAAAACAGCGGAAAGTGATCAAATTTTAACTTTAAAGTTTGTGTGTACCATTAAAATAAAATTTGACATAAATTTTTAAACCAAATTTTGTTGAAATAGAAGTATAAGTTTTGAAATTTTCGTAAAGAAGACACGTCAAGTTGCTGACAGGTACAATTTAAAGACGCTTACCAAAGCCTTCTGTAGCAAAAGAGAGGCACACACCATTCACACACACAACCAAGCACACATAATGCGCACGCGGCGGCCATCTCCAGCACCTTGGGCGGAAATGCCTCCGGCTGGAGATGCTGGAGTTGGCAGTCGTGTGTGCAGGATATGTGCTTGCTTGCGTGTGTGAATGGTGTGTGTCTCACTTTTACTGATGAAGACTGTGGCCGAAAGCTATATGTAAGTGTATTTTAATTGTACCTGTCTGCAACATGACGTGTCTTCTTTACTGTAAGTACCACTCTGTCGTTTCCTGCATTGTTGACATCCTGCATGGAGTTTCCATTGTTTGATTTGTTCTTGAAATTTTCTGTTTTTGTTTTTCGAATATATTTGTTATCGAGAAATTACATGAATCTCATGAACAGAATGTCCGTGTTCCAGACATACTGGCTTACAGATGATATTAGTTTCTGGAATACTGTTTTGAATGAGGATAGTATTTATGAGGTATACTTTCACTAAAATTATTAGTGCAATATTTCTCAGAGTGTAAAGTGAGAAATTAAACATGTTTTCTATAAATCTTGAAGGAAATTAAGTTCCCTATGGCACAGGTCCTTATGCACTTTGCACAAAATTGGACTAAAAATATAGTTATTGAGGCAAAACCACTGATGTGTCTAACATTTTGCGATTTGACGACATTTTTGCAGACTGTCGCAGTCTCGTGCCCCTGTAACTGATCCCAATTTTCTAACATGCTATATTTTTGAAACCTGCTCTGCAACTTGGTACTGGCATTGTTTGATGAGATGGTCTGGAAAAACTGGAAAAAGTGCCATTCCTTAGTGGTTTTTTCAAAATGGGCAGATACCACAACAAGGGGGATGAGGTCTAAATCATGGATTTTTCACACAAGGGGTAATACATACAACATCTCCAAAACTCAAAATTACTCCACCTTTTGCTATATCTGCTGTGATATAGTGTTGTACCCATAACTTACATCCTTGTTCCACTCCATGCCCAGCTGAGTTACAGCTGTTCTTCCTCCTAGAGGGGACAGATCTGTGTTCTGATACTAGGTTTCGCATCCCCCCTATCTCGCATGTTATACAGGCTGACCCAGCTGCCCTTACTGAGGGCTTTTATGCATCCCGCAATGCCTTCGAAACCACAAATGGGACACTCATACTCACTCGCTCACTCCATACAAACTATTTGTCTTACAGAAAAAAAAAAAATTAACAGGATATTTTCTTGGGAAATTTAATTCATTTAAATTTTGTACTGGGATACAATTTCACTGGAGGACGCGGTTTACATGTTATTCCAAATAAAAGCACAAAAGTGCATTTCTAACAATCCTCATTCCTCACATCTCAGGATTTATGGAGTTTTGTTTATGGCACTCCATCCTAGCACTGAACAAAAATTTCCATCTACACCAACTGTTCCCAATATTTGACGTCTTTAATTATCTATTGAACGTGGAATTATGACAGCAGCATAGTCAGCTATTTCAATAATGTTATTAATTTAAAAGTACCCATTAGTGTAATGAAAGAAAAACAATTTCTGCAAACGTTAAGGTAAAACTACTGACCTTTAAAATTCGACCCAAACATAACTCATACAAGCATAATCATCGTAAACAGATTTCTGACGAGTACACTGATGTATCTATTCATTTTGTGCTGCTAAAATTCACAAAACTGTCAGGTAAAATTTTACACAAACATCAATTTTACAATCTGTAAGAGCCTGCCTAATCCAGTGACGTAATAAGGCCAGTCAATGAAGACCAAAATCATTCGAATGTGGGAAATAACTCTTGTAGTCGCAAATTTTCGTACATTGGTAGGATGGAATGTCAGGAACAACGTAACATATATCCTGAGTATTTGGACTGAGTGGGGAAGTACGGGTGTGTATGTTCACTTTTGTATGCCTTTCCTGAATGAGTTGAAAACTGCAGCCTGTAGCTCAAAACGTATTCCAGCACAAAATTCAGCTACACACTAAGCTTCTGTCTACCTTTGTGTAGGACTAACAGTTTCGACATAGCGTGCGAGAGTATTTGAATGCGTTGAGAGTTGCATGAACCCCATTGCTAGGGGCATCTAAATCCACCTGTAAACAAATCTTATTCGTGTTTATCCTACTAAACAGGTGACCGAAAAAGTACTTTACAACTACAGCGTAATGTAACTCGACTTGTTGTAAATATAGAGAAGAAAGTAAAGTTTGACTGATGCACCAACTCAAAAAGTTCTTTTTATGTGAGGTAGTATGTAAATGTATTTGGCTCTCCAGGTGAAAAGTGCAACATAGCTGAAAAAATTCTTTATTGTTGCCGGGCAATAGGAGCACCATAAATGAGTTGGAGAATGGCGTCAGTGCAAACAAAGCTACAAGAGGTGGCTAGGCTTATGGAAACGATGTCAGATACTGAAGTTCAATTAAATTTCCGAATGCGATAGAGGAAACCACCACCTTCTCAGTCATCATAAAAAAATGTAGCCGGACATTCGTGAAAACAGGGATTATGGATCTGAAGCACCATGTACGTAGGCTATGTAGAAGTGACGAGGCTACAAAGACAATTCGACAGTTATATCAGCGTCCACCAGAGATGTCCTTCCGCGAGGCATCAGATCCCTTATACGACGGTGCACCAGTTACTCCATGAGGCTAAATACTGTACTTACCACAAGAGAAACGCATGTAAAACTTGATTAAAGATCCAGAATAAAACTTGCTGAAATGATGCGTCAGACAAACTTTACTTTTTTCTCTATTTTAAGCCGAATTATATCACCCTGAATATGTAACGTACATTTTGGGACATCCTGTACTGTATTCAGACAACAAGTAAGATTTCGCTACTTTCTATTATTTTTGTATACCTGAAGGTACTATTTGTGCCACCGTATACTGGTTGAGACCCTGCAGTGAGGCTAGGTGACTTACTTCGTGACTGCTACTTGCAAGACACCATTTGGAAACGTAGCCAATCCAGTTTTGCGCGAGTAATGCGTCATTAGCTGTACTGACTGTTTCAGTGAAACTTCTTTCACTGTTTCGTGAGCAGCTGGATGTCGAAAATGTAATGTCTCGGTGCCCTGAGAAAGGCGTATCGAAACACATGACGAAATGATAGTGTAAGAGCTATTCCCTACAAATATGTTCTTGTATCCGTCCAAGGGATGAAGTGAACGAGTGATTCCATGAATGAAAACAAAACGATTCTGAACGTATGTGTATAAACATTTATGTACAGTAAGCGATTGTATTCTTCAGTGTTACATCCATTTAAGCTTCTTCCTGTCATCAAACTACTGTGTACATAGGTACACGCGAGGCCCCATGCGATCTCCGCCGCTTTTGCCGCCATATGGAGAGTCGGAACGACTCTTTTTCGGACACAGCCACTAAGCTGACAGGCGTTTCAAGCAAACACGTTTAAGTATGAGAGTACAGAATTCATACTCCCTGCTGTAGAGTTCATTAGGCACGTGCATATTACAGTTTTATTTGTTATTTAAGTAACTGAGCACCTAGTGTCTTCCGGGTATGTATTTACTACATATCTAGTGTCCATTCTTCCCCTTGCCCCCTCACTCGCCGTTGCACCCCTTTGTGTTCATCTCCTTCAGCTCCCTCTCTCTGTCTACCTCCTCCACATCCTACACTGTGTCCATCTACCCCTCTCTGTGCCCATCCATTCCTCCCTCCTCTAACTCCATCTCGTTGTGTCCCCTCTGTCTCCCCTTCTCTCATCCCATTTCCTCATCACTCCATCTCCTTCTCATCATGTCCCATCTGTAGGACCATCTACTCCTCTTTCCTTCCCATGTCGATCTCTTCCTTTCCCCCATTCTCTGCTCATATGCTCCTCTTCCCTCCGTCTATTTCCCCCTCGCTCTCTCTCTCTCTCTCGCCACCTCCTCTTCTCAAATATCTGTGTGCTACTCCCTTTCCGACTTCTCTGTTTGTACATCTCTCCACCTCCTCATTCTCTCTTTACATTATCACCCCCACCAGAAAAGGAGGTTCCTAGTTCTTACCCCTACAGCAAGTAATGTTAATACAAAGTTGGGTTGCAGTCTATCCAGGGGTCTGGGGCACGTTTTTATCCACAACTTTGTCCACGTGTCTTTCACAAGTATTTAAAGTATTTCATGCACATTGGTGCGTATATTGCACCTGCATCTATTGTGAATATCGCCTTGTAGTTTCGTTTTCCCACATCTGAGGTCTTCTACGTCATATCGTCTGAATTATGTGTCTGATATAATTTCCAAGTACAACGGTAGAATATCTCATTCAACATCAAAGGTATCACACAGTGCAGCCATTCACCCTGGTGGGCCCTCATTTGCGAGAAATTGGTGAAAAAAAAATCGGAATTTTATATGATACGCAATAGCGTTAAAAATTTGCATTATACACTGAAGAGCCAAAGAAAGCGGTACACCTGATAATGTCGTGTAGGCCCCAGAGACCAAGCAGAAGTCCCGCAACGTGACGTGGCATGAACTCGGCTAATGTCTGAAGTAGTGCTAGAGGGATCTGACGCCATGAATCCTGCAGGGCTGTCAAAATGGTTCAAATGTCTCTGAGCACTATGGGACTTAACATCTATGGTCATCAGTCCCCTAGAACTTAGAACTACTTAAACCTAACTAACCTAAGGACATCACACACATCCATGCCCGAGGCAGGATTCGAACCTGCGACCGTAGCAGTGCAGGGTTGTCCATAAATCTGTAAGAGTACGAGCTGATGGAGATCTCTTCTGAAAAACACATTGAAAAGCGTCCTATACATTCTCAATAATGTTCATGTCTAGGCAGTTTGGTAGCCAGCGGAAGTCTTTGAAGTCAGAAGAGTGTCTTTTGAGACACACTGCAGCAGTTCAGGACGTGTGGGTGTCGCATTTTCGTGCTTGAATTGCCCAAGTCCATCGGGATGCGGACACGAATGGATGCAGGTGATCACACAGGGGACTTACGTACGTGTCACCTATCAGTCGTGTCTAGATGTATCACTCACTCAATCCAACTGCACATGCCGCACACCATTATAGAGCAGGCACCAGCTTGAACATTCCGCTGCTGACATGCAGGGTCGATAGATTCATGAGGTTGTCTCCACATCCGTACACGTCCATCCGCTCGATACAATTTGAAACGAGACACGTCCGACGAGGCAACACGTTTCCAGTCATTAACCATTCAATGTCGGTGCTATCGGGACCAGGCGTAAAGATTTGTGTCATGCAGTCATCAAGGGTGCACGAGTGGGCCTTCAGCTCCGAAAGCCCATATCGATGATGTTCACGAATAGTTCGTACGCTGACACATGTTGATGGCCCAGCATTGAAATCTGCAGAAATTTGCGAAAGGGTTGCACTTCTGTCACGTTGGTCCCGTTCTTGCAGGTTACTTTTCCGACCATAACGATGTCGGAGATTTGTTTTGTCGGATTCCTGATATTCACGGTACACCCTTGAAATGGTCATACGGAAAAATACCCACCATCGCTACCTCGGAGATGCTGTGTCCCATCGCTCGTGCGCCGCCTATAACACCACGTTGAGGCTCACTTAAATCTTGTTAAACTACCATTGTAGCAGCAGTAGACGATCTAACAACTGCACCAGACACTTTTATATAGGCGCTGCCTACCGCAGCGGCGTGTTCGGCCTGTTTACATGTCTCTGTATTTGAATACGCATGCCTATACCAGTTTCAGTGTATATCGCCAGGTTGTGTGGTGTAATGGATAGGACAAGAAATATACAGCAGGAGGCTGTGGGTTTGAGTCATGTGAGATGCAAAAACTTCCTTTTATTTTAAATCTGTATCGAAATGACTCTGATCATTATTTTTATTCACTTAATTATTTAAATGTAATTTTTTATTCCTGTTCGTTTTTCATATCATTTTAATCGCCCAGTGAATTCCTTCATTTGTTTCATTTTTTCATGTAATTTTTTTTCCAGTCGGAATTTTACTGAGTATGAATTTAGTTATATTTATCTACTGTAACATTCATTTGTTTGAAAATTCCGATCTATCATTTAAAAAACAGAAGACGAAATAATGTATATATATTTGTGCAGTACTGAGAAAAATGTATTTTTGTTACCAGATGTGCAATTTTTTTGCGCAGTGACCGTCACAAAAATATATAAAACATAACCTAAATACTTATTGAGTTAGTGGACAAAATAAGGCAGGTGAAAATTTAAATTATAGGCCGGTTCATAAGTAAAAAGAAATCAAGCAAAATGAGAAGTACTTATAATGAATGCATTAACATCTTGATAATACAAAATAGATTAAATCGAAAATAAGACATAAAATTAATTAAAACACTTGAAAAAAGGTGTCAAGAATGATAGGAAGAAAAATGAGAGCAAATGAGGAAATTTATATTATGGTTAAAATAATGTGACAAAGGACTGTAGTCAAAAATTACAATTAAATCAGTTAACTGAATACAAATTATGATCAAACTCTTTTCGATGAAGCTTTAAAAATTGAAAAGAATCCTGGCATCACACGAAATTCTAATCCACAATCTCCTGCATGTGAAGCTGTCACCAGCTGATCTATAGCGTAGCAGTTTTAACGCTGTTGGGTGCCCCACAAAATTACGAGTTCTTTTTTCAATCAATTATTCGAAACCGAGGGCTCACCAGAGTGAATGGCTGCAGCGTGTGGTACATGGGATCTTAACCTACATCACCGTACACATAGTTTCAAAGAGTCGATGTCACCGCTGGGAACCTATTCGTGTTAGTAAGCGGCAAGTGCGAATTTTGGCATTATTCTGCAATCATTTACAAAGCATGTCTTACCACAGTTTATGGTGGAGATCAGGCACTGTCAGCCCTGCCTCAGTAGATAAGGCCTGAAAATGGGCCTGTAAGGTTTGAAATTAGTCGCCTAATATAAATACTGCAACTGTGGACGGAATCTCTAATAAACGCTTTAAGGAATGTAAGCAAGTTGCCGGTTCCCTGTCGCCAAAATATTGAAATAAAAAAAAAAAATGAGTACTGTAAAAAAAAGTGGGAATTTGCCCGCATCTCGTGGTCGTGCGGTAGCGTTCTCGCTTCCCACGCCCGGGTTCCCGGGTTCGATTCCCGGCGGGGTCAGGAATTTTCTCTGCCTCGTGATGGCTGGGTGTTGTGTGCTCTCCTTAGGTTAGTTAGGTTTAAGTAGTTCTAAGTTCTAGGGGACTGATGGCCATAGATGTTAAGTCCTATAGTGCTCAGAGCCATTTGTTGGGAATTTAAGGACATGGAACCGGGATAAACTGACTAAACCAGAGGTCGTACAGAGTTTCAGGGAGAGCATAAGGGAACAAATGACAGGAATGGGGGAAAGAAATACAGTAGAAGAAGAATGGGTAGCTCTGAGGGATGAAGTAGTGAAGGCAGCAGAGAATCAAGTAGGTAAAAAGACGAGGGCTAGTAGAAATCCTGGGGTAACAGAAGATATATTGAATTTAATTGATGAAAGGAGAAAATATAAAAATGCAGTAAATGATGCAGGCAAAAACGAATACAAACGTCTCAAAAATGAGATCGACAGGAAGTGCAAAATTGGTAAGCAGGGATGGCTAGAGGACAAATGTATGGATGTAGAAGCGAGTATCACTAGGGGTAAGATAGATACTGCCTACAGGAAAATTAGAGAGACCTTTGGAGATAAGAGAACCACTTGCATGAACATCAAGAGCTCAGATGGAAACCCAGTTCTAAGCAAAGAACGGAAAGCAGAAAGGTGGAAGGAGTATATAGAGGGTCTATAAAAGGGTGATGTACTTGAGGACAATATTATGGAAATGGAAGAGTATGTAGATGAAGATGAAATATGAGATACGATATTGCGTGAAGAGTTTGACAGAGCACTGAAAGACCTGAGTCGAAACAAGGCCCCCGGAGTAGACAACATTCCATTAGAACTACTGATGGCCTTGGGAGAGCCAGTCCTGACAAAACTCTACCATCTGGTGAACAAGATGTATGAAACAGGCGAAATACCTTCAGACTCCAAGAAGAATATAATAATTCCAATCCCAAAGAAATCAGGTGTTGACAGATGTGAAAATTACCGAACTATCAGTTTAATAAGTCACAGCTGCAAAATACTAACGCGAATTCTTTACAGACGAATGGAAAAACTAGTAGAAGCCGACCTCGGGGAAGATCAGTTTGGGTCCGTAGAAATGTTGGAACACGTGAGGCAATACTGACCCTACGACTTATCTTAGAAGCTATATTAAGGCAGGGCAAACCTACGTTTCTAGCATTTGTAGACTGAGAGAAAGCTTTTGACAATGTTGACTGGAACACTCTCTTTCAAATTCTGAAGGTGGCAGGGGTGAAATACAGGGAGCGAAAGGCTATTTACAATTTGTACAGAAACCAGAGGGCAGTTATAAGAGTCGAGGGTCATGAAAGAGAAGCAGTGGTTGGGAAGGGAGTGAGACAGGGTTGTAGCCTATCCCCGATGTTATTCAATCTGTATATTGAGCAAGCAATAAAGGAAACAAAAGAAGAATTCGGAGTAGGTATTAAAATCCATAGAGAAGAAATAAAAACTTTGAGGTTCGCCGATGACGTTGTAATTCTGTCAGAGACAGCAAAGGACTTCGAAGAGCAGTTGAACGGAATGGATAGTGTCTTGAAAGGAGGATATAAGATGAACATCAACAAAAGCAAAACGAGGATAATGGAATGTAGTCGAATTAATTCGGGTGAGGCTGAGGGAATTAGATTAGGAAATGAGACACTTAAAGTAGTAAAGGAGTTTTGCTAATTGGGGAGCAAAATAACTGATGGTGGTCGAAGTAGAGAGGATATAAAATGTAGACTGGCAATGGCAAGGGAAAACGTTTCTGAAGAAGAGAAATTTGTTAACATCGAGTACAGATTTAAGTGTCAGGAAGTCATTTTTGAAAGTATTTGTATGGAGTGTAGCCATGTATGGAAGTGAAACATGGACGATAAATAGTTTGGACAAGAAGAGAATAGAAGCTTTTGAAATGTGGTGCTACAGAAGAATGCTGAAGATTAGATGGGTAGATCACATAACTAAAGAGGAAGTATTGAATAGGATTGGGGAGAAGAGAAGTTTGTGGGACAACTTGATTAGAAGAAGGGATCGGTTGGCAGGACATATTCTGAGGCATCAAGGGATCACCAATTTAGTATTGGAGGGCAGCGTGGAGGGTAAAAATCGTAGAGGGAGACCAAGAGATGAATACACTAAGCAGATTCAGAAGGATGTAGGTTGCAGTAGGTACTGGGATATGAAGAAGCTTGCACGGGATAGAGTAGCATGGAGAGCTGCATCAAACCAGTCTCAGGACTGAAGACCACAACAACAACATATGTAAAGTTGGTCTCAAATACAGTTGGTAGTAAACAAATGATCTATTAAGACACCAGGAATGATGCGGTAGGTTTACTGCACCAACAGTGGAAATGCTGTCAGCGATAAACATTTCACTTTCATCACTTGTCAGAGAGTGAAGGTTTCGTGAAGATCTGAAATTACGTGTAAAGTTTTTTGGAAGTCACTATGTACTCACTTTCTCAAATACTGGATGAATGAAATCTGGGTGTTCGCGTGTCGTGGGCTACTCTACCTAATCATTCCCATCGTCATCCCTCTGATGGACAGGTGGTTCTTACCACAACAGCGATTCTTTTGGCGCAGCGCGTGATAGGTGAAGCAAGTCTGGTAGGAACTGAACCTTTGGTTTCGAGATATGCTACAGAATTCTACCAGAGACGGCTATTTGTACGTAGTTATATGCATTTTTGTAAACTCAAGTAACCGGTGGGTGGCCGTGCGGTTCTAGGCGCTTCAGTCTGGAACCGCGTGACCGCTACAGTCGCAGGTTCGAATCCTGCATCGGGGATGGATGTGTGTAATGTCCTTAGGTTTAAATAATTTTTACGTTCTAGGGGACTGATGACCTCAGAAGTTAAGTCCCATAGTTCTCAGAGCCATTTGAACAATTTTTGAACCATAACCGGTGGCTATATATCTACACGGAACTGTTGTCTAAATGAGGTATTTTCAGTAAATACGTGGTAGAGGTGGAGCTAACTTTACAGCGTACGCCGGTGGCAGTGCAATGTTTTATAGTGCAAAGAACCTGAACTTGCACCACGAAACTTTTACTCCACAATTTCCATGTTTCCCTCGACAAGTAGAGGGATGGCAGCAGCTGAAATTCGGGACAACGTTACGGGCAGAGAGTCATCATCGCGTAAAATTACTGGGAAAGCTGATAAGATCGCGAGTTACCGTACATCGATTACTGCGGGCGCGATCTCACGCACAACATAGGGCTGCGTGACGCAGAGGCAGTGTCAGCTGGGGCACTGGGCGGCATTCTGTGGTGCTGAGTGATGAATGACGCTGATACGTGTGTGGCGGGGAGATAGACGCCACCGCGTCCATAGACGACCTGGTGGAATGTCATATAAAGGGGAAGTTCTAGAGACTCACACCAGTCCAACTCCAGGAAACTATTGGAAGTGACAACGGGACTGATTGGTTAATTGCTGAAGGAAAACTGACAGTTGTCAGTATGTGGGAAGCTCTTTTGTCTTAACTTCACGAACATGGTACGAAATGACAGTGCAGCAGTATAAAGCCGGACCCCACACTACAGTTCACATCGTAACACAACAGTCAGGAATGGACATATCCTTGTCTGGCTTGCACGGTCCACTGAAGTGTCACCACAGAGCCTGAGACGCGATGGGAAGAAGTATACATTTAGCTCAGGCTCCAGTAAGGATTCTACACGAACTGAGATAGCAAACGTCTAAGGCACGGCATGATATCCCTCAATGTGACGTTCAGAGTGCTTTTGCTTCCGTACAGGTCCGAATGCAACAGTGTAGCCGTGTGTGTCGGATAACATCTCATACTGACGCCTATTATGGACATTACTTCCTAATGAAATATAACTTGCGTCTTGTGTCTTGAAGATCTCACCAATGTTTAATAATTATTGGAATAGTATTAAGTGTAAGCACGAGCCTTCCACGCTATGAGCAGACGTTTTAAACTGCTGAAGTTAATCACACAAATTTTAACATGTGAACTGTATGTGTTACAAGAAGATGATATAACTATGTGAGAAGATATGATAAATTTATCCTTTCACAGACCATTTGTTGTTCCGTATAAGGTGAAAAGGAAAATTAGAACACAAATGCCATCGAGAAATTTGTCTATAAGTGTGAAATGGCATCGCAGTACGACAGCGTTTTACGTTATTTAGATGCAGTACGTACCACCAGGGTGAAAAGTAAATACAAGAACCCCACTATCCTGTATTCCATAGTTGTGAGCTGCGTCCCTGCGTTGAGGAAGGTGGACGGGAACTGACGTTGAGTGGCCGCTCGCACGATTGCATTGTTACCTGGAGAGCAAGGCAGTAATGGCACCGTAAACCTGGGAGATCAGTTTATTGGAAAGTAAACTATTCCTGTGGCCCTTTACTAGCTGTATATCAGTAGTCCACGACGTGTTTTACGCGTGTTCGACTTAAATCATATCAAACTCTACTGAACACCAGCGTACATAAACGAATTTAACTCTCCAATTATCGTACATAAAAACGTAACTGATGCCTGTAATTAAACGCCAGTATGGGCGAAGATAAGGACAGCGTTCACATCAAATGCGTTTGCAGTTAACGGTCTTGTACACCTGCAATGATGCAAAAATGCGTTAAGAGCAACAGCGTAGTACTGTAATTTACAAGGCTTTTTCACACTAGACTTTTACTGTGTCCAATTCATGTGAATAAATCCGAATTGATATTTGTTTCAGCGGTCCTTAGAAACAGCTGAAGTCGCTAAAAACTGAACTACGTTCCGAGACCTAAGTAATGCGTAGCAGATTCTATACAGAATTTTCAGGTGACTTTGCCCTCAATTAACTATACTACGATATCAATGACTCCAGCAAAAAATTGTGCCAGTATTTAGAAGAAATCGCTGATCACATCCATCTACGAGGGTCGTTCAATAAGTAATGCCCCACATTTTATTTCTCAGAACATATTTATTGTTAAGAGTCAGAATTTGGTGACTATATACATCAACATGTCTTGTCCGTGTACTACTTTTCTACGTAGCCTCCATCACGATGGAAGTACGCCATAGTTGTGGGACAGCATGTATTCCCTTCTTGGAAAATCTCTTGTTTTTTGGTGTAGGCATGTTTTCACTGCATCACTGACACTCTCGTCATCTTCAAAGTGTAGCCTGCCCTCGTGGCCGTGAGGTTCTAGGCACTTCAGTCTGGAACTGCGTGACCGCTACGTTCGCAGGTTCAAATCCTGCCTCGGGCATGGATGTGTGTGATGTCCTAATGTTAGTTAGGTTTAATAGTTCTAAGTTCTAGGGGACTAACGACCTCTGCTGTTAAGTCCCATAGTGCTCAGAGCCATTTGATCTTCAACGTGTGTTTCCTGTAGAAAATCCTGAAGCAGCCCAAAGAGATGGAAGTCCGAGGGTGCCAGGTCTGGACTGAAGGGTGGATGGGGCATTGATGCCCAAGCCAGTTTGGCGATGTTTTCCCGGGTTCTCAGACTTGTGTGTGGGCGTGCATTATCGTGTTGGAGCAAGATTTCTGCTGGATTCTTGTCCGATCTAACACGTCGGAAACGGTTCTTGAGTTTATTCAGAGTCTTCACGTAGGCCTCTGAATTGATGGTTTACCCTCTTGGCATCACATGCACGAGGATGACGCCATCACAATCTTATAAGGCTGGCACCATGACTTTTCCGGCAGAAGGGGTTATCTTGAACTTCTTCGTTTGTGGTGAATGGGGATGATGTCACTCCATACACTGCCTTTTGTTTCCGGCGCAAAGTGGTGCACCCCGCTTTCGTTCCCCGTAACGATCCGGTCTCAAAGAGCTCCAACAATTCAGTTGAAATCGTCTTTCTATGAATATTGTGGTCCACTGTGAGCATTCGTAAAACCCATCGTGAGCACCTGCTTGAGGGTCTTCTATGAGTGCAGACGCACATCCAAAGCTGACCGACTGTCGAGTTGAGATGCGCCGGCCGCCACGAATAATGGCATCCGCACGATTCAGCATGTCTAGGGCACTAGCTGGGACAGTACGCAGTTTCTTTTCCTGCACACAAGAATTCGATAACTGCACCACGACCAGCTCTGTGTTAACATAGTCTCAGCCAAATAAACAAAGAGCTGAGTGTATTGTCTGTGAGTGAATCAAAGTCTCATACCTACGTTGTACTCATTCTTGCAAGTGGGAGATGGAAATATACAAACCATGGCCTGCATCTCTGTAAGAGGGGAAAGGGAAGATTACTTGAGCATACTGCAGAAGCTGTAAGAGGGGACACAAGCACACAAGGCAGAGACCTTGTGATTCCTGGGAACAGATGGGCGCATTTTTTAGGTTATAGTAAAAATATACTCAGTCTAGAAATATATTAAAATAGTAGAGGACCATAAGTAATAGTTTCCAGAGAATTAGAATTAACTCGTTCTATCAGAAGATTAGGATGCTCAAAAACAATCTACGAGTAACGAAATTTTCACTCTACAGCAGAGTGTGCGCTGATACGAAACTTCCTGGCAGATTAAAACTGAGTACCGGACAAGACTCGAACTCGGGACCTTTGCCTTTCGCGGGCAACCCTAATTTAATTCTAGAAGCATCCCCCAGGCTGTGACTAAGCCACGTCTCCGCAATATCTTTTCTTCCGGGAGTGCTAGTTCTGCAAGGTTCGCAGGAGAGCTTCTGTGAAGTTTGGAAGGTAGGAGACGAGATACTGGCAGAAGTAAAGCTGTGAGGACGTGAGTCGTGCTTGGATAGCTCAGTTGGTAGAGCACTTCCCCGCGAAAGGCAAACGTCCCGAGTTTGAGTTTCGGTCTGGCACACAGTTTTCATCTACCAGGAAGTTTCAATCTACGAGTACATTTTATGGTTAGAAATTGTGAAAAGTTCTGAAGTGGCAGACGTTCTGTGAATTTCTGAAGACCATGTAAGCTCAGGGATAGAGGAATTAAAGTTAACATATTGTAGAACAGCAATACTATAATGTAGAGTTAACATGGGAAGAGGTGGAGTTCCAACATATATATACACGGACACAAAGTCAAAAATGCTGAAAGAAGCAATTTGGGTGGAAGTATGTGCTTCAGATATGTTACTGCGGAATACTTCTCTTGTAATTGTAACAGTCTGCATATCTCCCCTACGAAACTGTTTCTGGAAAATATGAATGCATTATTGAGCTACCTGTTAAAGATGAAGTAGTTAGTAGTTTGCGGATATTTTAATGTATTTCTTAAAACCTTATGAGAAAAAAATGAACTGGAAGCATTACTTCGCTATCTGATTTCAGTGGTAAATATGGCATCTCAGTTGCATAATGATTAGAGGGTCGTGATTGATAATATTTTCATGTACAGAGCTCAGGTAAAAACAATTTCTGTGTACCGAATTGTTAATGTGCTATCTGAATATGATTCACAGTTATTGGAAGTAAACAACGCAGCACCTTTGAGTTGTGATACATGGTCATACAAAGTAAGCGGCTTATTGATGGAAGCAGGTAACAGTATTTTAAGAATAAGTTAAAAGAGGAGATGTTAGATGAGAATGTGAAATTCAATATATTCCATGGTAAATTTGTGTCAATCCTAAATAGTTATACAGACAGACAACATTTTAAAATCGGTCTCGCCCCGAAACTAGTCATCGAATGAATAAAAAGGAAAAATTTGCAACTTGGACAGAGTTTTCGTTCTACTTATCACTGTGTGTTTCACCGTGTGTGCCAATGGCCTGGTTTCTCAAAGTATTTCTCCGCATTATATTTTGTTCGGTGGCAATGAAACCTTTTCTTATGAAAGTGATACTTCTAATGATGCTAAGTGTACTGCTATACGCCGAGTTAATTCTTTTTGAAGTCCAGCTGCTAAGTGCATTATATTTCTTATGTGTATTAAATTTGTTGACATGA
Organism: Schistocerca nitens; assembly: GCF_023898315.1. Lineage (NCBI taxonomy): Eukaryota > Metazoa > Arthropoda > Insecta > Orthoptera > Acrididae > Schistocerca > Schistocerca nitens. The sequence continues at coordinate 637,604,330 of NC_064619.1, read as the reverse complement.
TACTAAATATCTGTTACGTATTACATGGAACAGTATTACATAGAACCTCATGTGTGGCCTTTATTACTAACTCCGTATTTCGTATTTATCTAAATTTGTGTGTCTGCTCCATAACACTTCATTAAACATTGACGGAAAACAGCGATATTGACGGAAACAACATCACCTAAAACCCCCTATGTGCCGCACGTGTGTGCGTACTTCCCAAAATCTCCTTAAACATTGCTGGAAACACATCACCCTAAACCTCTTAATATTTCGATGTCGCACGTAATTGGCACTTTCATGGCGCCTGAAAGAAAATCTCCCCTTACACAACCCCTTATTGGTAGCTTACCTGTCGCTGTATATTTTTCCTTACAACGGCATCAGCCTGAATGACGGACAGTTTCTCACCAGTAAAAATATGCAACGTAGTTATTTGTGACGAAAATGTACCTCTCCTAATTAACTCTTTTTGTGCAGCATAACACTGTTTATACTCAATCAAGATTTTACTGTGCTATGACCGCGAGACTGCATGCTGTTTTCAGCAGTTTGAGTTACCACTTGTAAATTTTAATCGCTGTCGTAGTATATTCACTTATCCTGTTTTGGGTAATCTTCTTCTACTGCAACAGCGAACTTACACGATATGAAATATAGTGTTTTTTATGTCAGTCTTCCATTAAGTGGCAACATGATTGATATCTCAACTTATCACTTTAAATGAATTCGTTTCTAATGTTTTATCCTTAATACACAACTGCATCTTTCGTAAGAGAAATGAAACACCGCAGTATACTATAAATTATTGATATTTTAACTATGTCTCCATTAGCTGTAGAATGTTGGTTGCCAAAACTAAGCGATAAAGTTTTCCCTTTAATCACTACCTGCTATTGCTTCTCCTTTTCTTCAGTTGCAAGAAGCTTAGATTCACGGATTGTTTCAAAATATATTTATATCTGCATCTACATCTACATTTATACTCCACAAGCCACCCAACGGTGTGTGGAGGAGGTCACTTTACGTGCCACTGTCATTACCTCCCTTTTCTGTTCCAGTTGCGTATGGTTCGCGGTAAGAACGACTGTCTGAAAGCCTCCGTGCGCGCTCGAATCTCTCTAATTTTACATTCGTGATCTCCTCGGGAGGTATAAGTAGGGGGAAGCTATATATTCGATACCTCATCCAGAAACGCACCCTCTCTAAACCTGGCGAGCAAGCTACACCGCGATGCAGAGCGCCTCTCTTGCAGAGTCTGCCACTTGAGTTTGCTAAACATCTCCGTAACGCTATCACGGTTACCAAATAACTCTGTGACGAAATGCGCCGCTCGTCTTTGGATCTTCTCTATCTCTTCCGTCAACCCGATCTGGTACGGATCCCACACTGATGAGCAATACTCAAGTATAGGTCGAACGAGTGTTTTGTAAGCCACCTCCTTTGTTGATGGACTACATTTTCTAAGGACTCTCCCAATGAATCTCAACCTGGTACCCGCCTTACCAACAATTAATTTTATATTATCATTCCACTTCAAATCGTTCTGCACGCATACTCCCAGATATTTTACAGAAGTAACTGCTACCAGTGTTTGTTCCGCTATCGTATAATCATACAATAAAGGATCCTTCTTTCTATGTATTCGCAATACATTACATTTGTCTATGATAAGGGTCAGTTAGCACTCCCTGCACCAAGTGCCTATCCGCTGCAGATCTTCCTGCATTTCGCTACAATTTTCTAATGCTGCAACTTCTCTGTATACTACAGCATCATCCGCGAAAAGCCGCATGGAACTTCCGACACTATCTACTAGGTCATTTATATACGAGGGCCGTTCAGAAAGTAACCTCCGGTTGATTTAAAAAAATACACCAAGTTAAATAAAAATATTTTAATATATACATCTTACAACTACATCTTTGCACTATTTTTCTACATAGTGTCCATAGCTATTGAGGCACTTATCGTATCTCTTCACAAGCTTTGAAATTCCTTCTGCATAAAAATCACCCGCTTGTGCCTGGAGCCAGACTGTGACCGCATCTTTGAGCTCTTCGTCGTCATCAAACCGCTGTGACCCGAGCCATTTCTTCAAATGCATGAAGAGGTGATAATCACTTGGCGCCAGGTCTGGGCTGTAAGGTGGATGGTTGATAACGTCCCACTTGAAGGACTCAAGAAGGGCCGTTGTTCTGCGAGCAGAGTGAGGACGGGCGTTATCGTGCAAAAAAACGATACCGGAAGTCAGCATACCACGGCGTTTGTTCTGTATAGCCCGTCGTAACTTTTTTATTGTTTCACAGTACACGTCTTGATTAATGGTCGTACCACGTTCCATGAATTCAACCAACAACACCCCTTTGGCATCCCAAAACACCGTTGCCATCAGTTTTCTGGCAGAAAAATCTTGCGAGGCTTTTCTTGGTTTGGTAGGCGAATTTGAATGTGCCCACATCTTTGATTGTTCTTTTGTCTCAGGGTTCACGTACTTAATCCAGGTTTCGTCACCGGTCACGATTCTGTTTAACAATGGTTCTCCTTCGTCCTCATAACATGACAGAAAGTCTAATGCAGAGGCCATTCTTTGAGTTTTGTGGTGGTCGGTAAGAATTTTGGGCACCCATCGTGCACAGAACTTACGGTAACCCAATCTTGCTGTCACTATCTCGTACAAGAGAGTCTTAGAAATCTGTGGAAAACCAGTAGACAACTCCGACATTGAGAAACGTCGATTTTCACGAACTTTTGCATCAATTGTCTGAACGAGTTCGTCAGTCACCAATGGTCTACCACTCCTCTCTTCATCATGAACGTTTTCTCGTCCACTTTTAAATAAACGTACCCATTCATGGACAACTCCTTCACTCATAACTCTTGGTCCGTACACGGCACAAAGCTCACGATGAATAGCTGCTGCAGAATATCCTTTGGCTGTAAAAAACCTTATGACAGCACGCACTTCACATTTGGCGGGGTTTTCTATTGCAGCACACATTTCAAACTGCCACAAAAACTAAACTAGCGCAGGTACGACGTTCACTCGACCACGGCTTGATGCCGACTGACCTGTTGAGTGCGTGAACGCACAGATGGCGTCGCTACTCCCCCCACAACCCGCACTGTGACCAATCGGAGGTTACTTTCTGAACCGCCCTCGTATATTGTGAAAAGTAATGGCCCCATAGCACTCCCCTGTGGCACGCCAGAGGTTACTTTCACGTCTGTAGACGTCTCTCCATTGATAACAACATGCTGTGTTCTGTTTGCTAAAAACAATCCAGCCACACAGCTGGTCTGATATTCCGTAGGCTCTTACTTTGTTTATCAGGTGACAGTGCGGAACTGTATCGAACGCCTTCCGGAAGTCAAGGAAAATAGCATCTACATGGGAGCCTGTATCTAATATTTTCTGGGTCTCATGAGCAAATAAAGCGAGTTGGGTCTCACACGATCGCTGTTTCCGGAATCCATGTTGATTCCTACAGAGTAGATACTGGGTTTCCAAGAAGGACATGATACTCAAGCAAAAAACATGTTCTAAAATTCTACAAGAGATCGATGTCAGAGATATAAGTCTAAAGTTTTGCGCATCTGCTCGACGACCCTTCTTGAAGACTGGGACTACCTGTGCTCTTTTCCAATCCGCTCCTCTAGAGACCTGCGGTACATGGCTGTTAGAAGGGGGCAAGTTCTTTCGCGTACTCTGTGTAGAATCGAATTGGTATCCTGTCATGACCAGTGGACTTTCCTCTGTTGAGTGTTTCCAGTCGCTTTTCTATTTCTTGGGCACTTATTTGGATGTCAGCCATTTTTTCGTTTGTGCGAGGATTTAGAGAAGGAACTGCTGTGCGGTCTTCCTCTGTGAAACAGCTTTGGAGAAAGGTGTTTAGTATTTCAGCTTTACGCGTGTCATCCCCTGTTTCAATGCCATCATCATCCCGGAGTGTCTGGATATGCTGCTTCGAGCCACTTACTGGTTTAACGTAAGACCAGAACTTCCTAGGATTTTCTGTCAAGTCGGTACATAGAATTTTACTTTCGAATTCACTGAACGCTTCACGCATAGCCCTCCTTACGCTAACTTTGACATCGTTTAGCTTCTGTTTGTCTGAGAGGTTTTGGCTGCGAATAAACTTCCAGTGAAGCTCTCTTTGCTTTATCACTAGTTTCCTAACTTTGTTGTTGAACCACGGTGGGTTTTTCACGTCCCTCACAGTTTTACTCGGCACGTACCTGTCTAAAACGCATTTTACGATTGCCTTGAACTTTTTCCATAAACACTCAACATTGTCAGTGTCGGAACAGAAATTTTCGTTTTGATCTGTTAGGTAGTCTGTAATCTGCCTTCTATTACTCTTGCTAAACAGATAACCTTCCTCCCTTTTTTTATATACCTATTAACTTCCATATTCAGAGATGCTGCAACGACCTTATGATCACTGATTCCCTGTTCTGCACTTGCAGAGTCGAAAAGTTCGGGTTTGTTTGTCATCAGTAGGTCCAAGATGTTATCTCCACGAATCGGTTCTCTGTTTAATTGCTCGAGGTAATTTTCGGATAGTGCACTCAGTATAATGTCACTCGATGCTCTGTCCCTACCACCCGTCCTAAACATCTGAGTGTCCCAGTCTATATCTGGTAAATTGAAATCTCCACCTAAGACTATAACATGCTGAGAAAATGTATGTGAAATGTATTCCAAATTTTCTCTCAGTTGTTCTGCCACTAATGCTGCTGAGTCGGGAGGTCGGTAAAAGGAGCCAATTATTAACCTAGCTCGGTTGTTGAGTGTAAGCTCCACCCATAATAATTCACAGGAACTATCCACTTCTATTTCACTACAGGGTAAACTACTACTAACAGCGACAAACAGGCCACCGCCGATTGCATGCAATCTATCCTTTCTAAACACCGTCCGTGCCTTTGTAAAAATTTCGGCAGAATTTATCTCTGGCTTCAGCCAGCTTTCTGTACCTATAACAATTTCAGCTTCGGTGCTTTCTATCAGCGCTTGAAGTTCCGGTACTTTACCAATGCAGCTTCGACAGTTTACAATTACAATACCGATTGCTGCTTGGTCCCCGCATGTCCTGACTTTGCCCCGCACCCTTTGAGACTGTTGCCCTTTCTGTACTTGCCCGAGGCCATCTAACCTATAAAACCGCCCAGTCCACGCCACACAACCCCTGTTACCCGTATAGCCGGTTGCTGCGTTCGTAGTCAACCATTGTCATATTTTGGTATAAATATTCTCATTTTATGTTCACCAACATATAACACGTTACCTCATGTCATCTATTTTTACTCAGTACATAATCCCACTTACCTTAGTTACTACTTTTTAAATTTCCCTCACATGTTACTACTCATCCTTTCTATGACAGTGAAGAATATCAAAGAGGACAGATTTAAATGTGAATGAATGAAGAGGAAGATATAAAACGAAAATGAAGTAATATCGAAAATAACTTAAGTGTCTGGTGGTCATTAGCCATCTAGTAATGCATAGGTCACAATTCTGTCATAGGTCACTGTTCGTATCTCAGTTGCTGCAATGCTGCTACATCGCATTTCATTTACCATCTACAGCTTTCACGCGAACTCACCAACAATATGCACACTTTTGTTAACCACCTTTCTCGTCTGTGTAAATTTCAGTTCTTTTTCGTGTCCACGCAATCGGAATGTTTACCTCTAACTGACGCACGAAGGTCAGAGACCACACGTTCCTTTCTGTTGAGACAACGCGAACTTTGCCTACGGCGACGCACCCTGCTGCGTCACTTTCACTAAAGCTACTTATTCTCTTTTTCCAGTCATATTGCAGTTTAGCTCTGGATTTAATGCTTCCTGTGTGATTAGTCAGTGATAACTGTTGTGTTAACTGCTCAGGTAAGATACTTCATGGTTTTCATGACATGTCTCAAATTAAACTTATCTCAAATTAACTTGAACCACGCACGTACTGTCCTTATAAACAGATTTTACATTGGAAATATCACTGGTATGTTGACACACACAACTCTTTATAGCAGGCATGCGCAACCTTTAGTGACACGCGGGCCGGATTCACACATATTTCAGCTCGCGGGCCGCATTGTCACATGATGTGACAGCAGTGTTCCTAACACATAAAGTCAAAACTAATGGGTCTGTGACGGACCGATGCGAATGAAACCCCTTTCCCATCATCCAATGACAACCAATTTGACTCGAAAATAGAACTGTTTAATGTAAGTTTATATTCACCCAATCTTCACGTTTTCTTTTATTTGCGTGTCGTAAACAATGTCTTTTTATCTAGGACGTTTTGCAATACCTGGCTTAAAACTTCCATTGGAAAATCCTACAAAACCGTTAATAAAGAAGCAGTGCTCATGACATGTTGTAAGACGTATGCGCTATATGCGCTGCCTGCAACAGGCAAGACTAAGGAGAGTCTCTGACCAGAGAGCAGTATGTAGTTGGTTGTCGCTTGTCGCTAGTCGGCAGTAGTCTTGAATAGTCTGCGTGACTCTGCAGTAGTCGACAGTAGTCTGCGCGTGTCTGCGCGTGTCGGCAGTCTGCTCTGGTCGGGACTCAGGAGGATGAGTATTATTGTAGAAGGTAAAGAAGCAGCCTTGCGCATATCTAGTAGTGTATATTAACTGTCATTCAATTTCTTTTAAAAAATTCCCCAATAATAATTTTTATAATATAAAGTAATTTTTTTTAAAAAAAGCATTCATTTCAATTTAAAGATTTTATTCAATGGATTATCTTTCCTTTCATGAATCACAAAGCATAGGTCTGCATTGCACGGAGCTGTGCCGAAAATTTTTATGTAAGAGCAGATATATTCGCAGTTTTTACTGAGATAAGAATTTTTGCTTTTCTTTGTTTATTCAGAGTACAGGGCCGTGGCGCAGCGCTGCGGTCGTCATAAAATTTACCAGGTTACTGAATTTTCCTTTTTATTATTTTGGTGTTTAGGAAATGCATTACTGCACACAGATTATAAATGGGAGCCAATTTTGTTCAGAAGTAACAATATTAAAAAATTCATATAATTATTATTTCCATTGTGAGTGTACACTTGGCTCATATTATAATTAATATTATTTTTGTTGGGAGGTTACACTTGGTTCATTTTTATATTTTTGTGGGGAGGTTACACTTGGCGACATCCGGCCAGGATCGTATTTCTTTGTGAATCTTCTGATAAGTAGTCATATATCTGCTCTTATTTACTTAAATGTAGTTTGCATCTGGCGCAATGCATTTACTAATTTGTCACTCTTTCTTTCACAGATCATCGGCAATTTGTTGCTCTTTGTTGTAATTGTGTTTGTTGCATTTTGCATTGTCCTTGTTTCATTTGTGATTAATTTTGATTTGTAAAAAATGCCGCGAAAAACTGTTAACAGTACATGAGTGAAATAGCCGATCCGAATACTTTGACCGATAGTACTAGCGACACTCAGTGTAATGATGACAATCCCCTAATTGTAGACAATCAGTGCGTACTGACCACTAGTAATGATTTTGATCCTAATGATGAGCAGATAAATTCAATTGTGTTGTCTGTCAATTTAACGACAATTGATGACGCGGGACGTTCTGTTACAATGAACGGTGCCCAGTTTAACCCATCCGGTTTGCAAAATTTGAATTGTGAACGGATAAATTTTTCTAACGAAAATGAACAGTGTACTCAAAGTACGGCAGATTTATTTGATTCCGATTTAGTGACTAACAGTGCACATCCGATTGGCAAACCTTTTCGAGAATCACAGAATAACCAAATGGTTACACAAAACGTGACAATTGCAGGTACGCCATCAAACAGCACAGAGAATAGAGTAGGTAATATTGGCTTGGATCAAATTATGGCAGTATTGCTACAACAGAGTGAAAAACAAGACAACCTTAATGAAAATTTCAAACAACTTAATGAAAAACAAGACAACCTTAATGAAAAACTAGACAACAATTCCAAACAGTTGAACGAAAAATTAGACAACAATTCCAGACTGCTTAGTGAACGGATTACAGCCGTTGCCACGCAATGTCATGATACTAAGGAACAATTACGTGAGGAAATTAAGGCTTGTGCTAGGAAAAGTAGTAAAGAAATTAGATCTGATGCTCAAGAATTAAGGGATACGCAAGCAGCTACAACAGAATCACTTAGAGACGAAATTAGTGCAGTCGCTAAACAATGCTCTGAAAACGCAACACTGTTACGGGACGAGTTTAAATTAATGTCATCAGAACTTTCGCGCACACTGGATGCAAAGGTAGATGCGAAATTTGACCAACAGAACAGTCAAATTGACGAACGTTTTAATCACCATTTACAAAACAGTGAAACGCGTTACCGTAAATTCATACAGGAACAGAATAAAGTAAAGCGACAAGTCATGGAAACAATTACCGCACAGAGACAGGAAGATAAACGTAAATTATTTACGAAAGCAAAAACATACGTAGACAACAATATTGCTACAGTATCAGACGAAATTAATACTATCAAACAGTTGAACACCGAATTGCGTGATGAAATTTCCGATCTTAAATCAAAAACAGATACACACACAATAGACTTTCGGACAGTGACCGACAGACTCGAACAATTAGAACTAATACAGGATTCCGATGTCATCAAAGCAGACGTTAAAAAATTGAACGAAACCACACGTAAAATACAAAAACAAATTAATGCTTGTAACACTAAAAACGATGATCAGGTACAAATACTGACTGAAAAATATGATGAATTGGCCAGTCGTATTGACGTTATTGAAAGTAATAATGACAGCAAATCAGACGATACTTCACCGATTTCGTTTAATCAAACACCTGAATTCCAAAATTTACAGCAGACGATCAGTGAGATAGATTCGTCCAATAATACACTCCTGGAAATGGAAAAAAGAACACATTGACACCGGTGTGTCAGACCCACCATACTTGCTCTGGACACTGCGAGAGGGCTGTACAAGCAATGATCACACGCACGGCACAGCGGACACACCAGGAACCGTGGTGTTGGCCGTCGAATGGCGCTAGCTGCGCAGCATTTGTGCACCGCCGCCGTCAGTGTCAGCCAGTTTGCCGTGGCATACGGAGCTCCATCGCAGTCTTTAACACTGGTAGCATGCCGCGACAGCGTGGACGTGAACCGTATGTGCAGTTGACGGACTTTGAGCGAGGGCGTATAGTGGGCATGCGGGAGGCCGGGTGGACGTACCGCCGAATTGCTCAACACGTGGGGCGTGAGGTCTCCACAGTACATCGATGTTGTCGCCAGTGGTCGGCGGAAGGTGCACGTGCCCGTCGACCTGGGACCGGACCGCAGCGATGCACGGATGCACGCCAAGACCGTAGGATCCTACTCAGTGCCGTAGGGGACCACACCACCACTTCCCAGCAAATTAGGGACACTGTTGCTCCTGGGGTATCGGCGAGGACCATTCGCAATCGTCTCCATGAAGCTGGGCTACGGTCCCGCACACCGTTAGGCCGTCTTCCGCTCACGCCCCAACATCGTGCAGCCCGCCTCCAGTGGTGTCGCGACAGGCGTGAATGGAGGGACGAATGGAGACGTGTCGTCTTCAGCGATGAGAGTCGCTTCTGCCTTGGTGCCAATGATGGTCGTATGCATGTTTGGCGCCGTGCAGGTGAGCGCCACAATCAGGACTGCATACGACCGAGGCACACAGGGCCAACACCCGGCATCATGGTGTGGGGAGCGATCTCCTACACTGGCCGTACACCACTGGTGATCGTCGAGGGGACACTGAATAGTGCACGGTACATCCAAACCGTCATCGAACCCATCGTTCTACCATTCCTAGACCGGCAAGGGAACGTGCTGTTCCAACAGGACAATGCACGTCCGCATGTATCCCGTGCCACCCAAAGTGCTCTAGAAGGTGTAAGTCAACTACCCTGGCCAGCAAGATCTCCGGATCTGTCCCCCATTGAGCATGTTTGGGACTGGATGAAGCGTCGTCTCACACGGTCTGCACGTCCGGCACGAACGCTGGTCCAACTGAGGCGCCAGGTGGAAATGACATGGCAAGCCATTCCACAGGACTACATCCAGCATCTCTACGATCGTCTCCATGGGAGAATAGCAGCCAGCATTGCTGCGAAAGGTGTATATACACTGTACTAGTGCCGACATTGTGCATGCTCTGTTGCCTGTGTCTATGGTTCAAATGGCTCTGAGCACTATGGGACTCAACTGCTGAGGTCATTAGTCCCCTAGAACTTAGAACTAGTTAAACCTAACTAACCGAAGGACATCACAAACATCCATGCCCGAGGCAGGATTCGAACCTGCGACCGTAGCGGTCTTGCGGTTCCAGACTGCAGCGCCTTTAACCGCACGGCCACTTCGGCCGGCTACCTGTGTCTATGTGCCTGTGGTTCTGTCAGTGTGATCATGTGATGTATCTGACCCCAGGAATGTGTCAATAAAGTTTCCCCTTCCTGGGACAATGAATTCACGGTGTTCTTATTTCAATTTCCAGGAGTGTACATTACGTCGAAAACTGTCAACTTTACAGCAAGAAGTGACAGAGATGAAAAATGTTTCGGTCAATAACACGTCACAGCATACAACACATTCCGAACATTAGTCACACTCACACAGCCAGTATAATTTAGGTAATTTACAGAGAGAACGTGACTTAGATTGCGAACAATCGCAGACAGATGGATTCTCATACAATCCTGAAACTGTTCAGACGTACAGAGACAATAATTTTGATTACAAACATTTTCTATCAGTGAGAAAATTTAAAGTATTTAAAAATGACAGAACACAGATTCACCCATTGGATTGGATACAACAATTTAGCTTTGCTTTTCCACCGGCTTGGCCCATAACACATAAACTTGAATTTATTTGCAGTTTTTTGGAAGGCGAACCGTCAACTCGTATGAGACCGATCGCGAGACAATGCTACTCGGTAGAAGAATTTCAGAATGCTTTTCTGTCAGCGTATTGGTCGAAGACGACACAACGCGGAATCAAGGACCAATTAATTAGTTTACCGAATTATGAGAACTCAAATTTTTCCACTGTCACGCAATTTTTTGAACACATGGTCCAACAAAACCAGTACTTAAGTGAACCATATAGTGAATGTGCACTTATTCAATTATGTATTTCTAAATTACCACGATCATTAAGAGTGTCACTTTTAACAGGTCAGCAGAAAGAAAATATTTCGGCATTCACAGATCTGTTACAGCTTTTGGAAGTGCAGCAATCGGATTATTCCTTTATAAACAAAAATTTTTCATATAATAACCAAGGTCAACAAACATACAGCAATTACGATCAGCCACGCAATTTCAATAGCAAAGCTAACAGACGCTTCAGGAACGACAACCACCAGAACTTTAATAACAGACAAAATTTTAATTATCAGTATCGTCAAAATTATCAGAAACAGGAACCACATTTTGGTAACAATAGACGTTTTTCACCGCAACAGCATGAAAGCCAACCGGTTAGCAATGTAATGTACAAGGTCAACCAAGCTTTAATGTTTCGCCGCCTGCGCGTATAGCGTCGGCCCCAACAAATAGTAATGCACGGCAACAAGGGAATCAGTACGTACAGAAAACACAGTATTTCAATCCCTATCGCAATGCACCGTATTGAAATGACTATCATGACAGATGTAAAAGTAATGAGCACAATTTTCAGCGTACGTTTAATAACAGTCGGTCTTACCAACAGCAAAATCATCCGCAACAACATATTATCATGAATGAACCAGACAGTAGATATCATCCCGAACGTAATACGTCAGGAAGGAATAACAGAACAGCATAAATAGTAGAAATGCCACAACATCCTCCCGAAAATAATAGCACGTCAGATAGAATTTGACTAAATACGGTACAGGTTGCATCTTCCAGCAACGTAAGCGATACTTTTGACACAGAGAATCTTGTTCACGAAAATGTTATTACTTTTGACGACATCCGAGACACCCTTTTGCAGGAAAGACCAGTTATTCAAAAAACCATTTCACACCCTGTCATCGAAGTAAAAATTGGATCATCGAAATTTTCAGCAGTAATCGATTCTGGATCTCCTATGTCAGTTATAAATGAGGAAACTTTCAACGAATGTAACAAAGAGAATACCTATCCTACGTTACCATTAGGCAAAACTAAAGTAAAAGGAGCAGTATCTGGTAGAGGAGTAGATGTAAAATTACAGACACATTTATCATTTTGTATTGCAGGTCATAGGTTTCACTAAAATTTTAGGATTGTTCCCTTATTGACGACAGACGTTATTTTAGGTACGAATTTTCTGGTACAACACGACGCAATTCTTGACTTTCAAAACTCCTATGTAATGTTAAAGGATGAAAATGTACAACTGGCTTTAGAATTTCAGCAATCTTTATCTGCAGAAGAACAAACAATTAATCGTACAGAGGTCATTTCCGCATCACGTAACATAGACTGTCATTCCACATTGTTCACAGATACGTACGTACACAACTATAATACTCCAGACGAAGCCGACTATGACGTTATACAGATGATTTCTGATAAAGTTAAACAGAACAGTGCAAATACAGACGACGAACGCACGCAAGTACGCAAAATTATTTTACAGCAAGCTCCAGTTTTTGACACCGTTCCTGGTACTACGTCCGGTTTTATGTATGAATTTCAAGTTAAACAACACGACACATTTAAAGCCAAACATTATCCCATTCTGTATATTCACAGAGAACAAGTTAAGAAAGAATTGCAAGCTATGCTTGACCAAGGAATTATTGAACCGGCAGTTAGTCCGTACGTAAACCCGCTCCATATTGTTAAGAAAAGGATGGTTCACTTCGCCTCGGACTTGATTCGCGTCACATCAACGACATTGTTATTAATGAAACAGATCGCCCACAGACACTAGAAGAACTTCTACAGAAATTTCATGGTACTGCTATTTATTCCACATTAGATTTGAAATCGGGATTTTGGCAAATTCAACTCCATCCGGACTGCAGAAAGTACACGGCTTTTCTCTGTTTTGGTGACTGTTATCAATTTTGTAAATTACCGTTCGGTTTAACTATTTCTTCAGCAGCATTTATTCTCGGTTGGAATACAATACTTCCGACAGAACTTGAAGACAGAATCACAACGTATGTAGACGACATTCTTATTGCAGAAGCTAACTGGTCTGAACACAATCTGATTCTTGAACAACTGTTACGAACTTTTCGTGCACAAGGACTCACAGTTAATCTCAGTAAATCGCACTTTGGTAAAACTTCTATAAAATTTCTTGGGCATGTAATTTCAGCAGAAGGCATTGCGCCTGACCCGGAAAAACTTCAAGCTTTACGTGATATTACTGTTCCTACGACGAAGAAACAACTACGCAGCTTTTTGGGTTTAATTAACTTTTTTCGTAAATTTATTCATTACTCTGCTTTAGACACCCCTAGATTATGTCAATTGACAGGTAAAAACACTATTTGGTCCTGGGATAAGCAAGCACATTCTGAATTTGTGAACTTGAATGAAGCTTTGTTGAATGCACCACTTTTATCGCACCCAGATCTTACTAGAAATTTTTCCATTGCCACCGACAGTTCTAACACCGCTTTAGGCGTACACATTTTTCAGGAAATTGAAGAAGATGGCACTACAGTAATTAAAAACATCGGCTTTGCGAGTCGCATTCTGTCACCTGCTGAACGCAATTATTCTGTTACAGAACTTGAAACACTATGTGTTGTATGGGCATTCACGAGATTTCGGCATTTCCTTTATGGAAGACATACCACCGTTTACACAGACCATAGAGCGATACAGTTTTTACTTTCCGCAAAATTTACACATGACAGATTAAGCAGATGGAAACTTTATTAGCAGGAATTTAATTTCACAATTGTTCACATTCCCGGTACACAAAATATTGTAGCAGACGCACTGTCCCGTTCTCTCAGCAACAATCAGCAAGACATCGCAACTAACTTCTGCAAAGAAAATTTCAGCGTCATGTACACTCAACAAGTTGCATTTGAGAATTTCATTTCGTCCTCATTACAAGACATAGCACAAGAGCAGAGTAAAGACAACGTATGGAAAGAAATTAAACACCTTTGGCAATATAGGTATAATGTTACCATTAGAAACCATTACACTGTACACAACGACATTCTGTTTCGCCCCTCTCACCCTGACGGCAACAATTGGTTATTATGCATTTCTGACGAACTTGTTAACAAATTAATCTGGTATACTCATTTAAGTTACGCACATTACGGAGCCAGAAAATGTTTTCTTATACTGACACAGAACTGTTATTTTACCAACATGGAGAAACGTATTCGACGAGTTTTAGCGTCATGTAAAATCTGCCAGAAAGCTAAGTCAGATACGACTTCACATATTCCTCCATTACATCCCATTGTACCTGTTAAATTGAGACACATGGCCGCTGTAGACATTTTTGGTCCGATTCCCAGAACTAATAGAGGTTTTTGCTACATCTTTGTCGCTGTTGAACTCACTTCAATATTTGTTACCTTCACTCCGTTACGCAAAGCTACTGCTAAAACTGTTTCGAAAGCATTTGTAAAATACTTTCTATTTCATGTAGGGCATGTATTGAAAGTAATTTCCGACAATGGACCACAGTTTCGATCTGCTATATGGACACGTATGTTACGAGCTAGAAACATTTCTCCGATCTATATATCGAGGTACCATGCTTCTTCGAACCCTTGAGAACGATTAATGAAAGAAATTGGTAAACTGTGTAGAATATACTGCCATAAAAAACATATTGATTGGGACACACACATACTCTCATTCCAGGATATAATTAATTCCATACCAAATGAATCTACTATGCTATCTCCGTCTTACTGAAAAATGTTGAACCACCTAACAAAATTAAAGAATTAGTAACCTTTCCTACATCTCGTCGACTACGACACCATGAAATAATTGACATTGCGCTGAACAACATCAAACGTGCCGCAGAGGGCCGGAGAAGACAGAAAAAACAGGTTTGTACAAGCCGTGACTTTCACATTGGACAGAAGATATTAGTACGTACACATTATTTATCAAATAAAGGAAAAAGTAGATGTAGTAAATTTGAGCTTCTATATGCAGGTCCATGTCGAATTCGCAGCATTCCTCACCCCAATGTAGTACACGTCGAAACTTTGAGAACCAGAAAAACCAAAGGGAATCACCACGTCTCCAACATCAAACCTTTTATTGAATGAACATACTTTATGATTTATCACACTGTAATGCCATTTCCTGTTTTTATATGACCACTTATGCAATTATATTCACATGAACACTTACTGATGATTATCGTATTTTTTCTTGGCAAGTGCCCGGCAAGGTAAGGTTAGCAGCTCGCTTTTCTTGTCGTTATGCATCAGACCGTGCACATTTTCCATTTTGATGTATGTATGATTGTTTTCCTGTTTTGTTTGTATGCGCTATGAAATATTTAAGATACAACAAACACCAGTTAACTTTGATATTTTGCCTTATGATATCTCAACATCGTGACTATTTTTACATTTTTTTTTTTTTTTTTTTGCTGGTACATTGTGATACTCTGTGTACATTTTTGCATATGAACACTGTCTATGTTTTTGACATATTACGTTTTCTGTCATGCTTTACGCTCAATTATATCATTAGAAACCAGCTTTTATTTAATGGGTATATGATTTAAATGCAAGACATTAATCACTGTTTATCATTTTCAGAAAGAAATAACGTGTAAAAGAAATAAATTATGGGAATTTCGCCTTCGCAATGAACGAAAGAAGATACAATACGTCGTCAAGAAGAGTAAATAGATCAGAGTTAACAAGCATTAACAAGAATATACTATACACATCGTATGATAGCAGTCTTAACTAATTTTTTCTTTCAGAATACGAGGCGATTGATGCAGACTGTCAGACAGAACTACACATCTTAGTTTTAGTGATGAAATATGCTAGAAATAAGGAACTCTATACTACGAATAGTTGTATAATG
This sequence comes from Schistocerca nitens, assembly GCF_023898315.1. Classification (NCBI taxonomy): domain Eukaryota; kingdom Metazoa; phylum Arthropoda; class Insecta; order Orthoptera; family Acrididae; genus Schistocerca; species Schistocerca nitens. The sequence continues at coordinate 637,588,292 of NC_064619.1, read as the reverse complement.
AATAATGGAGTGACTTTCTTGCAGATGATAATGAATGATGATGAATAGTCATACAGAATATGCTAATATGGATAATGAAGTTTTTCTTTACAGGTGATGATAATAATGGAATTATGTTGATATGGATAATGAAGTTTTTTCTTTTCGGGTGATGATAGTGATGATAATGAAGTTTTTCTTTGCAGACGAGGATAATGTTGAAGTTTATGTATTAATGCTATGTAGCTATTGAAGTATTTGTTGCAGTTCGTTTTGACAGTATGTCTTATGTCGCATGGTATGATGACTGAAGGTTTTGTAAACGACAGCTAGAGAACATATATATTTAATACACATTTCATTACCTGTTAATTCGAAGTTCACTACTTTTCAGCATAATTTGCGTTTCTTCTTTCAGTTTAATAATACATTTTGTATTTTTTGCAGTAGAAATTATTCATGAAATGAATGTGTTATAAGAAGTTGGTGACTAAACCTGTGTCATTCATGAATGTGATCACATATGCTCTATTTGTTTCATAACTTTGCTACAGCTGACTCATGATGAATGACGTTACACATCTTCATTTGCAGCAATAAGTCAAAAGCAAATATTGTTATGCCCTAGCAATTAATTATCGATCCCAACGCAATGCATTGCTAGCACAAAAAAATGTATTACCAGTCCCAAATTATGATACCAATTTAAAAGAGTTATGAGTAATACTGAATGATTTTTTTTCCAACCACAGACTTTGAGTAATAGCTACAGTATGTTACATTTTAATTATGTCTTATGTCACTTAAATGATGAGTTCTGAGTAATAGTGAATGATATTTCGTAATAATGCATGAATGCTCTACACTCATTAACTCCTGTTTTGAATGATGACTACTGAGGATTTGTAACTGGCCAATAAGTGCCAATAATTATTTTTAAATATGTCATATGTCACTTGAATGATGAAAAATGTTTTGTAATATTCAATACTTGCTGGCCAACGAATGCCACTGTTTCTTATACTTTAAATGTATATTATATCACTTTCATGCTGTATGTATGAATACCAGTAGCTTGATGCTACACTCATTAGCTCCTATTTTGACTGATGATTTCTGATGATTTGTAACTGGCCAATGTGTGCCAATAATTATTTGTAAATATGTCATATGTCAATTGAATGATGAAAAATGTTTTGTAATATTCAATACTTGCTGACCAATGAATGCCACTGTTTCTTATATTTTAAATTTATATTATGTCACTTTCATACTATATATATGAATACCAGTAGCTTGATGCTACACTCATTAACTACTGTTTTGAATGATGACTTCTGATGGTTTGTAACTGGTCAATGAGTGTCAATGCTCTCTATAAATAGATAACTTATGAACATTATTCTGTAATACTTCATACATGGTACAGAAATGTTCAGTAACTGGGCGATGAGTGCCTCCAATTAATCAAATCAGTTGATAGACTAGTAATTATCAATGATGACTGGCATAAGACTTAATGTCCTTCACCTTCTGACCTAATTACCAGAAATTACTGTAATATCCATTTGTCCTGTCTATCCTCATGCTCATGGAGCACTATATTTGGTTTTTGCACTAATTCTACGTTGGTGTACCTTACAAGAACGTGGTGTTGACACGACATGCTGTCCACCACCTTGAGCGATGGAGATGTTATTATGGTCCCACTGTTTGGTGTACCTAATGTACTACCAAAATGATAACATGGAGTATTACTACGACATTTCGGTGTCTTGGGTACACTGATTAATACTTCAGGGAAAAGAACTTCAGATTGTCTCACTTGGTGTTGTGCTTCTGTAGAAAGGTATGGACTTTCAGTGCAGCTGCGTGCAACCTAATGTGCTACAACCATGATGCAATCCTTCCCTTTCCTATCCTAGTTCTTGTAAAATAGTAAAAAAAAACCTACAGTGCGTGCGCACTTTATGTCATTTGTTAATATGATTTGTATTCATTGTGTGTACATTTTGTGATTTGCTGATATATTCTGAACTACAGTGCGTGTGCACTTTTGTGATTTGTTAATATGATTTGTACTCATATTGCCTATATATTTTGTGATTTCCTGGTATGTTCTGTACTAAAGTGCGTGTGCACTTATGTCATTTGTTAATATGTTCTGTACTCATTGCGTATACATTTTGTCATTGCTTGATATGTTCTGTACTCAGTGCATGTGCACTATATTTTATATCATGTTCTGCACTTATATATATGTATATATTCTGTGATTGTTAACTTAGTTAATTAAGAAAAATTTGTTGCTCATGGCAAGTCCAATTGACTCACCATCGCTGCCAAATTTTTGCCCCTCCCCCCCCCCCCCCCCCCCGTGGAGGGTTATGTAAGAGGTATGCGCTATATGCGCTGCCTGCAACAGGCAAGACTTAGGACAGTCTCTGACCAGAGAGCAGTGTGTAGTTAGTTGTTGCTTGTCGTTAGTCGGTAGTAGTCTTGAGTAGTCTGCGTGAGTCTGCAGTAGTCGACAGTAGTCTGCGCGTGTCTGCGCGTGTCGGCAGTCTGCTCTGGTCGGGACTCTGGAGGATGAGTATTATTGTAGAAGGTAAAGAAGCAGCCTTGCGCATATCTAGTAGTGTATATTAACTGTCATTCAATTTATTTTAAAAAATGCCCCAATAATAATTTTTACAATATAAAGTAATTTTTTTAAAAAAAGCATTCATTTCAATTTAAAGATGTTATTCAATGGATTATCTTTCCTTTCATGAATCTCAAAGCATAGGTTGCATTGCACGGAGCTGTGCCGAAAATTTTTATTTAAGAGCAGATATATTCGCAGTTTTTACTGAGGTAAGAATTTTTGCTTTTTTTTTATTCAGAGTACTGGGCCGTGGCGCAGCGCTGCTGTCGTCATAAAATTTACCAGGTTACTGAATTTTCCTTTTTACTATTTCGGTGTTTAGGAAATGCATTTCTGCACACAGATTATAAATGGGAGCCAATTTTGTTCAGAAGTAACAACATTAAAAAATTCATTTAATTATTGTTACCGTGAGTAGTTTACAATTGGTTCATATTACAATTAATATTATTTTTGTTGGGAGGTTACACTTGGTTCATTTTAATATTTTTGTGGGGAGGTTACAATGTAAATAAATGAAATTATGTGAAGATGGTATGCCAGCCATCTTGAAATGTCATCATTGAGAAATAAATTCCCATAAAAGTAACTGGTTGCAGATAATTCATTAAGCATTACCCACAATTTCAACAGTTGCGGTTTTCTAATACGTCAACAATAGACGAGAATTAGTTGCTAATGTTTGTACAAGAATGAACTGTAAACATGTGAACAGATTGGCGATTTGTCAATGTGATAATAATTGTACTCACACACGCAATACAAGTTGGTAATGCTGACAGTATTTTGGACGGCATCAGTACTGTTCTTCGATATTTCCAGTATTAACAATAATATAACACTCGTACTTGGACGGTCATTATATTGACGCATGGACAATTGTACTGAACGTGTGAGGGCCTCCGGACTTCCATGTGAAATTTTTATCATTGCTAATGGTACGCACAAATCGTATGTCTTTTACACTGAACGAAAAGGCCTACACTGTTCACACCAATGACTGCATAGGTTTCATAAACAGTACTCATGTGATGCCATGGCGGCGCCTGTAATGCGTGAGTTCGAAAACATCTGTGCATTCAGGTTTCCAAATTATACACTTGGACTCCCCCTTAAACTTATCAACAGAAAATGGATGTTATCATACACAGTGAAATACAAAGTCTGGCCTATACAGCCAAGCGAATAAGATGGAATTTTGCCGTCCGTGACTGTGAGAATACACGACACCCCATCTTCAGATGTTTGTATTTATTGTAGCGCCGTACTTTAACTCAATGGCTTCGTTCCTTACTATTGATCATAATAGCCACTATCCCAAAATAGAACTTTTCAACAACAATTGATTGCACAGGAACCCATGTCAAACATGGCGACTTTGTCTAATTCAGTGGACTAAACACACAAATTTTGTCATAAGACATTAGGAAAGCTGAAAAGCTACTCTTAATAAATGTATTTACAGTGGTTTATTGATTTAAAAATGTTCAACAGCGGATTAATGTGAGCTCTGGGTTGAATTTCTAATACAAGATTGTTGATATTTGGATTTGAGTCTTTCCAGTTATTTTCCAGGTTGTCGCCTGTTAACCATTATGTGTCTTGCATTTATTTGCTTTCATAATAGAAAAAGATTGTTTACACTTATATGTACTTCCAAAATGACAAATTGTCCGTCTTGAAAATGATCTCAGTTGTGGATACTTCTCTTCGGTCAATTAAGTTTTATAAAATTCGAAAAGGTTTACTCTTTGAAACCTAGCTTCTATGGATAAATCTTTCTGGAGTTCAATAATTTCCATTTGAAGGTTTTCTGGGGCCATTTCCAGATCACATGTATTGGGTTAGCAAATATAGCAAACATGCTATATCTCCTGCATTCCTGATATCAGAAAACCTTGTTGTAAATTGCGCAAATAATGATTACAGATCATCAGCATAAGTAACATAATCAATATTTTCATGAACTGACACTGTAGGAAAGTGGTAACCTTTTATTTCTCTCATGTGCATTTCAGACAAGCGCATCTTCGTTTAAAAGCTTTCAGATGGCTCTATAATTCGTGAATTAACTGTCCTTGTTTCTGGAGTTTGTAATTTATGTCTTTTAAATGAGCTCTGATATGAGCCAGAAATGTTAAATCACAAATCCACTGGGAATCATTTATTTCGGCCAATGGTTTCCTTGTGATAGCTATAAAATCTGCTATTTCTTCTTGAAGGTCATAAAAACGCTTTAGCGTTTTGCCTTTACTCAGCCCTCTCACTTTGCAATGTAAGCTAAATCTTCATGTTCAGAGCACAGGTCGTCCAAATGTTTTTTTTGAATTCGCGATGATTTAGTGCGTGGGACTTAATGAAATTGGTGCTCGTGGTAACCACGACCATGACATTTTCATTTTAATTGATGTAGCTCACAGATTTTGTTGGCAACTAATGCAATGAAGAACTGTTAAACTTTCTTCGTCAGTATTTAGTTCATAAGATTTTTCATCTAATATGCCGTTAGAACCTTTTCATGAACGACCATTGCACGGCTGTACCAGAACAAACTCCAGCGAGTTGACTCCACTGCAGGTTGCAGGTTTCGATGATTTTTTCAACATCGTGAAAAACATCTTTATCAGTAGTTGTTTCTTTTATTGGCTGTAATGCTAATAATACTTTCGTTATTTTTATGTCCCCTTGTAAACCACGAACAAAGACTACTACTGTAATTGAGCTGAGTCTGACAAATGAGTACTGTCATCCATACGCAGTTGCCCTGTTAGCTGTTGTTGAGCAGTGTGTTTCGTATAAAAGTGCCTTTTCGCTTGATATTCTTTCACAACAGATACTGATTCACTACACAAAAAGCACACGGCTTTATTGTTGTACATCGTGAAGAAGTAATACTCAGCTATTTCTCCTGGAATTGACGAGTCTCAGCATCTACTTTCCTCTTCTTAACGTCAGATATTTTGAGAATAAACTCGACGCACAGAGACACTTGCACAAAAATAAGAAACAACTAGCGCAGAATTCACGCTCCAACTCACAACAGAGAAGTAGTTTGTTGAGAGGTACCCGCTGCCGTTGTTGAAGTGGGCACATTAGGCGGTCAGTCGGCAGTTCTAGTGTCATTGTTGTCTACTACGAGTGTCGTAGCAATAGGAACAGCTGAGGCTTGTAAACACCGGCCATCCTCCACGACCTGATACGTGTCACTAGGCTGCGTTCTGTCTGTCAGGCTGCGTTCTGTCAAGACTTTCACTGCTCTGCGTCATGAGCTGCAAACCTGTGCCGGGCCTGGTGGAGTACAGTGTGAGCACCTTGTCCTTTCCCGTGGATATCGTCCGCAAGCCGGATTGAAATCAATCGTTGGCCGGATGCTGCCCACGGGTCGCCGGTTGTCCACCCGCGTTTTAGGGATTGAAACAGTCCGCACATTCTGAACAGCATGGTGAGTGCCAACAAATAGATTAAATCCAGTCTTTGTTTCACAAAGTCACTAATTTCAGTTTCGAATTTTGCAACAGTAATCTCATTGTTAAGTCTGCTTTACTGAATCTTCTTTGATCATTTGTGTCACGCACTTCACCGATGTTACTCGGTTCGTTAAATACTCCGTTATCAGTTTCCGAGTTTAGCTGACTGCTTTGGCCTCGAGTCCCTATTACAGCAATTCATTTATTTTGCACTGTTTCTAATTTATCTTTAGTTTTGCTTTGCAATCTTCAGCTTTGTCTTGTTCTGTATCGACGGTGGGTGTTAAATAAGTGATGCAGCACAATTTTTCGCGGCTAGTTTCAGTTGAAGAAAAGCCGGAATTTGTTATGGAACAACGTGGTATATTCCCACTTCAGCGTCTATTGTTTCCTGAAGTTGCGATAGGTGGCAGCACTATGTACGGCTTTAAAAAAGGCGTCTCTAATGCAGTTGCCTTCGAAAGAGAGAGTGATGATTGACTTTGTTTTGGCGGAAAACCGGAGCATCGGAAATATTCATAGGCGCCTGTAGAATGCCTACGGGATCCTGGTAGTGAACAAAACCACGATGAGTCGTCGGGCGAGGCGTCTGACATCATAGCAAGCACGTCACGGAAACCTGTACTATCTTCCGTGTGTGGGGGCCCTCTGCACGCAGATGTAACTTCCGTAATATTGGATTTATACAAAGAATAACGACTGCAGTCTTATATTTTTCGCGGATTCTGTGTCACAGTATATTGTGTGTCTGGATGTAGATCCGCTGTGAGCGAGGAGGCCAGGAGTGATGGGTAGATGACAGAGGATGACAAGCAGTACTGACCCAGGAAGCAGGACCTTAGCCAGGAGTTTTTCATCCGGGCCACAGGTACTCAAAGGTTTTAGAAATCTACACCCCGCGCATAGAGGCGGAGGGGAAAGGAAGCGTGGCAGGATGAGAACTGCGCATAAGATACAGCAGAGAGCGGGCAAACTAAGTCCACGTTGCCGAACTGCATTGCTGCCAGGATCTTTTGCATACGATACATAATATGATACGTTCAAATCTATGAGGGGAATAGTAAATATTAAAAGCAATTTCCATCAATCGTCATAAGACCGATATTAATTCACGTCCACTACTCCAGAGATTTACTGAGTGACGTCGGGAGACGAGAACAGCTGACACAACTTTGTGAAGACGTGAAGTACAATTTTTCTCAAAACGACATTGAAACTACTGGCAATAAATACCATTTATAGCATTTTGTACCACATTATAAGTAAAAATTCAGTACACAACAAAATTAACTTCATCCAAAATCCGAAATTATTATATTTGCTTGACAACTGCTTCTGCTCAATAGAATTTCTTAAACGATATAAGGTTAGGATATGTTTGACGATAGTTAAGTGTAATCACTGCGTCTAAAAAAGAATTAATGGTAGAAAAGACTAAAGTAAAAGAGTATCGTAAAAATGGTCAGATATTTGTCATATTTTTCGTTGTTAGCGGGCATTATGAATGTAAACTAACATGTTCGATATTACAGTGAGAGACCGCATTCATAATCCATTGAAAAAGCAAACAATTAAACGCCATCTGCGAGTAACTCCAGGGAATCTGACCAATAACATCGAAAACTACCGATATCTCGAGAAGTAAAAGTTACTGTCATTTTAGGGCCTTATCCAGTTCGTGCCTTGAAAATGACAGATGTTTGCAATATGGTGCGAGAAGCTTAACTTCTCCTTGGGCAATATGTTGAAAATAGTAGTTTGCATAATTAAAAGGATATAAAGTCTCAATCAAAAAGGCTAGGACATTCTCATTATTATGCATGCAACTGATATGTTGACAAACACATTTTTTGAACCACAAGTCTTTAAAATTTAGAAATATTATTACTTTGTTCGAAAGTCTACATCGTAATACCATCGTCACTTCTATTTGAGTTTGTTTCCGAACAATGTGATTAAAAATTTACTATGATAGGTTCAAGGCTTATATCCATAATCACTTTCCTGTCAAATTCTTCTTTCTGAAGCTTTTCAGCATGCCACACGGTCTGTACCCCCGCTACAGGTGATACGTTTTCTGTTCACTGCACGTTATCTTGAATGTTTTTTTTTTTCTCCTACATAGTCTTAAAACCCTTTGCCCAAATTAATTCCATCGGGATACAATGAAAGTGGCACGTGGGTTAACGCAAAAATGTGTGACCCCTTTCACGTGCAAGGAAGTCAAGTTAGTACATTCTGTCGCGTGACTTGTACTCGTATAATATAAATAAACGGGCTTCAGTAAATCGGCAAGAGATTGGTTTATACGGTGCTTAATATTTTTATTTTTAAGCCAAGGAAAAACATCACCTTTTATGGTGCTTGTGCTTGATTTTTTCTCTATAAGAGATGAATTATAACTGGCAATGACCGACTTCGAAGCAAGGAATGAATAATTGTGAATCACGTCACGAAACTGATAGCGTTCATTGCCGAATGGTAAACACTGCTGTTTTTCTTGCAAGTAAATACCAGTTTATTCTCAGTAATAAAACCAGAAAAAGAATCAGCATGCAGAATAGTTATCCGAGAACCTATCCCCATGAGAACTAGAAAACAGCTGGTACCATCACTCATTTTCCCACAGATCTTCTAGGAATGATTGTAATTGACCCATGTTTCATCAAGGTAATACACTGTTGAACTGCCTCCTGCCATTGTATCGTGAATCGTTATGTGGGATGTAGTTCATGCTGCACCTAGGTCACTTCTTTGAACTAAAAAATCTAGTCTTAACTTATCTGCAACCAATGTCTTTTACAATTCTTTACATTGGCGAAGCGCTGACCATTGAAGCCTGCATAACTGTAGCACGTTTTTGTTATGTCAGGCATTCGTCATCCACATGGAGCACTTTAAAACATCGTTGTCAAAATTATCCATTTCTTTTGCAGGTTCCTTAAAATTTCGATGCTTTCCAGGCGACAGGAAACCAACTGTTTCTACAATCCCTACAGCTCTGACAGCTTCCTTCATAATTCTCTTTACACTTCTCTTGGCTAACACAACATGGTCATGGAGTCCATTCTTGTCGTTTACAGTGTCAATAGTATCAGACATGCTTTTAAATTCACATTGGAAATAGTTATAAATGCGGTAAATAATCCGCCTCGCCTACTTGTGAAAGATTTCACGTTTATTGTCATCACCTGACTTTTTTTTAATTGCACTTAAACACTTACAAGACACACATTCACAACTATACTGCTGCAAGGAAAAAAAACAGAATTCAAAAATACTGATATTTGAACAAATAATTCGTTTGTCGAGAAGTGCGGCAACAGTGGAACATGTAGGCGCGAGATTCTCGCACTCAAGCAAGAATTCTCTGCTAGCCTCTGGGAAACAGAATGAATATTATTGGCCGCCTGTGGCTAGTGGAGAGGGATGCGCAGAATGGCTGAAAATTGGGCTGCCTACTTACATGATGCGAAGAATTGGCTTGTCGTCAGGCGAAGCATTGGGTTGAACATAGGTGTGGAGTAGTTAACGTGTTCCAGAGTTACAAACGCAGGATAATGCCTCTTCAAAGAGTCCATTGGCCGCCAGCATTTCACACACAGGCAGTCGACTGCCCGCCGGGTATAGTTAAAGTAAGAAAAACGTATGTTCTTTCTTTGAGTGTAAGCGAAACATCGTTCACAGGTAGCAACAACATCAAACACTCGACCTTTTATAAGTTGCAATCTTTATTTTTACGAACACATCATGGCAAGCACACACATTCGCTGAATGATTTCCCTTAGTATTTACTGTAGTTCTCATGTAGTACTTTCACTCTGGAGCTTGTCATCGGTTTTTACGCGACAAAATAGCAGTTCATATTTTTGTCCCGTCGGATCTCGACAAGAAACAAGTTTACATATTGCGCACGTTCCACTTGGAAACAATAACAGTTTTCGTTTGAATTAATAAGTCATTCCCTGTCCTTTACAGAAGCGTTTAATTTGCATCTCATTACATCAAGTAAAGGAAAATAAATAACAGTCAGGCCGGTCTGGTATTCTGAATCGCATTACGACACCGAAGCTACACTATTTCCAATTCAGACATAAGGCATACCCCATATCATGTAGGAAATATCTGCACACGACAGAGCAAGAAAAACTGAAAACGTGTTTAAGTCACAGCAAAGAAAGCATGCTACAACACTGGACAATGTACATACAGTTAACTTCATCAAAACTTTCGTCCATTAGGTGCTACTAGTTTCTTACTCTCAACGAAGCTAGCAGAACAGTACCTTAAATAGGTTTCGAAGCTGCTGCCATGAAATACCATAAGAATGAAATTACCAATTTAAAATACTGCTTGGATGAACAATTCCTTCGGCGCTCGCCATAAAAGCTTGTGTTACGTGTATTAACGGGTTTACAGCAATTTAGTCGGCATTCCGCTGCATAGAAAAACGTATAAATTAGTATATACAAATAAATGCAGCATAAAATCGCCATAGTTGCCAAAAACAGTATAGTTCATGCTTCTTTTACTTGTTCATAAAGCACAAGTATACAGATAGATTGTTTGTTCAGAATGTCTTCATTGGTTGGCTCTGAGCACTATGGGACTTAACAGCTATGGTCATCAGTCCCCTAGAACTTAGAACTACTTAAACCTAACTAACCTAAGGACATCACACAACACCCAGTCATCACGAGGCAGAGAAAATCTCTGACCCCGCCGGGAATCGAACCCGGGAACCCAGGCGCGGGAAGCGAGAACGCTACCGCACGACCACGAGCTGCGGACTCTTCATTGGTTATTCGTTAGTATTAAGAAAACAGTAAGCCATTTTTACTTACAAATCTTGCTTCTGGCGACTACAAGTTTCTTGATAGCGCAAACAAACAGTTAAAATGAGACTGTTCTTCGAAAGTAAGTGCGTGACTTTTCCTGCAAAAGAAGAAAATGTAGATACAGAATGGATGTTTGGAGATCAGATTACTCTTCAGTCTTTCTTACCACCTATACTTAATTCGAGTATATTTAGTATGCCAAAATTAATGACTTCATGGAACGTAATTACATGGACAAAAACCTGAATCGCGGGGAGTGACCGCGTAGTCAGAGGTGCCATATCACTGATCGCTCGGCCCCTCACGCCGAAGGTTCGAGTCCTCCCTCGGACATTTGTGTGAGTGCTGTCTTTAGCGTTAAGTTAGTTTAAGTTGTGTGTAAGTCTAGGGACCGATGACCTCAGCAGTTTGATCTCTTAGAAGATCACACACACACATTTTTGAATTGGTTACAACATTTCATAGTCTACTGCTAATAATCAGGTATACAGGTACTTTATCATGATACTCAACTTGATAACTTGGTAACTTGATGGCTAACTGCGTAAATATTTCTTCAGATCCTGGATCTTTGGAAAGCCAAAAGATAACTGTCAAGGTTCGGTACGGTAATTATTTTATATAGACCGCTGTAAATCAGTTGCCATTTACTATTGTGTTTAGGTAGAAAGGAAGATCCCGAATGAGATATCAGCAAACCTGTTTTCCCAAGAGTTCAGGTTTGAACTCGTCGTAACTTTTTGTCGTGTGTTTTCTTTCGAATCCTGGAGTGTTCTGTCCGTGTCACTAGTGTCTCTCCCACCTTTTCTTTTAGAGTGACATCTTTCTGCAGACGTGTCAAATTATGTGTACGTTCATTTACTTCTTTGTTGTTGCTCTGTAATTGAGCAGGTGTGTAGGGTGTCATGTAAACTGGAAAGTCATTTACTATTTGCTCGATAGGCTCTATGAGATCGACCCAGCATGTGTGTTGTGAATTTGTACATGTTCTTACAAATATGTTAAATACCTTAAAAATACGTTCGACGGGATTACTTTGCAGGTGAAAGCGTAATATCACAATATGCTTAAGGTCATTATCTTTGAAAACGTGTTTCCATTTTCTACACACATTGTTCAATGCAGACAAAGGAATACAACGGGTTTGCCAACCTTGGGTATCTCCTTTTTGTGAATTTTTCTTATAATAACAGATGCCGCTGTTGATATCAAGTAATATAGTTCTACATATTTAGAGAAGAGATTATAGAAACCAGTAAATATTTGACACCACCTCGTGCAGTCGGCGCTGGTCCAGCTTTATCGACAGATACTAAATGCACTGCTTGTGCTGGTAGTATTGAGAGCAGTTCAGTGTTACAGCGTTTGTTTGTTGGCTGACACGTAAGACAGATATTTATAAGATATTCGGCGTGTATCCACATATTTGGAAAGTAGCAGTATAAATTCAGTTTCCTCGAGCATTTAGCAGCACCGTAGTGACATAGAGAGCATGTCAAACTAAGAATTCTCTGCATGTACTAGCGCTACATACAAAACAGCTATCACTATTGTCACTGCGTCGGTAGAACAAAACGTCATTGTAAATCTTGTAATGTTGCTGAATTCCGTCAGGCGTGCTGTCTATTAGAAGAACTCTTAGCTAATACCACCTAGGATCTGAATCCTGTAATGTTGCTATATTATCACACATATGCTCTGTGCTGTAGGACGATCCACACCGTACCTAGTACCAAAGTCACGCTGAGCGGTTAATATTGACCTGCAGCGCGCTAAACGTAGAACCTAAAACGCTTTCTGTTGTCTCGGCTCAATTTTTACTAGAACTGAAGCGGACGCACACTGCTGCTACCTAGCGGGAACCACGTAGGACTCGAGAGTTTGATCTTTCCAACGCAACGTTCTTCACGCACATATCTCAAATAACATAACAGTTATGAGAATGAGATTTTCACTCTGCAGCGGAGTGTGCGCTGATATGAAACTTCCTGGCAGTTTAAAACTGTGTGCTGGACCGAGACTTGCCTTTCGCGGGCAAGTGCTCTAGTTTTAATCTGCCAGCAAGTTTCATACTAGTTACGATATTTTTTTTTAAATCGGATGATTCTTTTTGATACACCCTGCATAACGTTACCGTATCTACCAAATCAGGTTCGAGGACTGCGTCTAGCGCAGTAAAAAATACACCAGAACTCACATTTAGACCGAACGGCAAAACGAAAAACTTGTGGCTCCTGCCATTGTGAACTAAAGCCGTGTTTTTGCTAGATTATATTATTAATGGGGCCTGCCAGTAGGAACATCTCAAACTTAGAATAGATAAATAGTGTACACCGTGAATGTTTTGTAATTGCTCCTCCACATTCTCAGGTTTTCTACCTACTGGTATAATAACTTTTTAATCACATGTGCATCTAGGACCAGACGTAGGTTTCCATTAAGTTCCATTACACTTAGTAAAGGACCACAATACTAAGTGCGTTGCATTATCCTCCCAATCTCGCGACCTTCAGCCTCGTTTCGATCAGGTGATGGGGTATGACGTCCTGCAGAAAGTGTCAGTGGCTCTACATCCATGTGAAACGTATTAAGTGTTTATCACTCTAGGTTGTTCATCGAAATTTGTAAATGTGTCGCCGGCCGGTGTGGCCGAGCGGTTTTACGCGCTTCAGTCCGAAACCACGCTGCTGCTACGGTCGCAGGTTCGAATCCTGCCTCGGCCATGGATGTGTGTGATGTCCTTAGGTTAGTTAGGTTTAAGTAGTTTTAAGTCTAGGGGACTGATGACCTCAGATCTTCAGTCCCATAGTGCTTAGAGCCATTTTTGTAAATGTGTCGTTAGTAATTCTTTCAATTGTTGTCTTTGTTGCTCATCAAGATATGGTGATTTAAGTATATCATCAAGGATATTTAGTGTTATCCGTCCAACTCTTACTATAGCAAGCCGATGTATCTTCAACAAGTGCACTGTTAGTCTTTAAAAACCGTACGCTTCTTCCTTGACAGCATTTACCACGTTAACTGCAATTCGTGTTAAATCTGTCGTGGCTGTGCCCTCTTGTAACGTTTTGTGCATCCTAGCTGGATGAGGAGAGGGTGGTTTTATAGATGTGTGGCCGGTTTCCTCGCACTACAACACATAGTGCTCACGTGATTAAAATATAGTGTAATACAGAAACCAGTTCACTACTTAACTTCAATGATTTACAATCTGAAGTTATGAGGTTAGGGGCAATCAAATAACATGTACTAATTCTTGAATCTTGTCCGTGTCTATATCACAACTACAGGGTGATCAGAAAGTCATTATAAATTTGAAAACTGAATAAATCACGGGATAATGTAGATAGAGTTGTACAAACTGACACACGTTCTTGGAATGACATGGGGTTTTATTAGAACCAATAAAATACAAAAGTTCAAAAAATCTGATCAGAATAGCAATAATTAGCATAAAAAAGTAAGACAAAGCAAAGACGATGTTCTTTACAGGAAATGCTCAATATGTCCACCATCATTCCTCAACAATAGCTGTAATCGAGGACTAATGTTGTGAACAGCACTGTAAAGCACGTCCGCAGTTATGGTGAGGCATTGGCGTCGGATGTTGTGTTTCAGCATCCCTAGAGATGTCAGTCGATCACGATACACTTGCGACTTCAGGTAACCCCAAAGCCAACAATCGCACGGATTGAGGTCTGGGGACCTGGGAGGTCAAGCATGACGAAAGTGGCGGCTGAGCACTCGATCATCACCAAACGGCCGCGCAAGAGATCTTTCACGCGTCTAGCAATATGGGGTGGAGCGCCATCCTGCATAAACATCGTACGTTCCAGCAGGTGTTTATCAGCCAGGCTGGGGATGATGCGATTCTGTAACTTATCGGCGTACCTCTCACCCGTCACAGTATCAGTTTTGCTGTCCAGCGCCATCTGTCGGACATTTTGTGAACTTTTTTTTGTTCTAATAAAACCCCATGTCATTCCAAGCATGTGTGTCAATTTTTACCTCTCTATCTACATTGTTCCGTGGTTTATTAAGTTTTCAAATTTTTACTGACATTTTGACTGACATTCCTTTACAGATAGCTAAGGTGCGACGGGACAATTATCACTGTGGAAGACTAGAGCACTGTGCGTCGTATTGAGGTGCAATGCAAACTGAGTCCCAATGCAACGTACTGAGGTACTGAGATTGAGGAGTTGAGTCAGCTCGGTCGGCCGCGGCAGCATATATGCACGCTGCCCACGGGGCGTTAAAATGTCTAAAATGTCGTGTGACTAGGACCTCCCGTCACACTTCGGCGACTTGCGCGTGCATGGGGATGAAAAGATGATGATTAGAACAACACAACACTTTGCTACGGGGGGGAGGGGTGGGGACTCCAGGGGGCGTTAATCGATGTGTAGCCTGGGGGCGTGTGTTTGGTCTTCTCTTGACATAGGCACGCCTAGTTCAGCACCTGCTATACAATGCTTCCTAGTGCCGACCAGTGTGCTGGCGGAGGCATATGCCAGCACAAAATTGACTTCATCGTGTTCGCTCTCGATGCACAAGTAGCACATACCTTGGGAGAAGTTTCTTTTTAATTCGTTCTCCCTCAGAGACTCAGTACCTATCAGACATTCAACTTCAACATTCTTTATAATTAGATATGGGCATAAAGTCATTGCATTTCCTATTAAAAAAGCTTCTAATTGAGTTTGCTATTTGATAGGGTGCGCCCTTGCATCGAAAGCTCCTGCTATCCATTAACTGCCGGCCGCGGTGGTCTCGCGGTTCTAGGCGCGCAGTCCGGAACCGCGCGACTGCTACGCTCGCAGGTTCGAATCCTGCCTCGGGCATGGATGTGTGTGATGTCCTTAGGTTAGTTAGGTTTAAGTAGTTCTAAGTTCTAGGGGACTGATGACCACAGCTGTTAAGTCCCATAGTGCTCAGAGCCATTTGAACCAAGCCATCCGTTAACTCTGTACTAAGTAAATAGGTACTTTGTTTGCTTTTTTGTGACATGACATTTACAGAAGCACCAGTATCTAGAATAATAGTGGTAGGATTGTTCGTACAGCTGCAATAGTTGATGCTTGCACCATGGCTTGCGGTTCGTTTAAATGAGTATGCTGATCATTGTACTGTTCTTGTCTAGTGTCATTACCTTCACTATAGCGCAGCATGTTCACGTGACTGTCAACATTGTCCCCAATATGCGGGGGCTTAATGTGGTGGAATCTACACTATTGGCCATTAAAATTGCTACACCAAGAAAATATGCAGATGATAAACAGGTATTCATTGGACAAGTATATTATACTAGAACTGACATGTGAATACATTTTCACGCAGTTTCGGTGCATAGAACCTGAGAAATCAGTACCCAGAACGACCACCTCCGGTCGTAATAAAGGCCTTGATACGCCTGGGCATTGAGTCAAACACAGCTTGGATGGCGTGTACAGGTACAGCTGCCCCTGCAGGCACAGTTCATCAAGAGTAGTGACTGGCGTATTGTGACGAGCCAGTTGCTCGGCCACCATTGACCAGACGTTTTCAGTTGGTAAGAGATCTGGAAAATGTACTGGCCAGGGCAGCACAGGAACATTTTCTGTATCCAGAAAGGCCCGTACAGGACCTGCAACATGCGGTCGTGCATTATCCTGCTGAAACGTAGGGATTCGAGGGATTGAATGAAGGGTAGAGCCACGGGTCGTAACACATCTGAAATGTAACGTCCACTGCTCAAAGTACCGTCAGTGCGAACAAGAAGCGAACGAGACGTGGAACCATTGACACCCCATGCCATCACAGCTGGTGATACGCCAGTATGGCGATGACGAATACACCCTTCCAATGTGCGTTCACTGCGATGACGCCAAACACGGATGCGACCATCACGATGCTGTAAACAGAACCTGGATTCATCCAAAAAAATTACGTTTTGCCATTCGTGCACCCAGGTTCGTCGTTGAGTACACCATCGCAGGCGCTCCTGTCTGTGATGCAAAGTCAAGGGCAACCACAGCCATGGTCTCCGAGCTGATAGTCCATGCTGCTGCAAAAGTCGTCGAAATGTTCGTGCAGATGGTTGTTGTCTTGCAAACGTCCCCATCTGTTGACTCAGGGATCGAGACGTGGCTGCACGATCCGTTAGAGCCATGCGGATAAGATGCCTGTCATCTCGACTGCTAGTGATACGAGGCCGTTTGGATACAGCACGGCGTTCCGTGTTACCCTCCTGAACCCACCGATTCTATATTCTGCTAACAGTCATTGGATCTTGACCAACGCGAGCAGCAATGTCACGATACGATAATTCGCAATCGCGAAAGGCTACAATCCTTTATCAAAGTCGGAAACGTGATGGTACGCATTTCTTATCCTTACCCGAGGCATCACAACAACGTTTCACCAGGGAACTCCGGTCAACTGCTGTTTGCGTATGAAAAATCGGTTGGAAACTTTCCTCATGTCAGCACGTTGTAAGCGTCGCCACCTGCGCCAACCTTGTGTGAATGCTCTGAAAAGCTAATCATTTGCATTTCACAGGATCCTCTTCCTGTCGGTTAAATTTCGCGTCTGTAGCACGCCATCTTCGTGGTGTAGCAATTTTAAAGGCCAGTAGTGTAGTTTGTTGCAGCTTCAACACGAATAGCGGGTTGCGGCTCATTCGTGATTTCTATGATATTCACGGAATGACCTTGACTGGGCCAGCCGTTGTCAGGAGGACTCATTGGTAGCTGAATATGGTGTGGGTAAGTACTTTTTCATTTCCCTGGCTCTGGTTTGCACTGAGTGCACGCCAGTAACCATAGCTGTTGTTCGTATATTTTCGTCCACCGTCACTTCCCTGATAACCGGGGTGGTACCGGATGTTGTTATTATGTGTCCTGTTATTATTCCTGCTCATAATGGGCGGGCGCCGATCAGTTGGCGTCGTGTCATATCCGGATGACGTCGACTGTGATGTCACATGCAGATAGCGGAAGCCATTGCGACCGGGCGTTAGCGTACTGCTGCGAGCGTGGCTGGCATAGAGGCGGCGAGCTGTTACAGCTGGTACTGTTGTTTTTATTAGTTTTTTATTATTTGTAAAAAGTCTTTTGAATCTAGAAACGACATAAAGTGTTGTAGGTTATCTTCCTGTAAATGTATAAACTTTTCACAAATATCTAATGGCAATTTTGCGTTACAAATTCTAAGTATATCTTTGTGCGAGATTGGTTCATTTTACTTAAGTACTTTTCGCAGTATGGCGGGTAGTGCCTAGTTTAGAATTTAATTGTTTAGGGTTGAAAACCTATTTTCTAAGTGTCTCCTGAAAACAACGGAACCAATGTATAGATAAAAAAGAAAGGGCTCGTTCGAATCGGTCCCAAGTTTCACAGTATTCAGTCGTTTGTGTTGCCCATAGGGCTAAATTTTCTTGTCTGTATCCTGTCATGAAGCCTATCTGGTGCAGCTATGACCCGCATGACGACAGCACACCTTTGAAAGATCTAATTAACACAATTGGAGGTGGAGCATTCGTTTCTCTGATACTTCCCTGTGTTTGAGTATTCTCTCTTCAAGCAAAGCATTGGGCAACTTAGAGGTTGCCGGTATTTCGTACGATACATTGCTGGGTAACAAACAACTAAAAATCACAGAATTTTGTACGGCGTGGAAAAACAGTGGGATTAGCACATTCGTTACAAATTTGGTTTCCAGTCGAAGTTGCACATTGAACTATGCCTTTGACTGTAGATACTTCTTGCTACATGGTACGATTCTGCAGAGTCTTCTGACCACACCATTCTGATAAATCTCTATTTACAGTCTGTTCAAGCTGTTCGAGTCCTAAGTAGACAGACTCACCAGAATAGTCACAAGTCGACATTGTGGCATTGATCGTTTCTCTCTCAATTCCATTGAGTTCAGAATTTAATTTATCATTTATCTCGGTATCTTTCGCTGTCAGTTATTGTGAAAAGTCGACAACAGTAATTTCGCACTGATGTTTAAACTGTTTTTCCACTTTTGTCCCCGCTCATCGTGGAAAGTATTCACTTTATTTTCTAACTGTTTACTGTACCACGTAATTGTTTTAGTTCTTTCATCAAACCGGATATTACTCCCCGTATATCACTGTGAAATCTGCTGTAGTACGTCACTTGCTATTGCACTGTAAAGACAAGTTATTAAAATTGGCTGTTAAAGTCGGTAATTCATTGTATTGTTTTCCGCCCCGATAGCTGAGAGGTCAGCGTGATGGATTTTCTTCCTGCGGGCCCGGGTTCCATTCTCGGCTGCGTTGGGGATTTTCTCCGCTCAGGGACTGGGTGTGGTGTTGTCTTCATCGTCATTTAATCCCCATCCGGCGAGCAGATAGCCCAATGTGGCGTCGAATGTAATAAAACCTGCACCCAGGCGGCCGGACCTGCCCCATAAGTGGCCTCTCGGCCAATGACGCAAAACGCTCATTTCATTTCCATTGTACTGTTTTCACCTGTTCTGCTTGAAAAGTCTTAAAATCTTCACGTATCTCTTGTTTAGTTGACAAATCATTTAAGTTTTTGGAACACAAGTGCAATCAGATAAGGAGGCAAACTATTAGTTTGCAAAGCGGATTCACGTGAAACATTATCTATCGGAACATTTGCTTCGCGTGAAACATCATCATTTTCAGAATTTGCATTTAGCATTTCATTGAATATCGTCTTCACACAGAAGATTGTCCAGTAAAATATATACCTTCATCTCAGAGCTCTATTCTGGTTCCGGCTCGAAAACATGAGAATTTTCTACTACTGCAGTGTCTAGGTCGCTTTGTTTAGCGTCCATTTAGACATCATTGTTCACGCATAATGCCACTTTGTTCACTTTACCTCTTTTCACCATAACAAATATATTTACTAACGTAATTTTGAAAAAAAATTGTAAAAGCCAAGATTTGAAGCGGTATCTACAGAATTATGCAGAGAATCAATCGTGTGGTTAGCGTAAACAATTTATTTCATGGCGCACACTTCGAAACTGGACGTTCGCGTTATACAAAAGTTAAGCAAAGAGCAGCCATGTAGCGACACATAGCGCATGAGAATTTCTTACATATAATTAAATTCAATAAACGCAAATTTACATTTATCGAACGACTGTCGAGAAATATTCTGAGAATTTCAATTGTACACACTGAAGCAGAACGCTTGGTATGCCTAATGTCTCTAACTGAAGGAGCGATGCTGTCGCGTTATCTTCAACAACGGGTTGCTCATTTAAAATTGCTTTATACGTCTATGTGCATTTTTATTTCACTTTCAAAATGCCGTAGCTTTCGTCTCACACCGATGAAGCATAATTTCATTAAACATAAAAGAAAACAGACTTTTAGAAGCCCAATCTCGGTCTCGCCATTTATAATGAAAATTACCTGCTTCAATTGACAATAAAAGATTTCTCTAAGTTGTTTTGAGAGGGATAATCTTTATTTTAACGGTACGACTTGGAAATAAAAAAGAATGAAACGGTGTAATTGGTTGCCTTGGTCAGTCATAAAAAGGAAATGCAAGACCGTACATCAGTAATAAAAGTTTGAATAAAATAGCGTTAAAGAAACTGTAGTCGGACTTCGTAAGTCTTGAAAAGATAACGAAGGGCGGTTCTTTGACTGATCATGCAAATCTGCGTATAGGCGGTTATAACGGCGGCCGATCAATCCCATCACCGTAGCAAAACTTCCACGTGGTGTCATCTTACAAATTCTGAAAGAAATAAGAAGTGATCGTAAAAATTAGTACCCCATTTCAGCATATATATTGTCATCAAATGTCGGAGCCTGAGTAAATACTGCACCTCGTTATTACATAGTATGTCAACGGAGAGAGACATGACGAGAAAGTGTGAGTATGTCGGTCACAAAACGGGATAGAGAGAATGAATGCGAAGGAGATGAAATCCCT
The DNA here is from genome assembly GCF_023898315.1 of Schistocerca nitens. Taxonomy (NCBI): domain Eukaryota; kingdom Metazoa; phylum Arthropoda; class Insecta; order Orthoptera; family Acrididae; genus Schistocerca; species Schistocerca nitens. Next base: position 637,567,432 of record NC_064619.1, on the reverse strand, counting down.
CGTGAAAAGGAAATTAATGTTCATCACCTGTTTCATACGATCCGTAGCTTTATACTACCTATGGACTGTTCGATGATGCAATTAATTTTGAAAAATGGCAATTACAACACTTCATATAATAATCAATAACAATCCTGTTACATAAACCCAAGTAAAAAACATGTTAACAAAAATGACACACTGCTACCATGGTCTTCTGTTTTGTACATGGAGTCGCGCTGTTTGAATACCGTATTATGTGGCGCGCGTCCGTGATTCCAGTTGCGCGGTCAGAACCGTGAGCCATACCGTTCAGTCCCTCGTTCAAGACCGACCAGACAGCCCGAACCACTTCGCTTCCGAGCGCACCTTAGGCGTGAACCGAGGATGCTTTATTTCCTATTGAGAATGTATTGAGCATCACTGAAAATAAAACCTGAACTAGGCTTTATTAAATGTTAAAGACAGAATGTAAGAAATATGCCGCTCCGCCTTCTGTGTCGGCCGCCAATCACGTTATCATCCTACTAAACTGACACAGTTTCTCACTTAATTGGCTCTGACAGTACCATCTGTTGTTTTCACCTCATCCCATTACTTACATGATGCCCCATCTGGGGTAAATTCAGCCAAACTATGGAGTGAATTTTGGGAAGGAATCTTATAGCTCCAAAGCCATGAATATCACAACGTGCCAACAACAGAGTTCAAGCTGTCATAAAGGCCGAAGGTTGTGAACACCTCACCTTAATGTCAGTTAATGAGTTCCGGGTACGTTTGATCAAATAGTATATGGACGGTTCCTAACGTCGTAAGACGGTCTCCAACACTAGAAGATAAAACGTTACGGAGAGATTTGTGCCCTGTGGACTATGGCGTATTGCCCATAAAACAAAACCCAGCGACAGCGAGAGTGGAAGCTGTCATCAAGGCTAAGGGTGGGCCAACACCGTATTGAATTCCAGCATTACCCATGGAGAGCGCCCGAACTTGTAAGTCATTTTCATCCAGGTGTCCTGTTACTTTTGATCACATAGTGTACGCCTTGTACGGTTGCTGGGACGGTACCTTAGCAAAATGGTTCAAATGGCTCTGAGCACTATGGGAATTAACATCTATGGTCATCAGTCCCCTAGAACTTAGAACTACTTAAACGTAACTAACCTAACGACATCACACAACACCCAGTCATCACGAGGCAGAGAAAATCCCTGACCCCGCCGGGAATCGAACCCGGGAACCCGTGCGGGGGAAGCGAGAACGCTGCCGCACGACCACGAGCTGCGGACGGTACCTTAGCAGCGTTAGGGGTCGCAATCCATAGCGTACTGCGTGCTGCACGCCGCTGCTGTAGAGCTGGTGCGTGCCATGTCGTTTGTAAAACTGTCGAGTTGCTCGTTTCCCGCTGTGCTCGGCCAATACCGACCTGAACCCTTGGGCTGTTTACTCTCTGTGGCGGACGTGTTGACTGATAGCAGTCCCTGGTGCGTCCTCTGGCGCAATAAGCTCCTCGCTGTTTGCTCTCACTGTATTTGCTTCTGTGTACGTATCTTGGACATGTGCAGCAGTCTAGCGCCAGTCGAACACACGCCTCTACTATGCGTCGCACAGAATGAATCTTGCACCCATTGTAGTTGTCTCTTATCTTTAAATGTAAACAGACAGGAATCGGGTTCATCACGTCTTGTCTCTCTCTTTGATTATCAGAGTTTGCATTTGCCGCCGGAATGGTATATTGATTTTTTTAAAGAACGTTCTCTTCCGTTAGGTTGCATCAGTACTTGGTACCGTCACTGACATGTCATATGTCCTCGTAATGAGTGGTGTGAGACTACACTGGACTAATGAACTAAATCGTTCATTCTTTGTATTTCACAAACGGTTGAATATATCAAAACGACTTTTTAGGTTATGATAATAGACAGAAGACACGTAATTTTATTCTACGTTTAAGCTTCTCATCGCGTGCATCAACGGAGATATTAACTAAAGCACGTTTTTTGTAACTGAGCGACGTTCAATTAATCTAACGGCATCGAAAATGTTGGGAAAAGGTTCTAAGGCAAAACGACAAGCCGTTTGGTATCGGCTATTGTGTTGTAGACTCCGACGACTTGGTCTCTCACACCAGCCTGCTTCGTTATGGGCAGCGTGAAGTTATGTCTATTCAACTGAGATGTAATTCATTTACTTTTGTTCGCAGTTTGGACGGCAGATGTACAGGGTCAGCTTTGTTTGCTAGAAATTTAACGATACGCTATCTTGTAGAGCATCAGAAAGAGATCTGGGCTAACTATATCACATATGTGTACGTGCCCATGCTTGGGGGGAGACCAGCCTCTGCGAAACAAACAGGTGAACGGTCCGAGAGCTTTGGTGGACAATGTTTACACATGAACAGCCGATGCCTAGCACCAACATTAACTAGCGTTAGACATCGAAGACCAAAGAAACAGGTATACCTGTATAATATGATGCAGGGCTCCCGCAAGCATGCAGAAGCGCCACAACACGACGTGGCATGGACTCTACAAATGTCTGAAGTAGGGTTGGCGAGACCTCACAGCATGAATCCTGCAGGGCTGTCCACGAATCCTTAAGAGTAGGAGGAGGTGGAGAACAGAAAGTTGCAAAGTATCCCAGCTATTCTCAATGGTGTTCATGGCTGGAGAGTCTGTGGCCAGTGGAAGTCTTTAAACTAAGAAGAGTGTCCCCGGAGTCAATCTGTAGCAATTTCGGACGTGTGGGGTGTCGCATTGTCCTGCTAGCATTGCCCACGGTTGTCGGAATACACAATGGACATGAATGTATGCAGGTGACCAGACAGGAGGCTTGCGTACGTGGCACCTATCTGAGTCGTGTCCCATACCACACCTACTGCACACGCCCCACGTCATTACAGAGCCTCCACCAGCTTGAACGCCGGCTGGTGTGGCCGAGCGGTTCTAGGCGAATCAGGCTGGAACCGCGCGACCGCTACGGTCGCAGGTTCGAATCCTGCGGCGGGCATGGATGTGTGTGATGTCTTTTGGTTAGTTAGATTTAAGTAGTTCTAAGTTCTAGGGGACTGATGACGTCAGATGCTAAGTCCCATAGTGCTCAGAGCCATTTGAACCATTTGAACTATTTGAACCAACCAGCTTGAACACTCCCGTGTTAACATACAGTGTCCATGAATTAATGAGGTTGTCTCCATACCCGTACCCGTTCATCCGCTCGATACAATTTGATATGAGACTCGTCGAACCAAGCAATACGTTTCCAGTCATCAACAGTCCAGTATCGGTGTTGACGGGCTAGGCGAGGAGCAAAGCTTTCTGTCGCACAGGTACACGAGTGGGCCTTCGTCTCCGAAAGCCCATATCGATGATGTTTCGTTGAATGTTTCGCACGCTGACACTTGATGGCCCAGCGTTGAAATCTGCAGCCATTTGCGGAAGGGTTATACTTCTGTCACGTTGAACGATTCTCTTCTGTCGTCGTTGGACCCGTTCTTGTAGGATCTCCTTCCAGCCGCAGCAATGTTCAAGAATGGATGTTTTACCGGATTCCTGATATTCACGGTACACTCGTGAAATGGTCGTACGGGAAAATCTCAACTTCACCGCTACCTCGGAGACGTTCAGAATCACTTAAATCTTGACAACCTGCCGTGTTACCATCAGTAACCGATCTAACAACTGCGCCAGACACTTGTCTAATATAGGCGGTGCCGTCCGCAGCTCAGTAGTCTGCCAGTTTACACATCACTGTGTTTGAGTACGCATGCCTATACTAGTTTCTATGGCGCTTCGGTGTATATTCAGGAGAAATGAAGGAACGCGCGTGGGATTACCGACCCTATAAATTGTCTAAGAAGACAGATTAAGGTAAAGCAAACTTACAAAAAATGGTTCAAATGGCTCTGAGCACTATGGGACTCAACTGCTGTGGTCATAAGTCCCCTACAACTTAGAACTACTTAAACCTAACTAACCTAAGGACAGCACACAACACCCAGCCATCACGAGGCAGAGAAAGCAAACTTACATTTACAGCATTTGTGGACGTACGGAAAGCTTCTGACAATATTGGTTGCAATATACCTTAAAAATTCTGAAGGTAGCACGTGTAAAATACAGGAAGCGAAACGCTATTTACAACTTGTATAGAAACAGACGGCTGTTACAAGAATAGAGGGGCAGGAAACGGAAGCAGTGACTGAGAAGGGAGTGGGACTGTGTTTTGTCCTATCGCCGAAATTATTTGTGGACACTTGCCCACTCGTTGCTTATAGGGTACCTAAGCGATTTTGCGTTCTCGGAATGCTATACAACAATTGAAATAAAGAACATAAGTAGTTCTATATCCAGAGAGCAAATTGACAATATGTGGTGTCACCGTCAGACACCACACTTGCTAGGTGGTAGCTTAAATCGGCCGCGGTCCTCTAGTACATGTCGGACCCGCGTGTCGCCACTGTGTTATCGCAGACCGAGCGCCACCACATGGCAGGTCTCGAGAGACTGACTAGAACTCGGCCCCCAGTAGTACGGACGACCTAGCAAGGCGCAGTTGTCCATATCTGGAGAGAGTCTCACTTGTGTTCACCATAGAGATGTACAAGAAGAAATTAAAGATAAGTATATGAGAAGCTCCGTTCTTTTCCTTATAGCTTTTACCACATATCCTGTTTCAGATTTAACGCAAGACGGCGCGATTTGACGCGTGCCCTATCGGCTACTTCATTGTGGACTGGCTGCTCTTGTCAGTCCACAACACAATACTTCTCTGCTTACAGCGAACGTCGCTAGCGAGAGGCGACATGAAAACATAGATGTTCTTGCTATGCACAAAGTCCTAGTAAGCACTTGATATGGATCACGACAGTCTGATAGCTTAGAACTAATGTCCGATGCAGACTGGGGCGATCTGAGCTGCTCAGGCTAGCAGGAGTGGCACATATATTACCTTCTTCCAGGTGTCGCTCTTGGCACGGCGCAGTCCAATTCCGCGCGCAATTGGCCGACGTTTCCTCACAGTTTACTCTCGTTTTGCTTTCCTCATCTTCGTTCCAGCGCTTGTGGTTACGCCACAACATTTTTCCCCCTTGCCCCTGCTCCAAATCGACGGACCATTATCGTGTATGGTGTGCGACCACGACGGGCGATGCAGAAATGCGGTCCGGAAGCTGTGCCTGCAGGGAACGTCTAGCTTCCGGCCGTGCCCCGCCATCCGGCCTGCGCTCTGGCGGAAACGTCCCCCAGAAAACGACCAGAAGCGTATGCGTACATTTCCTGCTACCATGAACCAGGTGAAGAAGGCGGCGACTGCTGCAGCGTGGGAGAGTCCAGCTACATCGGTAGCACGAGAGGAGGTGGTGCAGGCGAAGGCTCTGCCTCCATGGGGTCGTCCCGCGGTGTCGTGATGACACCCTCTGGTGGCTGCTGCGGCCGCGCTGCCCGCTGGACCCCTGAATCAGGGGGAAGAGGGACTGAGGCGAAGTTGATGTTGACGGCTGTGCTGCAAACCATCTCGACCTGAAATGAGATACAAGCGCCAAGTCGACGGATGATCTCGCCCCGCTCCCACCGTCTGCTGCCGCTAAAAACCCTATAAAAGACAATATCAATCGGCATGAAGCGATACTTGCGACCTTCCTTCGCGCCGAATGCTGAGGAGGGGGGAGCCGGTCGAGCAGTGTCTGATGGCGATGGCCGTGAAACAATTCCGCTGGCGATGGCCCATCTCGTGGGTGCGACCGATACGCTTATGATGATGATGATGATGTTTGGCTTGTGAGGCGCTCAACTGCGGGGTCATCTGCGCATGCACACCATCCCAATCTGTACACAGTCCAATCGAGGCACTTCCATGAATGATGATGGAATGATTAGGACATCACAAACACCTAGTTCCCAGGCAGAGAAGATCCGCAACCCGGCCGGAAGCGAACGATACGAGGAGAGAAGCAGTTGCATTGCTTGATCCCTGATGTGTGCAGAGCCAAGTTTGGTCATCTCCTGCTTGAATGCCCGGACAAAACGTTTCTCTTCGCTATTTGAGCGTGGTTGGAACTGTGCACTGGTTATGTGTTGTATGCCATTGCGTTCACAGAATGTTTCAAATTCATTTGACGTGAAATGAGGGTCGTTGTCTGACACTATTACTTCAGGTAAATCTTCTAGGCAAAAATCTATGACAAGACTGAATTGCCCTACGTGACATTGCTGAGTTCATTGGCACAGCAAAAAGAAACTTGCTAGAAGAGAGAACCACAATCAACCAACGAATGTTCCAAAATGGACCTGCAAAGTCTTTGTGCGCAGATTGCCACTGCGATTGCGACTTAGGCCAAGCAGACAATTTTTATGGTGCAGTAGACTGATTTTTCGCTGATGCGCGACACTGTGACGTCATTGTTCTATTTGGGCCTCCATAACCTGCCAAGTACAGTGTCCACGTGCTAACTGTTTTGTACGAACAATCCCCCAGTGGCATCGGTGAAGTATCAGCAACACTTCTTTCTGGAAAACTTTAGGGATCAACACACGTGACTGTCCACTGTCATATTGAACAAGAATTACACTTTTCTGCACACAAAGGCTATGCCAACGTGTAACGTATCGGCGCACTGCGGAGTTCTTTACGCTATTCAATGAGTGAGGCCAAGATGTGCGAATATAATTGAGCAAAATGTTCAAATCAGGATCAGTGTCTGTTGCCTATGCAATTTTCCTATAGTTCAGCGGAAAAGAAAGTGCGTCCGCGTTACCGTGTTGAGCTGTCGAGCGATACAAAATCTCCTACTGGTGTTGAGACAACAACAAAGCCCATCATTTTTGGGCAGTTCGTACAGGAACCGATTTCGTTGGATGAAGCACGGATTGCATAGTCTTGTGATCCGTTACTAAGTAGAATTTTCTGCCATACAAATAGTGGTGAAATTTGGTGACACCACACACAATAGCCGAAGCCTCTATTTCAGTTAGTGGATAATTGCACTGGTTTCGAATAACACTTTTCATGTGAAAGCAATAGATCTGTATTTATCATCAATTCTGTACAAAACACTGCATCGGTTCCGTAAGAGGAAGCGTCAACTTGCAATACAAATGGTTTTTTAGGATCAAAGTGAAGTTAGCATCGATCACTGAGCAATGCAGCTTAAAGGTTTTGAAAAGCTACTTGGGACTCATCCGACCAAACGAGGAGGACATTCTTGCGACTCGTGTGATGCAGTGGAGCTGAGACTTGTGCAGCATTCTGTATGAACGGAATACAGTAGTTCATTTTCCCCCAAACTGACTGAAGTTCTGTGATATTGCGAGGAACTGGCAAGTATCGTATGGCTAACAAATGCTGCTGAAGGGGATGTACACCTTGACTGTTTATGACATGACCAATACACTGCAGCTCAGGTTTTAAAAAATAACACTTTTCCAGCCTACACTTTAATCCTGCAGCAGACAACACACGAAACAAAGTACGTAAATTTGCAATATGTTCTTCAGGTGTACGACCTGCTACTACAATGTCGTCCAAATAGTTTGAACAGTTTGTCACTTGTGCAGTCAGCTGTTCCAAATAACGTTGGAAAATGGCGGGTGCGGAAGCACTGCCAAAAGGCAAACACAGATATCTAAACAAGTCCAAATGAGTATTTTCTACATACACTTTTTGAGATTCTTCTTCCAGCTGTATTTCAAGATGAGCGTCGCGCAAACTAATTTTTGAAAAATATCGTCCAGTGCCTAATGTTCCCATGAGATCCTCTGGTCGTGGCGATGGATAAATATCAATGACAGTTTGTGGGTTGACTGTAGACTTAAAGTCAACAGAGAGGGGACTGTGACCTTAAGGTTTGGGGAGCAAAACCAGTGGACTTGCCCACTGACTAGCTGATATGGAAGCAACACTCCGTTACCGTGCAGTTCAGCAGCGACTTTGTCCCGTAATTCAATGGGAATAGTTCTGGTGCGGCAAAATATCGGCTGACCATTGTCTTTCAACGTAATATGTGCAACAAAATTATTAGCTTTTCCTAAACCTTGAGGAACGAATTCTGGGATTTCTGTTAGCTAGCTAGTGACACTCTCTTTCGCCTTGAATGCAGACACTGACAACACATTGTCTTGAATGTTAAAGCCAAACAAATCGAAAGAATCAAAATCAAAGATCTCTTACACTCACGTGTTGTCACACTATGAAGAAACTGCACGCTCGATAGTTGCAGACTTGGAATATACTGTATTAATAACATGGGCCTTGTGACTGAGAGTTTTGTGGGTGGGCTGAATTCGTATGTCTGTTCCGATGCAAACATATGGATTGCGCGTGTCCTTTCCTGTGACAAGCGTAATACTGAGCCTGTCGGGAGGGGCAGTCTTGGCGTATGTGCCGTGTATAACAGGGAGGGCAAGACCTAATTCTGTTTGTCTGTGTAGCCGCCTGTTTAGCGAACTGCGGACGCGGCGTGGAAGGTTGTTAGCGTGGCTGGCGCACGCCGGTCTGACACATAGCTGGCTGCTCAAATGTATGAGCCGACAAGGCACCGGGATCGTACTGATCTGGCATTTCACTACCTACTGAAATGATGGATCGTACTGTTAGAAAATTTGTTCTCTGATATTGACATCAGGCACATTGTACACCATCGCATCACGCAACATGATATCCGAATATAAAGCACCACCAGCACATTTAAATTCTCATACCTTGCAAGTCAATTACCCACTCGCGATAAGTTTGCTTTGGCCGTTTTTTGGAATTGAAGAATTGATACATATCTGCTACCACATTGTTGGACGCAGTAGTTTGATAGGGCCTGTACAATCTAGTCGTAATCAAGTTCACTCGGAGTGGCGTTAGGACAAGTTTTTGAATGAGGCGGAACACTTCCTACCATTGATAATATGTAAGGAAGTATCACAGTTCCTGGTAAATTGTGGGTGATGACGTGCACCTCAGACTGTGAGTGCCACTCGAGCCCCTCCTCGTCTTGTTCACAAAACTGTCGAAAGGGTGGTATAGCAGCCGCAGTAGGCGGTGCTTGTTCCGTAGGGCGCGCAGCGTTGGCGAGGAGCTACTGCAAAGTGTTTTGCAGCGTAGATATCTGCTGCGCCTTGAACTGAAACATCTGCATTAGCTGTGTGGCATCTAACGCTTGTGGCTGTGGGGTCCGAGCAAGGGGTGGGACAGGTGGGGTGTCAGACACAAATGCTTGAAATATGCAAGGCAAGAATTCTAAACAACGACAGAATCAAAAAATAATTTGCGTGCCCCATCTGATTAGCAAATGACAAGAAACTCTTAAGGCAATGTGCGTACCTGCAAACTAAAGACTAGAGAGAATGAAGGCGCCTGCACAAAAAAAAAAAAAAAACAACAACAGAGCTCCGTGGCCGGCAGGCTTCCGTAATAAGATTCATTGCCAGTTGTGGGGTCTTGCCCACTCGTTGCCTACAGGGTGCCTAAAGGATGTCGATTTCTCGGAATTCTGTACAACAATTCAAACAAATAACATTAGTAGTTTTATTTCTAGAGAGAGAATTGACAATATTTGATTACAGCAAGTTTCGCTAGCGAGAGGCGACATGAAAACAGTAAAGTTCTTGCTATACACGAAGTCCTAGTAAGCACTTGATACAGATCAGGACAATCTGGTAGCGTAACACTAGTGTCTGTAGCAGACTGGGACAATCTGAACGGCTGAGGCTAGCAGGATCGGCGTTTATATTCACTCCTTCGAGGTGTCACTCTTGGCGCGGCGCGGTCCAATTCCGCGCACCATTGGCCGACGTTTCCTCACCGCTTTGTCTGGTCTTGCGTTCTGCATCTTTGTTCCGGCACTTGTGGTTACGCCAGTACTTTATTCAGTCTGTACATTGAGCAAGAAGTAAAGAAAACAAACATTGCAATTCTGTCAGAGACAGCAAAGGACTTGGAAGAGCAATTAATTGGATTGGAAAGCGTCTTGAAAGAAGGATATAAGATAAACACCAACAAACGCAAAACAAGCATAATGGGATATAGTCGAATTACATAAAGTGGTGCTAATGGAATTAGATGAACAAATGGGTAGCAGATGAATTTTACTAAGTAGGCAGGATAATAACTGATGATGGCCGAAGTAGGGTATAAAACATAGACCTCCAATAGCAAAAAAGCCATTTCTGAAGAAAAGAAATTTGTAAACATCGAATATGGAGTGAAGTGTTACGGAGTCTTTACTCATTGTATTTGTATGGAGTGAGCCATGTATGGATGTAAAATGTGGTGTCACCGCCAGACACCACACTTGCTAGGTGGTAGTTTAAATCGGCCGCGGTCCATTAGTACATGTCGGACCCGCGTGTCGCCACTGTCAGGATCGCAGACCGAGCGCCACCACAAGGCAGGTCTCGAGAGACGTACGAGCACTCGCCCCAGTTGTACGACGACATTGCTAGCGACTACACTGACGAAGCCTTTCTCTCATTTGCCGAGAGACAGAATAGCCTTCAGCTAAGTTAATGGCTACGACCTAGCAAGGCGCCATTTGTAACATTGCATGTATCTCAAGATAGTCTCACTTGTATCATCAAGAATGCTGTATACCAAAGGACGATATAAAAGTTAAGTGTTCTAGTAGCTACGTTCTTTTCTTTGTCACATTCATTACGAATCCTGTTCCAAACTTAACGACAGACGGCGTGAGTTGACGCGTGCACTTTCGGCTACTTCACTGTGGACTGGCTGCCTTAACAGTCCACTACATAAAACACAGGCGATGAACAGTTTAGATAAAGAGAGAGTAGAAGCTTTTGAAATGTGCTGCTACAGAAGATTGCTGAAAATTAGATTCGTAGATCATGTAACCGATGATGAGGTTCTGACTAGATATGGAATGAAAAGAAATTTTTTCGCTACGTTTGGGGCTGGTAGGTGGATTCCTTTTTAGGAGCATCGTGTATTCTCCTCTCTTTCATATCTCATCTTTGCTGAAAGGCGCTCTTTACCTTTGCATACAATGAAACTTTATAACAGACTTAGCAACATGCCCCTGACAGCTTCACTTTGTTCAGCTGACAGAGCATGCTTCTTCATAGTGCCAGGACTGGGCTTACACCAGAAACATTTTTATGACAAATGAGACTCCACTGATGACTCTCGACTTTCACCAGCCACCTCAAAGCGCCAGGCTACAGTATGTTACAATAATCCTTTGCCGTACTAAAAGGAAGTGAGACAGAGCTAATTAGATCTGCAGTATTTAGCATTTGGTACTGCTGCTTGTAGCTTTCATCTGTTTTAGTGGTGTGACTTGAGCTAATGGTCAGATTTGCAATTTTGAAATATTCAACAGGTTATGGAACAGTTTTGGAAAAACTGTCAAGTAACAGTGTATAGTGAAAGCTCTTTAAGCCGACCATCTGAATTTTTGTGAAAACTGGTAATCTGGAGGGGTGGTCTTCTTAACAGGTGATCAAGGTAAAATGCGATACTGAACATTGTAACCTCCACACAGAAAAATAATAATGAAAATGGACCATACGTAAAATCCCCGCAAAAATATTTAATTACGAAACCACGACCATGAACCAAGCGTAAACTCCCCTCAAAATTAATAATTAAATGAATTTTTCTAATATTGTAACCTCTGAACAAAATTGGCTCCCATTTATAGTCTGTGTGCAGAAATGCATTCACATTTAATATAACCTCAAAATTCAATTCGTAAACCCGGAATTAATAATAAAAAAATTAGTAACCTGGTAAATTTTATAAGGACAGCAACGCTGCCCTTCGGCCCTGTATTCTGAATAAAAAAGCAAAATTCTTACCTCAATAAAAAACTGCAAATATATCTGCTCTTATGTAGAAATTTTTTTTGACACAGCTTCGTGCAATGCTGGCGTATATATATATATATATATATATATATATATATATATATATATATATATATATATATATATATATATATATATATCTTTGGTTCTTGGAAGGAATGATCATGCATTGGAAATATTCTTTAAATTGAAATGAATGCTTTTCTTTAAAAAAGTTACTTTATATTGTAAAAATTATTATTGGGGCATTTTTTGGAACAAATTAAATGACAATTAACATACATTATTAGATATGCGCAAGGCTGCTTCTTTACCTTCTACAACAATACCCATCCTGCAGAGTCGTGACCAGAGTCCCGAGCCGAGCAGACAGCCGACACGCGCCGATTCCCGCCGACTCAACACAGACTATTCCAGACTACTGTCGACTCGCGCAGACAAGCGCAGACTAGCGACAAGCAACAAGTAACGGCATACTACTCTCTGGTCAGAGACTCTGCCATGCCTCGCCCATCGCCGGCAACGCATACGTCTTAACATAATCATTTAAACACAATTAATGATAACCACTCCTACAATGAAAAACAAATTCCCATAAGGTATTCATAACCATAATAAGTACGTAACTAATCTTCTATGTAGTAAAATATGTAGAAATTAGTAACTGCACATACATTTTGATAGGCTTGCTTACAGTGACATCCTCAATGTCCTTTTTCGCCTCACATAGTTTATGGTCGGAAAGCTCAGAAGCGAGGGACTTACGTCTTCAAATACTATGGTATACATCGCCTAACGGGATTGCTCCAAGGAATAGCGTCACCTTCACTATCACAGTTTTGGTTGTCGCCACACAGAGGTTCTGGGTTCATGTCCGCAACGAAAACTTCCTAATTATAACCACTATTGATGCATTCAGTTCCTTCCTTCACTGTAGAAATGTCCAGTTCAATGTTGTTATCATTGCACAAGCGACAGGATGTTTATTGATTCATCGCCACTTCTTCTCCAGTGTTCATATTTTGCGAAGACTGAAAACCAGAGTTAATGAAGCATTTTCTAATTGTTACGTTTCTCACTTCATTCCAAGCACTTGTAATACAGTTGACAGCATCACTTACGGACACCTATCTACGTTATAAGTCATACACGGATATGGCGGTGTCCATTTTCGCAGCTACGGAATGCAGAATCTTCTTTCTGTAAGTTAATTCAAAAGACTGGAGCACTCCTTGTTCAAGAGGCTAAACACACCATAATGTGTTGTCCGGAAAAAATTTACTTCCACATTTGATAATTTTTCGCTGAAATAACATGGTGTATTATCTAAAAAGTAGGATTTTTCTTTTCTGAATGCTCATTTTTGAATTTACGTCATTCATCCAAGAAAGAAAAATGTCACGGGTCATCCATGCACTTTTATTTGCATGCCACCGGACGTCAAACATGGAAACTTCATTGTTTTTATTTTGCTGTATGAGTGGTTCTTCTTTTTCACCGCAGAAATTAGCACAAAGACCGGTCGTTAACATTTATTTCGCCATTTTGCCACCTATGCGCTGAACGCCCTTCATAGTTAATTTTTTGTATGAAACAGCTTTAAAGAGAAGACCAGTTTCATTCATGTTGTAAATGTCACTGTCACAAGAGACACTTATAATTAATGTAACTCACGACTTGATCAATGTCTACCCTTTCTCCACAGGCACGTCGAGACACAATACTGTGTCGAACATGAATCAGTTCAACCAGTCCTCACTTTAAGTGAAATTAGGAACTCCAAGATCAGAAGCAAATTTAAGAGAAATTTCTAGTAGCATTTGGCCACTAATAGACAATCCTTCGCCACATGTGCTATTAAACGACTGTGAAACAGCTCTAACGTCTCCAACTGGTTTCCACCGTGTTATCCCATGTTAAATCAACTCAGGGCGTAAATCGCACAATCTCAGATTTTCTTGAAATTTGGCACAGGTTTACTACTGGTAGAGAGAAATATGAAATTATACTGTGGTAGGTCAACTTGTTCACAGTTACAGAGCTCTAGAATTATCATAACTGGACCCAAAAACAAGGAATTGCAGTCCTAGTATGAATACCATCGTACAGCATTTTTCACGTCCTTTAGTGTGGCTTATAACATACAGGTTAATGTACGAAAAGTCTTTTCAAAGCAAAATTCAAATTTTTAACTTAACTTTTCCCAAAAGTACATATTCTGAAAATTCCAAATTTATTCCATAAGTAGCTAGTATCGTTGTAAGTGAAAGGCAAAAATATGAATGTTGTATGGTAATATATCCATTAGTATAAAAATGAAGACTGATTTTCTATTTCCAATAATTCAACCCTGTACTCATGTTAATAATTACAGCAACACTCACTGTCACAGAATGAGTGTAGCGCTTCCTGAGTGGATGTATTCTGAGATTTTTCTTTGTAATGAGTTAGTTACTTGTGAACTGGTGTTGCAGATTACTTATTATTTAGGCCAAATATTTAGTGCTTCAGTAGAAAAAGGTGTTATTGGAAACTGTTAAGTGATTTCAAATCAATCATCAAAATGTAAATGTTTGTGGCTAATTTTTAAAACGTGATTCTCTACTTTAATATTAAGTCTGTTTGAGTGTTTTGCCTCCGAAACATGGAAACAGACACATTGAGAATACTGTGTTACAGTCCATTGCAGGAAACAAATCACTTTGTTACAGACAGCAAAAATCAAAAAAATCACAACATGGATGACTGAATTGCATCTGCAATTAGTCAGTGACTCATAAATTTGTGATAAATGTAGGAAGAAAACTATTATGTTAAAAATGTGCCATTCCTAAGTAACAAAACTGTTGATGATGATAAATCTCATTCAGAAACATTATTCCACAGTGACGCAGAATTTATAACTACTTCAGTAGTTGTTCAAGCATTTCATATATCTCTTGAACAGCTGAGTCTCCCATCAAAATTAAGAAAAATTTCTACAGTTATGATACGTGAACTTTTTTCTGATTCTGCTGAATGTTTGTCAGCAGAAAGTGGTGTTGAGAAAACTGAATTTTTGAATAAACTGAAAAATCAGTTTTCAGTTGTACCTGTAGGACGAAGAGGCTAATGCTTCTAACAATACGTTCATTTTATGAAGATGATGTAGTTAGTAGTTGAGTGTCAGATATTAAAAACTTTATGATAGTTACTGAATCAGATGAAAGTACAGGATTATTACAAATGATTGAAGCGATTTCACAGGTCTACAATAACTTTATTATTTGAGATATTTTTACAATGCTTTGCACACAAATACAAAAACTCAAAAAGTTTTTTTAGGCATTCACAAATGTTCGATATGTGCCCCTTTAGTGATTCTGCAGACATCAAGCCGATAATCAAGTTCCTCCCATACTCGGCGCAGCATGTCCCCATCAATGAGTTCGAAAGCATCGTTGATGCGAGCTCGCAGTTCTGGCACGTTTCTTGGCAGAGGAGGTTTAAACACTGAATCTTTCACATAACCCCACAGAAAGAAATCGCATGGGGTTAAGTCGGGAGAGCGTGGAGGCCATGACATGAATTGCTGATCATGATCTCCACCACGACCGATCCATCGGTTTTCCAATCTCCTGTTTAAGAAATGCCGAACATCATGATGGAAGTGCGGTGGAACACCATCCTGTTGAAAGATGAAGGCGCTGTCGGTCTCCAGTTGTGGCATGAGCCAATTTTCCAGCATGTCCAGATACACGTGTCCTGTAACGTTTTTTTCGCGGAAGAAAAAGGGGCCATGAACTCTAAACCGTGAGATTGCACAAAATACGTTAACTTTTGGTGAATTGCGAATTTGCTGCACGAATGCGTGAGGATTCTCTACCGCCCAGATTCGCACGTTGTGTCTGTTCACTGCACCATTAAGAAAAAATGTTGCTTCATCACTGAAAACAAGTTTCGCACTGAACGCATCCTCTTCCATGAGCTGTTGCAACCGCGCCGACAATTCAAAACGTTTGACTTTGTCATCGGGTGTCAGGGCTTGTAGCAATTGTAAACGGTAAGGCTTCGGCTCTAGCCTTTTCCGTAAGATATTCCAAACCGTCGGCTGTGGTACGTTTAGCTCCCTGCTTGCTTTATTCGTCGACTTCCGCGGGCTACGCGTGAAACTTGCCCGCACGCGTTCAACCGTTTCTTCGCTCACTGCAGGCCGACCCGTTGATTTCCCCTTACAGAGGCATCCAGAAGCTTTAAACTGCGCATACCATCGCCGAATGGAGTTAGCAGTTGGTGGATCTTTGTTGAACTTCGTCCTGAAGTGTCGTTGCACTGTTATGACTGACTGATGTGAGTGCATTTCAAGCACGACATACGCTTTCTCGGCTCCAGTCGCCATTTTGTCTCACGGCGCTCTCGAGCGCTCTGGCAGCAGAAACCTGAAGTGCGGCTTCAGCCGAACAAAACTTTATGAGTTTTTCTACGTATGTGTAGTGTGTCGTGACCATATGTCAATGAATGGAGCTACAGTGAATTTATGAAATCGCTTCAGTAATTTGTAATAGCCCTGTATAGCAAGGTTTTCGAGAAAATTCATATTGTTTAACCTTAAAGAACCATACAAAACTTTGAAGCACAGATTTGCGAGCATAAAAATAGGTTTCTGTAAATTTGGTGAATTGAGACCTGAACATCATATATACCTAGTAAAAGTAGAACACGCACTGATTGTATGCGCAGATCCACAAAACATGAACTAATGATAGAAAATATTAAATTGAAACTGTACCAAAAGGTAAAATTCAGAATTACAAGAATGCCTTGCAAAAATGCTCTGTAACTCAGCATTTATCGATTGCAACATGGGGAAATGTGCTTACTATCCAGGTGGCACTGAGACGTCTAAAATTTTCTGAAGAATACTTTGCTGAAAATTCATTGCAAAAACTACAAATTCACGATTGGGTCTGAGTTGACCATTGTAATCTAGTCTTTGGAGAAAGATTCAGAAGAGTTTATTGATTAATCTGCTGCAAGGTGTCCTCTTTGGTTCATCATGACTTCATTACCAAACAGCAGGGGTATTTTCTTAACTGCGCAAAACAAAATCTGAAATATTCGGAGTTGGTTGTCACGTGTGACTTTGCTGAAAGTTGTAGCATAGTTCTACAAGATGAATCTCTGGCTTATCGCTAGACAAACGAACAGGTCACAGTCCATCCCTTTTTGTATATTTCAAAAAGAAAAAAAATTGAAGATCTTTGTTATGTAATTGTTTCTAACTATTCTATTTTTCAGATAGATCTGCTGCCAGAAAAAGAACTCCCTATACTTCTGTGTCCAAGAGGAATATTTTAAAGTGAAGGCAGAGTAGCATTTTCCCACCACAACACATGACGAAGGGGCTTGTAACAGTGTTGGAGGATCTATAGCGAGACTGGCATCTCGTGCCAATTTGCAAAACAAGAATGCCTTGCAAAAATGCTCTGTAACTCAGCATTTATCGATTGCAACATGGGGAAATGTGCTTACTATCCAGGTGGCACTAAGACGTCTAAAATTTTCTGAAGAATACTTTGCTGAAAATTCATTGCAAAAACTACAAATTCACGATTGGGTCTGAGTTGACCATTGTAATCTAGTCTTTGGAGAAAGATTCAGAAGAGTTTATTGATTAATCTGCTGCAAGGTGTCCTCTTTGGTTCATCATGACTTCATTACCAAACAGCAGGGGTATTTTCTTAACTGCGCAAAACAAAATCTGAAATATTCGGAGTTGGTTGTCACGTGTGACTTTGCTGAAAGTTGTAGCATAGTTCTACAAGATGAATCTCTGGCTTATCGCTAGACAAACGAACAGGTCACAGTCCATCCCTTTTTGTATATTTCAAAAAGAAAAAAATTGAAGATCTTTGTTATGTAATTGTTTCTAACTATTCTATTTTTCAGATAGATCTGCTGCCAGAAAAAGAACTCCCTATACTTCTGTGTCCAAGAGGAATATTTTAAAGTGAAGGCAGAGTAGCATTTTCCCACCACAGCACATGACGAAGGGGCTTGTAACAGTGTTGGAGGATCTATAGCGAGACTGGCATCTCGTGCCAATTTGCAAAACACCCTGAGGAAACCAAATGAACACCCCAATGAAATTTTCTGAAATGGCAGCAGAAGACATTAACAATGTAGACTTTGTATATTCGGCCGAAGAAGACTTTGTTGAATCAGGTTGTTTAGTAAAAAATCGCTTTCAACAGGGATTGACTATCAAAGGAACACGTTAATACCCTGTATTATCTGATAACTAAGTCAAAAATATTGGTGAATATCCTTTTCTGGGATTCAGAAGTTTGGGAAATGGAAGTGAAAAATCTCCTAATAAACTAAAATTAGCAAACGTATAAGGCTTCATAAATGTTCTCTATCAAGCAATCTGCTGGATCAGGTATGTCTTACAATAAATTGAAGAACCTAATGAAGTAAAAGCAACGTTTCATCATCCAAGTGGTCTATCTACATTCTTCTCATATCCAAGAAACGCTGATTTTCTGTGGGTATCGGTAATGGATATCCTGGTGAAAGTAAATCCTGTGACTCCTATTGGAAGAACTTACACTTTACTTGAAAGTGATGTGTACCAAAAGGCTGAAGCTTTGTCAAACTTAAAATGATAATGAGGTCCTGTTGCTTAATAGTTAGTTGTACTGTGGACTATTTACTTGGATCTTTATCACAACATTGTTCATGTTTATTTTCATGAAAATCTCAGTGTTGGTAATGTAACATTTAACATGAGAACACGGTCGAATTATTGGAAATTGAGCTTCAGGCTTCATGTTTTTACCAATGAAGAGATTATCATCACAAATTTTTATTTTGACGTGTGATTTAACGAAATACTAGCTGCTTCTTTTCAAAAGAAGATTGGATTTTTAAATTTTTCCAAAATTCACATATTTTAAAATTCCCAAATTTGTTTCATGTGCAGTCAAAGTTAATGTCTTTGAAGATGACGTATCGAGTCCATTCGAAGATTGTAACTGATAATAAATAATTTAAATAATGTAAGTCAGCAACTTCAGTTTTTTGGGTGCTCAATTTTGTATCATCATCATGAAAATATGAAAAGAAAGTCATAATTACTAACTGATGCGTGGAGTAGAGACAGGACGCTTACCAGCAAGCGTGCTATACGATTGTTTTGCGGGCGGGGGGGGGGGGGGGGGGAGGGCAGTAATTTTAATATGCTGAAAGACGAATGGTTACTAAGTAGCAATAAAATGTTCTAGTTTCGATTCAACTAAAAAAACCACTTAATGCAGACGCCTGAACCATTTATTTGAAAGAACAACACTTAACGCCACTATATTTTTTCCTTTGCCTTAGAGCTAGAGGGGAACGTTTGATGCTGAACGAGCCTCAATTTCGGCAATAACTGTGTCTTGCTCTTATATTCAACAGTGCCCAGGTAGACGGGTTACGTGCCAGAAAGTGCGGCGATCACGTGTAGTTGCGTCGCAACAAAATTATTTGAATAGGTAGCTAACTGATGAACTATGAGTCTGGAAATATTAGGTCGATCGGTAGGGTAATAGTGAGTACTGATTTGGTTTACTGGCGAAAGGTGGAAGTAATTACGTATGTAATTGGGGGATGAAACAGTATCGTCGCTATTAGTCACTAGCTTCCGATGGTGGAACAAATTAGTATTTAAACAGTTATGAAGAGGCTAACGTGGACAGTTGTACAGTGAAAGATTATCTTGCAAAAGCAATGTACTAAAGGCAAAATCTTGTTTCAAAGTACAATACACTTAACGTTTCATGCTTAGGTCTAAACACAGGAAGTGTATTGCTTGTCAAATCAATGACCGAAGTAAAATAATTTACATTGTTGTCTTTTCAGAGCAACATTTTCCTCCTTAAATAGTGAAAAACTTTAATATTCAAACGAGACGCGATTCAGTATGAGCCAAAATTTTCATATTAACACTGCTCAACAAGAATTTGAAATAGTATCGTAAAATATAGTCTACGATGCTAGTGGTGTCATTGGCCTAGGCACTTCATGCATTATTCAATTAGAGCCCATTTATTAGACAATGTTTGACATATGCATGTTTTATGGCTGTTTAGCGGTCATGTAAGCATACCGCTGCCGCAGCGTCACAACGCGAGCTGTCCAGTATCAACGACAGATTTGTTCAGTTTGTGTTCAGCACTGCAGTAATCTGCGACGTAGAGGCATATAACACTTTGATAAAATCTGGGTAGTGGCTTTACTTTCAGCAAGTTATACAGAGTAAGATGTTGCCGATCGGTTACATGTCGCTCAAAGTAGTGTGTCTAAGGTGTAGAGAAAGTACAGACAGACGGGAAATGTCAACAATAGACCTCGCACTGGTCGTGCTCGTGTGACGACACCAATGATAGATCGTTTTCTTCAACTGTCGGCTCGCAGGCACTCCACTGAGGGAAGTATTGGAAATGACTTCTCCGAGGCAAGGGTGATTCGTATCTCAGACCAAACACTGCGAAGAATGCATCAGGGTGGTCTTCATTTCAGAAGATCAATGAGAAGTTTTGCACTGAACCAACGGAACCGACGCAATCGAAGCTCCTGGGATCTTGCACATTAACATTGGACCATTGCAGAATTAGGTAATGTCATGTTTGATGACGAGAGCAGGATTGTTTTGCGATCGGACACTAGACGTGTTAGTATTTGGAGAAGCACTAAACGTCAGCAGGAGCGCCGATTTGTTCAGGGAGTCAGTACGTTTGCAGATGGAAGTATAATGTTCTAGGGAGTTATCACAATGGAACGACCCCTCAAACTCTGATCTACAGCAATTTGACTTCTCCCCGATGCATCCATTGGGTGCTGCAATCGACTGTGAGACCCCACAGACATGAAGTCGGTGACAACTCCATCATAGTCGATGGCAGCGCTGGACACCACCGTATTCTAGCAGTGATTTGGTATCTTCAGAGACGCAACGTCAACCGAATGCATTGGCTAGCGCAGTCCCCAGATATGAATGCAACTCAGGATACATGGGACCTGTAGAAAGTAGTCATTGCACAGCGTCAGAATCCACCTGACGATCTCCAAAACTTAACTGAAGCTGCCGTTGAGGAGTGGCACATCATACCCCGAGATAAACTTGGTGGTTTAATTCAGAGCATGCGTGGCAGAGTGGAAGAACCTATCCGGTGCAGCGATAAGATACTCATTGTTAGAGACTAGTAACGATCATCGTGGGTTAAAGATTTCCAGTGATTTCGTTGTCAAGATATACTCTTAGGATAAAGCCTCATTTGCTTTGTTATAGTTTTTTGTATCCAACGAAAATATTTCTTGTTTTCAGAAGGAAACATTTATTTTGTTAAAAAGGTATTGCTTAAACCTCAGTGGGTGTACTATAAGAAGTCATAGTAGTAGACCCTATGATATTCCAAACATTAGTTGAAGTGTGTATTTTGCAGTTAAGCGTGCTCTCTCACATCTCCACCCGTCATCAATTGCCGCAAACTAATATATAAGAAGGAAACATGTAACTCACAGCACTTTTACCGAAATCGGATTTCTAACCTGTTCGTCTCCTTCCTCATAGTGTTTCCCGCGCTTTAGTGGGGACCGCTCTTTTAGCTCTCTGTCTCCATTTGACATGAAAATATACTTCGTCAGGGCGCTGGTCAGCTATATTCAGGTCTCTGTGAATATTTAGCGTGGTGTTAGTTACCGAAAAAGAGTTCATGTGTTTCGTTAATATTGGGAATAATCTGTCTTGCAAAAAATGTGAATCAGAGAATTTGTATTACACTTTGTTATGAGAAAGGAATAAAGTGCTGAAAAACTTTATAAATATTAAATATTGCTTTTGATGAGTCTGCTATGAGTAAAATAGTGTTTACGACTGGTATAAGCCCTGCTATGACAGTCATGCAGACGTTGGTATGGAGCGCCGCGCCCCGGACGCCCCAGCACTTCAATAACCGATGAAATCGGGGGAAAATGGAAAGAGATGATCATGAATCATCGCCGAATCACAATCAGATATGTCACAGAATTTTTAGTCGAATGCTGTGGGCATAAAATATAAGAGAGCAAAATTTGTTCCTAAATTGCTGAATTTGGCACACAAACAGTGTCGAATGCAAGTCATTGCTCTCGAGTCGATCGTTGGACAGACTCTTTGACGATGCAGAACTGCTTAAACGTGTTACAACAAGTGATGAAAAACTCCGTCACGTGGGACCAAAAGTGAAGGTTAGGCTCACTGTGTCCCTCTATTCTAGCGGCACAGTGCTCCAAGAGATCTTTCCCCAAGGCGTTGTTTTAAGTATTGAGTGCTACTAACAAGTCCAACGCCATTTTCGTGAAGAAATCCGATGAAAAACTTCAGGGATCGTGCCGAAACAATTCGTTGATTTTACATCACGATAATGCTGTTGCCTACGCGTCGTTCCTTATTTGTGAATTTTTGGCCAAAGACAATACTACAATGTTGGCAAACCTTCCATATTCGTCAGAGATGTCTTTGCTCCCAAAAATACCTAAAAAATCCTAAAGCAGAATCGTCTTACAACCATAGACGAGAGAGCTACCCCAAAGCTCGAGTAACAGCAGTAATTCTAGGAACAGTAAAAGCGATGGCAAAACTGTATATAGAATGGTTAATAAGGGATTACAATGATATAGACGAGTAAATGTAACGCTGTGAAAAAAAATCGGTGCCTCCAGAATCCTAAACATTTTACATGTATCACTTGCGATCTGGAAGGGATCACCGATCGAGGTGGCACTGTGGTGAGCATATTGGACTCGCATTCGGGAGAACGACGCTTCAAACCCGTGTCCGGCCATCCTGATTTTGGTTTTCCGTGATTTCGCTAAATCGCTTCAGGCAAATGCCGAGATAGTTCCTTTGAAACGGCACGGCTGACTTCCTTCCCCACCATTCCATAATCCGATGGGATCGATGACATCACTGTTGGTCCCGTCTCCCAACGAACCAACCAACCAACCAACCAAAGAAGCGCTGTGGGGTTACATCCCATAGGCGTGGGAATAAAAAGCGGGTGACACTGTAGCTCAGCTCTTGGACGCCTGGAAACCTTTTGAATGAAATTTAGTTTTTTCGTGACCCATTTTCTGTATGAAAATACTGTGGAACTATGATTCTCCACCATCTCTATGGGTGGTGCAGTTGGTGACAAGTAGTGACCTAAAAACCTTCCAAAACCGTCTATCGGCATTTGTTTCATGTATTTCGTTGACTTGGAGTACTCTTAACATATAAAGGGCAATCGGTCTTTCACTTCTGTTGTTCAGTTCGCAAGAATGAACACTGCCACGAGACATTCATATAGTCAACTTGTTTCGGTGTTCCTAGTCCCTCATTGGGCGTTTCCTCAGATGGCGGATCGAGGAACGCTCAGTAGATATAGTGGGTACGGAGGAAATAAAATACTCGGGGTCCACAAAAACTACCACGGCCAGGGAGGGGGTCAAAAGGTGTATCCAAACATAATACTCCTTGTCCTGCAGGCTGGGGTTTGTGCAGAGGGTTACTACCCCTCTCTCACAGAGGAATACATTGCTCAGGACTTCCTAGAGAAGCCTCGGAATCAGGAATATCTGGATTTGGACGCGACGACAGAAAGAAGGCTTCTGTTTTGGGACCTGGAATGTAAGGAGCCTACACCGGCCAAAACTGCAGAGAATATGAACAAGGTGTTAGTGACTTGAAAGTTTAAAGTACCTACTCTCCAAGTGGTTAGACGGAAGGATACAGGATTAATCAAGGAAAAAATTAAAGATATCCGGTATACAGACTGTGGTGAGTGGCATGAGTTAGATAGTTATTTCTATGTAGTGACGCACCCCTGATTAACGCACACACAAATTGCGAGGATAAGGAGCAACTTATAAAACAGAAATTTTCCAATAAATTGGACTGTACGTATAATTCGTTGCCAGACCAGATTGTTAAATCGTACTGGGAAATTTGAACGGCAAATTGGCTGTAGAAAAAGTCTATAAACCGTTGATCGGTAATGCATGTCTGCACCAAGGAAGCAGTGACAAAGGCATCCATTCCATCAAATTCAAAATTGACAGTTATATCTGCGTAATGAGTACATAAAACATATGTAAATATAAAAAGGGAGACAGATCGCACCAAATGGGAAAACAATAAATAAAGAAGATCACGATTGTCTCTAGAAAAGGCATGCAAAACATCCTCAAACATATGTAAAGAGGAGCAGATTGTGACACTGATCACTTCCTAGTGAAAAGTAAGATAAACCTTCAATTTAAGAAGCTGTTTAGACTAGGTAAGAGGGCCACAAATTACGATACACTCAGATTACAAGAGACAGGAATTAAAGGAAAATGAGACTCAAAACTAGAATATCTATGTGTGGTGTGAAATTAAGGAAACAGCAAACAGGGTAGCACCCGAAATTCTAGGCAAAAGGAAGCGGTGAGAGAAGGATAAGTTCAGTCACGTGGCCCAGCAAGAAACTGAAGAGAGAAGGTTGACAAGGAAGAGGCGGTTAGAAAACATGAAAGGTGTGGGTTTAAAAGACAGTTATATCAGAATAAGGAAGGATTCGGCAACCATACTAAGGCAGAAGAAATGGATATACTACAAGGAACTTATAGAAAAAGTAGAAGAGGGCTGTATCTATCACAGGACACGACAAATGTACCAAAAAATGAAAAACGTGACATACAAATATAAGGGGAAAGAAACAATTGTTAAAGATACACAAGGGAAAATATAACGAACGATAATAAGAAGTAGAAACGCGATCGTCAGAGTACTTCACAGAATTACTAAACTTTGATGACACCATTCGGTCTCTTCCATGTGAGGTACCAGACACCGCAGACAGCAAAGTAGAGGCTCCCAACGCAGCAGAAATAGACAAATAATGAAAACCTTAAAAAATAACCAGGCATTCGGTAGAAATAAAATTTCTGGGAGATCTGGCAAAGACTGGAGGGTTGATACTGCTTAAAATAATGCCAAAACCTTTAAAGAATGTCGGGATATATGAAGGATTACCATGCGACTGGAAAATCTCCTGTACTAAAATAGAACAATGTGATTATTATTGAAGGATTTCGCTCCGTAATTTAAGATACAAATTTTCATCACACTTTAGGAGAATGATCCCAATTGCAGAAGGATTTACAGGGGACTATCAGTGTGGTGTCAGAAGGAAAATATAAACTAAATATTGCCTTTTTTATGCTTAGACTGGTAACTCAGGAAGGATGTGAACATAACGTTGATATTCACATGGTGTTTTTACCATTAACAAAAGCTTATGACAGCCTACTTAGCGGCACTATCACAAATCTATTAAAAGACATTCACTTTCCATAAAAGGTAATAAAGGTAGTACATAGGTATTCAGAGGAAATTTTTTGCTAAGTAAAGGTCACTACAGGATTTCCAGGACAGTTTGAAGTCGGAACTGGTCTTCTATGAGAAAATTATCTCAATACTGTTAGACTTCATGTTAGCCAAAAATTGCATCTAACTTGAATAAAACTGCTCAAAATCACAATGAAACCGAACATACATGTGCAAGATGCTGTCCTAACTAGTGGTAGCAAATACGAATTGCAGCTCGTGGCAGGTTCTTACAGCAATATGCCAAGAAATTCAGGATTACAAACTAACAAGGATAAAATTGAGCATATGGTCGTGAGCAAGGCATTGATCAAACCCCATTGCTGATGAGTTCATTATTAGGAGAGTACATATACGAATTTTTAAATTGTAGGGAAGAATTTTCTGCGAATAGAGTAGAATGGAAGTTGAGATTAAGGCATTTGCCACACTAGCAAATATATCGTATTTTGGATTACGGGATGTGCTGTGCAGTAGAGCGTTAAAATCTGTCTACCGCAGTGCAAGTCACCCTGTGCTCTACGTTCCTCTGAAACATTTAAAGTAAGGATAAAACATGAATAAATCCTGTCTGTTTTCTAGAGCAAGATATTAAGGAAAATATTTGGTCAGAAGAGGGAATGGAAGATACTAAAAAACACGAGGAACCCGCAAACCTATACTCACAAATTGATATTGTACAAGGGATGGAGAAAAGTGGACTGATGTGGGCAGGAAATTCAAATTGGATGGAAGAGAAAAGAATACGATAAGTAACGCTCTGAGGATTTATGGAAGGCAGAAGTAGCCAAGGAAGGCTATAGAGAAGATACAGTTCCACACTGTCGCCTGATAAACAAAGTAAGAGCCTACGGAATATCAGACCAGCTGTGTGGCAGGATTGAAGAGTTTTTAGCAAACAGAACACAGCATGTAGTTCTCAATGGAGAGGCGTCTACAGACGTTAAAGTAACCTCTGGCGTGCCACAGGGGAGTGTTACGGAACCATTGCTTTTGAAATGGTTCAAATGGCTCTGAGCACTATGAGACTTAACATCTATGGTCATCAGTCCCCTAGAACTTAGAACTACTTAAACCTAACTAACCTAAGGACAGCACACAACACCCAGCCATCACGAGGCAGAGAAAATCCCTGACCCCGCCGGGAATCGAACCCGGGAACCCGGGCGTGGGAAGCGAGAGCGCTACCGCACGACCACGAGATGCGAGCTCATTGCTTTTCACAATATATATAAATGACCTAGTTCCATGCGGCTTTTCGCGGATGATGTTGTAGTATACAGAGAAGTTGCAGCATTAGGAAATTGAAGCGAAATGCAGGAAGATCTCCAGCGGATAGGCACGTGGTGCAGGGAGTGGCAACTAACCCTTAACATCGATACATGTAATGTACTGCGAATACATAGAAAGAAGAATCCCTTATTGTATGCTTATATGATAGCGGAACTAACACTGGTAGTTACTTCTGTAAAATATCTGGGAGTATGCGTGCGGAACGATTTGAAGTGGAATGGTCATATAAAATTAATTGCTGGTAAGGCGGGTAC
Source organism: Schistocerca nitens (assembly GCF_023898315.1). NCBI lineage: Eukaryota > Metazoa > Arthropoda > Insecta > Orthoptera > Acrididae > Schistocerca > Schistocerca nitens. Next base: position 637,540,682 of record NC_064619.1, on the reverse strand, counting down.
CAGGTTGAGTAGTAGTAGTAGTATAGGGGTTTTTGGGCGCACGACAGCAAGGTCGTCAGCGCCCTTTCACTAACATAGTGAGACGGGTGTAAGGAAAAAACTCAGAACAGTTATATAAAACGGAACATAGAACACGGCGAACAATCATTGAAAAATATGTGCTCACCCACAACGAAGGGTGGGATGAAGCAGGGCGTCAGCAGTTAAACATGGACAACACAGAAAGAAAATGGTAGAGGGAGCTAAAACAATGGAGCAGATGGAATTGGCTGGCTGACCGCAAGGAAAAAAGGGAGGAGTCAGCCACTCTGCAATATACTAAAACCTCCAGCCTAAAAGTTTAGGCCAGAGTCCAGACACATCGCAAAACTTAAAAACCCTAGACACACAGGTCTCATCGTTTGCTAAAACACAAGCCAGATCCCCATCAACTTGTGATTCTGCCCTTGCATCACGGTATAAAATGCAGCCTGTTAAAATGTGGCGGACAGAGATGTGCACACCACAAGCATTACAATACGGAGGATCCTCCCGCCGTAATAAAAAGGTATGTGTGAGAGGACAGTGCCCGATCCGAAGACGTGTGAGGGCCACCTCCTCCCGCCTCAGCAACCGGCAGGAGGAACGCCACGGCCGAGTGGTTGACCGACCGCAGTTTATTATCCGTCACCGCCAGCCATTCGTCCTCCCACAACTCCATGCACTTCCTGTGGGATGCAGAGATGACAGACTGCAAGGGGATAGGACACTGGACCACATCCTGCTCTCTGCAGGCCTCCTTGGCAGCCCGATCGGCCTGTTCATTGCCCCATATGCCAGCATGACCAGGCACCCAGCAGAAGGATACCTCTTTACCCCGCCGTTGGAGCAAGTACAGTTGGTCATATATCAGCCGGACTATCTCCTCAGTCGGGTACAGGTACTGCAGTGATTGTAAGGCACTAAGAGAATCGGAGCAGAGAAGAAATCGATCGCCCCGAACACGAGTCATCTGCTCCAGTGCCTTCAGGATCGCGTGGAGCTCCGCTGCGAAAACGGTATATTTAGCAGGGAGGCAAATCCGGGTAACATGGTCAGGGAACACCACAGAACAGCCAAGGAAATTCTCCTGTTTGGAGCCATCAGTGTAAATGACAGTGAAACCGTGATGCACATCTAAAATGTTAAAAAACAGAGATTGGAATGTAAAATCTGGTGTGCTATATTTCTTAAAATGAGTCAATTCTAAAATAAGTTCGGGTCTCCGGAGGGGCCAAGGTGGAGATCTGCTCCAATCGCGACGTAAAACATGAAGACCAGCCATGGACATTGCAGCGAGGCAATCCTGTGCGCCAATGCCATAGGGCCGCGTCGCACGTTGCCGGTTATGAAATAACTGTGCCAGAGGAGGCTGAGAAACGGTATGGTACGCAGGTGTGTATGGTGTGGACAAAGTTTTATACACCTGGCATACTGTAAGTAGCCGTCGCCACATATGAAGTGGCGGTTCACCAGCCTCTGCACAGAGGCTTGGTATGGGGCTAGTTCGGAATGCCCCAGTAGCCAACCGAAGCCCTTCATGGTGCACAACGTCCAACATCTTTAAGTAAAAAGGCCTCGCAGACCCATACACCGTGCACCCATAGTCCAGCCGAGATCGCACAAACGCCCCGTAAAACTGGAGCAGACAAGTCCTGTCAGCTCCCCATGTACTGTGGCTAAGACATTGTAAAATACTTAAAGCCTGAAGCGACCGCAGTTTCAGGTCTTTAAGATGAGGTAACCACGTGAGCTTCGAGTCAAAAATGAGCGCCAGAAATCTCACCATGTCTTTAAAAGTAAGAATAGTGGCCCTCATCCGCAACTCAGGAAAGGTTAAAATCGAACGAGAACGGTTAAAAAGAACACATACAGACTTCTCGGTGGAAAACTTAAAACCACTCCTCTGCGCCCAGTCATCCAAACGCCTAATCGTAAGTTGCAACTGACGAGTTGTCGTTGCAAGGCTTGAAGAAGAGCAAAACAAAGAGAAATCATCCACAAACAAAGAACACTAGACAGGACTTTTCATTATGGACGTAATGCTATTAATAGCGATGGCAAAGAGAGTCACACTTAGAACGCTACCCTGAGGGACACCGTTCTCCTGCTCAAAGCGATCAGACAGGACGTCAGCTATTCGGTATCTAAAATATCGTGACGAGAGGAAAGACTGAATAAAAAGAGGAAGACAACCACGAAAACCCCATTCGTGAAGCTGCTCCAGGATGAGACGCCTCCAAGTGGTATCGTAGGCCTTCTCGATGTCGAAAAACGCACCTAGAAGGTGATGACGGCGTAGGAAAGCTTGTTGTATAGCCGCCTCCAGAAGGGCAAGGTTATCGAAGGTGGAACGAAATCTCCTGAACCCACACTGAAAACGACTAAGGAGTTGCCGGGATTCTAACATCCAGACAAGGCGGCGGTTGACCATCCGCTCGAAGGTCTTCCCTGTGCAACTAGTGAGGGAAACACTACGTTAGCTACTTGGGCTCGTGCGGTCTTTCCCAGGTTTTAAGAAAGGAATTAAAACTGCCTCCCGCCACGCGTCAGGAAAGTGACCCGACGCCCAAATGGCATTAAAAAGTGCGAGGAGGATTTCTCTGTTGCGCATTGTGAGGTGCCATAGCATACTGTAATGGATCCTGTCGTGACCAGCGGATGTGTCACGAGCTCCAGGCAATGCAGAATCCAGCTCCCACATAGAAAATGGGCAGTTGTAAACTTCATGAGAGGTGGACTGGAAGTCCATACTACACCTCTCAGCAACCGCTCTATGGCGCTGGAAACCTGGATGCTGACTGGTTGTTGCAGTAACTGTGGCAAAATACGCTGCCGTAGTCTGGGCAATGTCTCGCGGATCCGTGTGGCGAGTGCCGTTATTCATTACAGCAGCTATGGGGCACCTCCCTCCTCTGCCAGAAATTCTCCTGATGGTCTCCCACACAATGGAACTTCTGGTGGAACGATTAATGGTGTTCAGGAAGTTTTGCAACGACCTCTTCTTGCTCTCACGAATAATGCGGCGACATCTTGCCCTCACCACCCGAAAGGCTGCAAGATTCTCAGCAGTCGGCCGACACTGGAACCGACGCAGAGCCGCACGCCTGGTCCTGATTGCAGAGCGGCATTCGGCACTCCACCATGGGACAGGTGGCCTCTTCCGGTGGCCTGTGGGTTGTGGAATGGATGCTGCAGCGGCGTGGTGGACCGTTTTGGTAATATGATCCACCCACGCCTCAACATTCGCACAGTGTTCGAACTGGGCCAGCTGGCTATAAAATGTCGAGTCGGCTCCACTGAGCACCCATTGTGGTGGTCTCCTTTCGGGACCCACGCGATCTGACAGGTGAATCCAGATTGGGTAATGATCACTGCCGTGCAAGTCAGCGACCACTTCCCAGTGAGCACTGGCGGCAAGAGCTGGAGAGCAAAGCGACAGATCAATTGCAGAGAACGACCCAGTCGCCGTGCAGAAATAAGTACTTTGTCCTCCATTGAGCAAGGAGGCACAGGATGACAGGAGAATCCTCTCAATTGCTCTAAACCTGGCGCAGGTAATTGCAGAGCCCCAAAGCACATTGTGGGCATTAAAATCACCACAAATAAAGAATGGCTGGGGGAGCTGTGTAAGAAGGTCGGTGACGGCCGCTTCATCAAGTGCGTCATGTGGGGGCAAGTAAAGGGAACATACAGTCAATGGATGACGTACGTGCACGGACACAGCGACGGCCAGTAAAGTCGTCGTAAGTGACAGAGGCGAGGAGTGGTAGTCCGTCCTGACGAAAATACCTATGTCTCCTCTAAATCTCTCTCCACGCAGGTCGTCCTTTTTGTGGAGTGTATAGCCGCGTAGCTCAGGAGAGTAAGAGAGAGGAAAATAAGTCTCCGGGAGACATAGACACAGTGGTCTACCCTGAGATAGTAGACGAAGTTCCGCCACATGCGACCTGAACCCTTGCAAGTTCCACTGAAGTATGGGAGCCATCTATGATGGGGGTAGCACCTTCATCCTGTCTCTCCGACGGGGCGGGGAGACCGCAGCAGGTGGAGGGGCAGGCGTGGGGCAAGATGATTGCCCCACACATACATTGTATTCCATCAACTCTAAGGAAGAGTCAGATGAAGCCTCACGTGAAACAACATCTTCAAGGTCAGACGGTTTGCCACGGGATTTGACCCGCTGTTGCTGCTGTACGGGAGCTTTCTGCGGTTTGGTGGGCTTTGGGGGAGCTGATGTGGGAATGGTAATGGCTGTACTGGGCTTTGGAACATTCTCAGCTGTTGGAGGCGCCAGGGGCTGGCCCAAGTTCGCCACTGTACCTTTGTCTGCCGTTCGAATAGGGGCTACTGGCTCTGAAACACTGGCTGCGTTGCAAGTGCACTGACCGCTGCAGGTGTTAGTGCCAGCACTCACCACCTCTGTCTGCGTTGAGGCATCGACTTTTGGAGTAGGCTTCTGTACCAGGGAAGCAAAAGATGTAGCAAATGTGGGAGGATGCATCGACTTATAAATCATCTTGGCCTCACCATAGGGGATACGCTTGGTTGTTTTTATTTCCTGGACTTTGCGACCCTCTAAAAATATTAGGCAGTCCCTACTCCAAACAGGGTGGTTCCCAGAGCAATTGGTACATTTGGCTGGAGAGGAGCAACCAACTCCTTCAAGAGCAGCCTTACCACAGTTGCCACAAGTCGCTTCGCCTTTGCATCCTACGGTGGTATGCCGAAAACGCTGGCATTTGAAACAGGGCATTGGGGTCGGGAAATAAGGCCTCACACTAAGGCGAAGGAAGACAGCTTTAACATGTTCAGGAAGTTTCGTGCTACTGAAGGTCAGAATAAAGGAGTCGGATTTGACAAGATTGCCATCAACCCTCCTCATGATATGTTGGACATCAACGATACATTCCGGAGCCCACTCACGTTGCAGTTCTTCCTTGGGAATGTCAACTAGATCCCGGAATGTCATAATACCTTTGCTGTAGTTCAAGGAGCTGTGCAGTTCAGTGTCTATGGCATACTCTCCAAGGCATTTAGCAGACTGGAGGTTAGCTGCTTGCTGGGAAGTGGAAGTTTCCACTAGCAAGGTCCCATGACGTAAGCGCTTCACCGATTTTAAGGAGCCACAGATTCCCTTCAAACCCTTTTGTATATAGAAGGGCAAAACCATCTCGAAACTACCCTCCTTCCGTTTCACAATGAGAAACACATTCGGGTTACCAGAATGCATTCTGTTACTTAAGACTCGACTTGTCAAAGAAGTGCCGGAGTCAGGGGGACTGACTGCACTAGCCAAGAGACTGGGTGTTAGAACCTTCCAGCGGCCCACCCTTTCCGCTGGGAGGAAGAAAAGAGGATTTCGAATGATCCATCTCGGTCCCACGAGCAGCTAGGGAACTAGAAGTCCACCTAGACAGAGCCCCGCGTGCCTAGGTAAGCCTTATACAACTGGGGCGCGGCAGGTGCCCCAGAGGTTGCCCGCTTGCGACTGTTCCACCCCAACAGCCATGCATCTTATAGGCGCGCCGCACACCGTAAGATTGAGGGTTTTTTATAGAGGTTTACCTTCCTCGCAATCCAGGGGGTCAAGCCAAGATTACCATTTCCCACAGCACACAACATTCCACCGCCGCACCATACGTTGGTCGCTGAAGCATGTCCGGGGTTACGGTGACAGGAGACGCGTCGCCAACCAATCCCCAGCTCAGGACCCCGGGGTCGCTAAGCCCGTACTCAGCAAATAAATGCTGAGCCTCTGGGGGCGGTACCAGGTTGAGATTCATTGGGAGAGTCCTTAGAAAATGTAGTCCATCAACAAAGGAGGTGGCTTACAAAACACTCGTTCGAACTATCTTGAGTATTGCTCATCAGTGTGGGATCCGTAACAGGTCGGGTTGACGGAGGAGATAGAGAAAATCCAAAGAAGAGCGGCGCGTTTCGTCACAGGGTTATTTGGTAAGCGTGATAGCGTTACAGAGATGTTTAGCAAACTCAAGTGGCAGACTCTGCAAGAGAGGCGCTCTGCATCGCGGTGTAGCTTGCTGTCCAGGCTTCGAGAGGGTGCGTTTCTGGATGACGTGTCGAATATATTGCCTCCCCCTACTTATACCTCCCGAGGAGATCACGAATGTAAAATTAGAGAGATTCGAGCGCCCACGGAGGCTTTCCGACAGTCGTTCTTCCCGCGAACCATACGCGACTGGAACAGGAAAGTGAGGTAATGACAGTGGCACGTAAAGTGCCCTCCGCCACCCACCGTTGAGTGGCTTGCGGATTATAAATGTAGAAGTAGATGTAGAAGATGATGTTATCAACAGGCGTACAGAGGCGATGGCCCAATGAAAATTAGAATGGACCATGGAACAGAAATGATTGGTGGAGAAATGTAAAGAATGCATATGGTCTCTCAGGCCACAGCACGATAAAGCAGATGAAGATATTTCAGGACTGGATACGACATATAAATTTAACATCCTCTCTGGAGTCTTTTACTGTAAAAAACAGCAGTTAGTTAAACAGATGTGTGTCCACTATTTGTGACATGCGCATATGGTTATCATCTCCTTCTAAGCTACTCGATAGATTTCAACCAAACATGATACAAATTTTACTGTCTTTAAAGATGTATTGTGGGGGTTAAACCAAAAACCTCTTGTTTGGGTTGATGTGACGGTGCCAACATCCTTATGGACAAAGGATGGAGTGAGGATGGGAGGGGGGGCATGGAAAGGGGGGGCGATGGGATGAGGAAATGAACAAAGGGAGAGAGGGAAGGAGAATGACACAGAGGGGGAAGATAAGGTGGCAGAGAGGGGAGGAGGAGGTGGTCAGAGAGGGATGGGCGGAGGAGATAGACGGAGACAGGGGTGATAGACTGAGAGAAGAGGAGAAGGCAATGGATAGGGACCGACGTGGAGATGGGCAGAGAAAGAGATGGGGAAGAAGACGAGCGAAGAGGAGCCGGACGTATACAGATGTGCAATTCGAAGACTGGAATAAATAAATACCCATGCATTTCAAGGTTTCTTAGCTGGTTTAATGTAAATGAAAAGATAGGAAGAAAACGTATCTGATACGAGCAGTCCTTACAACTGGATGACAGACGCGCTGTTGAAAAAGGCTTTATACCAACCAAGTGATCGATGCCTATTGAAGAGGCAGAAGGTTGACCATGCAATGCTTGTTTCAATGTAACGGATTGAATACGTCAACCTGAAGATGATTATGACTGGGCGTTGTGTGATGTCCTTAGGTTAGTTAGGTTTAAGTAGTTCTAAGTTCTAGGGGACTGATGACCATAGATGTTAAGTCCCATAGTGCTCAGAGCCTGAAGATGATTATTACATGTACTGTGATTCTTTATGGTCTAAGGAAGTGTAATGAGTAGTTCATGAAAAGTTGGAGGCAACGCAAGGGACACGAGCAGGGTAACTTCAACGTGCTTTAGAGCGCAATTCATTGCCTTAGAAAAGAATCTGTGGTGTCACCGCCAGACACCACACTTGCTAGGTGGTAGCTTTAAATCGGCCGCGGTCCATTAGTATACGTCGGACCCGCGTGTCGCCATTGTCAGTAATTGCAGACCGAGCGCCGCCACACGGCAGGTCTAGAGAGACTTACTAGCACTCGCCCCAGTTGTACAGCCGACGTTGCTAGGAAAGGTTCACTGAGAATTACGCTCTCATTTGCCGAGACGATAGTTAGCATAGCCTTCTGCTTAGTGAATTGCTACGACCTAGCAAGGCGCCATTTATCCTTTGCTATGTATCTAATGAAGCATGTACAGTAACAAGACCAATGTTCACCAATTGTGGATTAAAGTTAAGTATTCCAGCAGCTATGTCCTTTTCTTTATAGCATTCATTAAGTATCCTGCTTCAGACTTCACGCCATCCTGCGTGAGCTTATAGCGTGCATTTCGGCTTCCTCAAACAACACGGTGTTGGCACTTCTGCCGACACATCAGATCCCATGGGCGCAGGCAGTCTGTCCTGGGCCCTAGTGATCTATGAGCACTGATAGAGTGTAATCGGTGAAATGCTGGCGTTTGCTAATGCATATGAAGCCGACAAACTCTGTTACGTATGTCACACATGTCACACGTGGTTGCAGGAGGAGCTATAGGGACCAGTGGGATGGACTGCATTGATAATCTAATCACAGTGACGCTGTGATGATGTACAGCGGCTCAGTCAAGGAGAGTCTGGTGGAAAGCTACCGTTTTTCATGAGACAGTGACGTCACTGCTACGTCGTCATCACCGCCGGCCTCTTCTGCGTCGAACTGTCGATCTGGGTACTCTCTAGATTTACAGCTGACACTGTTGGGGTTAATGTCCTGTAGTTGTAAGTAATTCTTATTTTTACTTATTGTTACCAGATGCAGCATCCTATTTCCTACTATCCTACATGAATTTCCGAGTATTATTTTAAAATGAAATTAAAAATGAAGAGAGGCTCATGGAAATGAGAAATGTGAATTTCATATTGAATTTCATAAGAAAATATGAAGTTTCATCAAACTTAATAATAATAAAATACATAGTTGCTTTAAAGTTCGAAGTTGCAAGAGTGATAAGTACATCGCAAACATAACACTTAAATTTAAAAAGAGAGAAAAAAGCACTCCGTGTTCATGCCACAAGTGGCCCATCGGGACCATCCGACCGCCGTGTCATCCTCAGCTGAGGATGCGGATAGCACATCGCTCTCTCGTTCGTTACGATGGTTTTCTTTGACCGGAGCCACTACTGTTTGGTGAAGTAGCTCCTCAGTTGGCATCAGGAGGCTGAGTGTATCCCTAAAAATGGCAACAGCGCATGGCGGCGCAGATGGTCACCCATCCAAGTGCCGGCCAGGCCCGACAGTGCCGAACTTCGGTCAACTGACGGCAACCGGTGTATCCACTGCGGCATGGCCGTTGTCTAAAAAGAGGGAAGGGTACAAATATTTATATTGACTTTCATTCACATAACTCTGTTGCATTACGGATGTGTCTTGAGCCTGTCTCGTTTCGTGTTCTCTGTCAGAATTCGTTGTGATTTTTGATCAAACGTTGGTCATATGAATAATTTTTATCCGGGGAGATTATGTCATGGCCTTAAATTAGTGTCAGATGAGACACAGGAAAAAATCTCAGTGTAGGACTTAATCCTTTGTCATTTAGAGAATTAGGGGCAGAAATCCATTCCAGTACGATTATGCCATAGGTGGTAAATCATTGGAAGCGGTAACGACCGTAAAATACTTAGGAGTTACTATCCGGAGCGATCTGAAGTGGAATGATCACATAAAACAAATAGTGGGAAAAGCAGGCGCCAGGTTGGGATTCATAGGAAGAATTCTAAGAAAATGTGACTCATCGACGAAAGAAGTAGCTTACAAAACGCTTGTTCATCCGATTCAGCGCGAGAGCGTTACGGAGATGCTGAACAAGCTCCAGTGGCGGACACTTCAAGAAAGGCGTTACGCAATACGGAGAGGTTTATTATCGAAATTACGAGAGAGCACATTCCGGGAAGAGATGGGCAACATATTACTACCGCCCACATATATCTCGCGTAATGATCACAACGAAAAGATCCGAGAAATTAGAGCAAATACGGAGACTTACAAGCAGTCGTTCTTCCCACGCACAATTCGTGAATGGAATAGGGAAGGGGGGATCAGATAGTGGTACAATAAGTACCCTCCGCCACACACCGTAAGGTGGCTCGCGGAGTATAGATGTAGATGTAGATGTAGACATATTTTTGGGAGAATATTTTCCGATCATAGGAAAGAAACAAAAACCAGTTAGTTCAAAAACCACATCCGGCTAATTTACTTACGTTTAAACCGTATCTTTACAGGTGATCAGCTCCTACCGTGAAGGATCAGCGACGTAATATATTTACGAAGAAGTCAGACAATGTTCCAAAAATTCATGATACATTTGACATAGAGTACGATAGCGCAACTCTGTCTTTTGTTATTGAAAGTGTATGAAAAGCAAATTTTTTAATGATCTAAATCAGGTTTCATAAGGATAGTTAATTGCATTTTAATGAGAAGCGTTTATGGGTAGTAACGTTTAATTCATAGTTATCTGTCAGTACTGATTTTCGAGAAGAAGCTCTTTAGAGTTCCATCGTGGTGTATTAATAACCTATGGTTTCGGACTTCGTTTCTTCATTTCGACGTTCAAGTAAACTTTGTAGACGTTCCCCTTCACAGTACGAGAAGTCAGTAACTTGCTCAGAGAAGATGTAGAGAGGGCAGCTGATAAGGAAAAAACCTCCGTATGAGTTCCACCATCACTGCTCTCCTGCAACGAAGTGTAATATTGGTAAAGAAATTTTATAAAAACTCCAAAGCCTGCAATAATTTGTACTGTAGATATAATCTTCTTCTTTATCTGATAAAATTAAAACATCCACAAACCAATCTCCTCTTGCAAAAAAAAAAAAAAACCCTTGAACAACTTTCCGTGCACTCTGCAAGTTAAGAAAACCTTAACACTATCTCAGGTTTTAAGTAAAAGTTAGACTTAAATTACAGTTTCCCAACGCTGCACTATACCAGCAGTAAAATCTTCACAATTTAAGTTCAACGTAGGTATTTATTGAATGCTTGACGGCATAACTTCATGTTTAGTCATCAGAGGTAAAAAAGGAGAGTTCTTGTAACAGTTTTTATTTCTTTGAATAACTACTTTCGTGACTTCCTTGTATAGAGCGTGCACCTTTCGTAGTCGTGATGGCATTCGACTTGTTGTGGCCAGTGGCCAGATATACTTTGCTCTGCTCGCTCCTGCGATGGGCCGCACATTGCCCTCTCTATCCAACCACATCAGACACAATAATGACACCCTATTCTGTAGTAACATACACTTATACAACTCCTGTAACAAGCAATACACATGCAATTCACTCGAAAGAAAAAAAAAAAAACAGTTGGCTACACAGGGAAGCTGGTGTGTGCGTGAATTTGGGACATTACGATGCGCCGTTTACCACTACGTAATTTCAAAATTTACTGGTAACTAGGAACTGCTGAGTGTATATTTGGTACTTTGATGATAGTAAAATGCTTTTAGTTATTTTGTTTTGAAACCGTCGTGTTACAAATTTCATACATTGAGTACACTCAACTGTGTAAGCTTCCAGTTTGTCTCTAATCTGGAAATATGGTAAGTGGCCCTCTGAACTGGCATGAATTATTTAGACACCCTCAAAAAAATGAATTATAAGTTCAGTGCTTAATAAATGACTCAAGTATCACAATTAATTCTGTTTATTACTATGAAATAACTCATAAATCATAATCAGGTACTTAACGTATCTGGAGCAAGATTCCAGTAGTAACGTATGGGATGAAACGATTGCAGTCATGAAGTTGTACCATGAGTGTCGTGATGTTAGTACACTAAGACAGACAGTACTAGAGACAGGAATGCATTGCACCTGTGGCTGAAGTTGAAAGCAAACTGGTCATTGGAAACTAAAGAACAAGACTTCAGTGTGAAGCTTGAGGCTATTAAAATGATATGAAAATGGCTTTACTGCCCCTACTGATCTTGAGTTCATGCAACGGTCTCATCAGACGGTAGGTGGAGGCTAAAGCAGCTGCAGAATCAATCATTTGCGGCAAATCAACGATCCTCACCAATGGGTAAGTTCACGCCAGAGAGAAATCGTCCTATATTTCATAATCACGTGTTCTAGAGGTATTTCAGGGTGGAGGCTCTCAGTGATCAGGTCATCCGGCAGTGACCTGTCCCAGTGATCAAGAGGTGAAGTAATTTTGTACCAAAAGGTTACTGAATAGAATACTCGAATGTCTGCGTTTTGTGTTCATCACACGGTTCATATTGGCTGGTCTACGGATATTCTAAGCTTCTACCAGTAACAATAATCCTAAGAAGATGCTTTTAAACTTCCTTAATTTTTCCTCTTCAGGCGCTTAATCAGTAATGTATCTCCCACCGTTTAGCGCTGAAAATAGGCATCTTCTTCTCTTTCTGTCTCCCTCTGTGACCAGTAAATGGGACATTGCCAACACATTCGAGTTTCTCTCTTTCTCCTCCACATTATTTATGCATCCAATCTTGGCAGTTTGCATGTTATGTAAACATTTAGTTTTCTTGAAGTCAACCTTTGGCGGCATTCTGATGTCAAAGGCACGCCATACTGCTGGTTTACACACCATTTCGTAGCTGATATCTATGGCATGTGCTGTGTGCGTAAAAAAAAAAAAACTATTTCTACGTTTAGTGCACAACTGTGCCTTCCTAGCACCTGTTCAAAGCAGCATTCCTTCTCTTTTCACTTCTGATTTGCAAAGCTGACTATGTGGTCCCCTCTGTAGTTTAGTCATGGCATAGCAACAGAAACTCCAGTGCACTCCATGGCATTGACCTCGACCCTTGCTGGCACATCCTCCTGAGAACTTCAAGGATAGTCCCTCTGGCTACCTACATGATTCCACTGAACATTTGAGCTCAGTCATCTCACCCCAACGTGCCTCCAAATTCTCTTACTTATATGAAACAGGCAGTTTCGAATAGAAATGTAAATTACACTAATTAACTACTGTTAACAACTGTTATTCATATCTATTCCTTTTTTCGGTGATTATTAATTATTCCAATCTATTGGGCCTTAATGTTCTGAACGTACATAATTTACAACACAATTTTGAAAAACATTGTCGTGTAATAAGTGAAATATTGAGAATAACTGTCTCATAACTAGAGGTGTGTGACCTGGTCCTGAACTTATTCGTACATTCTTGTACAGAATGAGCTGTAGGGTATTGGAAAAACAGTATGATAGCTCTTCATATCTGAAATATCACTGCAGTGACTTCAATGGGATGAATAAATATCGTAAAGCAGGTAGATTGCTACCACTGGGTCTCATCCAACATGATGGTTCAGTGATTTGCAGCAGTCCCTCCCCTGATTCTTTAAAGGCTTGAACCCCCACGTATAATATATCATAATGTGGCATGTACTTTCAGGAGCATATGTGGATACTGTCTGCTAAATGTGTTTCAAATACCGTTATTAGTAAACAATTGCTACATTAAAGCATCATAGCTAGTGCTGAAGCTTTACTGCATAGAGAGCGAAAATGTAGTTAATTATGAAACATTAACCCTTCATTATTTTATCGTACGTCAGAGAGAAACACTTTCAAAATATTTTGAAACTATTTGTAAAGCTTGTTGCAAGTCGTTAACAACTCTCACTCTCAAATACTGGATGGATGTAATCTGAATAATCTGCACAGTATGTGTTATGCAGTTTCAGGATATATACATTATTTATAACTTTAAAACCCTTTTTGTTGTGTTAAACTATTCGCGTGAGATTATATCTCTTAATCAGTAGAATATGACAGCTTTTAACATTTCTTAATTCGGTAAATAATTGCATGAAATACTGAATATCACATCTTTGTTGCCCCTGAAAGGCAGTGGACAGGTGATCTGTAACTGGGATTGCGCACTGGCAGCAGCTTTAGCCCAATAGTAATAGAGATGGCATGGACAGCTATAGTAAAAGCCGCCTTCCACGATGCATAAAAATGCGCTGTAGACCATTTGTATGTATGTGCTTACTTGACTATCCATTGTGAACAACCTTTCTTAGCCAGGAAATGGATAGAAAGGGAGCAAAGGTTACTTCCTTACAACTCTGTATCAACAAAGGAAATACTTCCTTCCCTTTTTATTTCTAGTCTAGACCTAAGTAGGATACTTGCACTGTGCTCTCAGGACCTTGCTTGCCATTTTGCACTTTATTTCGTTCAACATTTTAGATGACTGTATTCCTTTTCGTTTGCTGCATTTCCTTGACTTCTACGTTTTTTCTTTCTTGAGTTGAATTCTGTATCTCCTGTGATTGGTACGTATTTCCTCACACCGTTTCAGTCTATTGTGGCCTAGTAGTCCCTTTGCTATAGTCAACAACCTCTGGTTCTTGCTAGTTATCTAGGTCTCATCTTCTTCATTTCCTACCTTTTGACAATTGGCATCAGTTTTAATCCACATTTTCATAACCGATAAATTACTGCAGGAGTTCATAGTCGCTGCTGGAAGTGCTTTACAGTTAAAGTGTAGCTCTGACATCTCTATCACTCCGTTATATAATCAATATGAAACCTCCCAGTGTATCCAGGTCTCTTCCACAGAGAACCATCTTTAATGATTCTGAAAGCAACTGTTAGCGGTAACTATTTTGTGGTCAGGGCAAAGCATTATCAGGGAGCTTTTTAATCCACCCCCTTATTTCCAATCCCTATTCTTCTACGTTTCCTTCTGTTCCTTCTCCTGTTATCGAATTCCAGTTTACCATCACAATTAAATCCTCCTCTCCCTTAACTATACGATTGATTTTTTTTATCTACTCATACACAGATTCTTTCAACCTCAACTTTTGTGGAGCTAATTGGTACATGAGGTTGTACTACCTTGGCAGGTGTTTGCTTTGTGTCTGTTTTGAGTTCGATAAAGAGTTCATTATGCTCGTCATATTAGGTTACCTACATTCCTATTTTCTTATTCACTATCAGACATACTCCTTCGTTACTTATATCTGACTCTGTGTTTATTACCTTACATTCACTTGATCAGAAGTCCTGTGGTGCTGCGACTATTCTCCAATAAGTCCCACTTTAGTTTCCTTTTTATGTATCTATCCTGCGTACCCCATTAAGGGGTTCTACGTTCAGTGCTGAAATAGAGTGGCGGAAGCTGGGCTGCAAACTGGCATGTATATTGAGTGGCAGTTGATGGCTAAGTACGACACATTCTGTCTCGGCATTCCCGTCTTTGACATCAGCAGTTTTAGTTCATCAGTGCTCATTGTGCTTAGTGTTGCTACATTAATACTAACAGATGGAGAGTCATCACAGAACGTATTACTAAAGCAACATCTGTGGTACTGTTTTCCTTAAGACTGTGGGAGCATTGAGATAGAGATGTGCTTTTCATGATTTCGGCCACTCAATCATTCTAAGATGAAGTAAAGTTCATTTGCAAGATGTTATACTCACTCCAGTGTGTTTTGCATGCAATAAACGTGGAATTCAAAGTATAGAGAACACAATTATTTGCAAAATTCTGTCACATGGTTTTCAAACATCGGTTAGTGCTGCTTATGAACAGTGATACTGTATGTGGTACTCTTTTCCACATTTAACAAATGTTCCATTAACACTAAACTCTTCCGTGCCTTATACATGTATATAGACTCCATCTTCATTTCGAAATGTAATCTGCTTATGATGAGAATATAGCCTACCCAAAGACATAATGGGTTAAGATGTTTGTAACATAGTTACCAAACGTTTGTGAGGGCTATTTAAGTAAAGTGATACTGTATGTGGTAATCTCTTACACCATTAATAAATGTGCTATTACAATACCATCTCGCATGCCATATATAAGTATGTGGATTCCCTTGTGATTTCGTAATGTAACTGTTCTGGCGTAACATCAAACGCTGGCACGTTGGCCCGGAACGTAACCAAAGAGAAGGCTGAGAGACAACTTCAGCCGTTAGCACACTGACCAGGATGACACCACGACAGGAGCGGCCTCTATACGAAGAGAAGATAAGCGCCGCTCCAGCTAGCCTCGGCCGTACTAAAAGAGCCGCACTAGAAGACGACATGTCATCCTAATGCTTTAGTCTTAACTTACGTGTTGCTCGCATGGAAATGATATATACCAAAGGACGTTGATTATTTGCATGTCACCAATTGCTTGTTACATAGATCTGTGGAAAGCCAAAGTTAAGTATTGTCAATTCAGTTTACTGTAATAAACTCCATTAATAATATTTACATCGAAGATGTCTAGCAATCCGAGGAAACAGCTTTCTAGGCACCCTATATAAAACAAATTCTTCGCCGCCTCTCCTCCTACCGATGGAGCCGGATCCGCCCACACCGCAACCGTTGCCGCCTTCCACAACTGGTTACTGGCCTCAAGAGATGATCGCGTACCATTCTGGTCTTTTCTGTGGGACGTTTCCGCCAGAGCGAAGGCCAGCTGGTAGGGTACGGCCAGAAGCTTTACGTCCCCTGCAGCCACAGCTTCCGGTCCAGCGCAGCGTCCACCATCCGGCCTCCCACGCCGTTATCATGCTCCCTACACGATGACGGTCCGTTGCTTTGGTGGTGGAGGGGTTCTATACGACGACCATATAAGTGCCGTTCCAGCTAGCCTCAGCCGCACTGGAAGAGCCACACTAGAAAACCAGCTGTCATCCTAAAGCTTTATTCGTGATTTACGTATTACTTCCATGGAAATTGTATATATCGAAGGACATTGATTATTAGCATGTCGCCAGTGCTTACTACACCTGTTTGTGGAAAGGGAAAGTGAAGTATTGTCAATTCAATTTACTGTAATAAATTCCGTTAATAAGATTTGCCTGAAAGTTGTCTAGCTGTTCGAGAAAACAGCTTTCTAGGTACGCTATATTAAAACGAGTGGAGAGGATCCGACAGTAACATGCTTAAAAAGAGAAAAAATATACCCAATAATCCAGTGCTAGAGTGGAATGAGATGCGTGTATATCTCCGAATGTCTGTCAGGGCTATTTAAGTATTTGTTATCGTAGTAACGTTGTGTGTGGCACTCTCTTCTGCCATTAACAAATATTCCATAAAAACTTACAGTATCCGACGTCGTATACATAGATACAGACTCCATGTTAACTTCAAAATGTAATTTGTCTACGAAGAAAAATATACACAGTAATGTAGTGGTGAACTGGAATCAGATGCATGTAACAAACGTCCCAGACTGTTATCAGGGCTATTTCAAGACAGTAATGCTGTGCAGGGTACTTATTTCCATAATTAACAAATATTCCATTAACACTACAGTGTTCTGCACCATAGATACCCCACACGGATTTTTGTAATTTTCTTCCATATCACTAGTATTAAGGCAGGATCAAACGAGAACAGTATGATACCGTAATTATAAAGCAGAGCTTAAAAACCAGGTTATTTTTAGAGGAGGAAGGTGTAAACATTCTTGCCAAAATTTACATAATCACATATATCCATTCTGATTATCCAAATCCCTAAGCTAGTAGTCATCCATAGGCGGAAATTGCAACAGTGCAGGCTGATGGGCAACCAGTTCTATTTTGGATAGTTTTTTTTAGTTTCACTCTGCAGCCATACCAATTTCTTCCAACAGACACCATGGACCTTACTAGGAATATGGTACAATGTGTCTCTAGAGTGTATAGAGTGACTAGTATTAAAGTACTGATACATGACATCATCTTTCCATACATAATATAGGCATACATTATGAACCCAAGCAAGGTTATTTGACATCTGGACGTAGGTAGCACTCAGACTTTCTTTTTCTACCTTCAACACACCCCAATACATAATTTAGTGGCTACTAGCAAAACAGTTGTTAGCTGATCACATGGAACTCTGTAGCACAGATCTTAACAGTAGCAGTCTGCTCGAAGACGAAATGATGTTATTTTTAACCCCATGTAAAGCTGCCTATGCTGACAGAGGGTGTCATTGTACGTCAGTTCATTGCGTCGACAATAAAGAAAAGGTGAACCATTCTTCAACACAGGTCAAGAGGTGTTAAAATCATAACGTAATCATAGCTATCATTTTAAAAGCAGACCTACGTGTGATGATGTGGGAAGAAAAACAAGAGAAGAACACGACGATAATGCTTTAGCATTTTGGTTTCATTTGCTGGAATCTCAGGGCATGCAATACAAACACTAGTGGAACAATGCCCTCGGCTGGGATATCGAGAGAATTAGCAGTAGTCTGTGACTTGGTGTCTGACGTCTCTTACTCGTCGAAATCAGGTGGACTCTAATGCTATACATCGAAGACTGGGATATTCATGATAATATGTCAGGTACGCGATACTCTGACAAAAGGCGAGTTGGGAGGTGAACTCTGTACCACTTCCTTGCTTCTTCTAAGTATTGTGGGCAAACGTATTACAATCTGTCACAAACGTCCTTGAAGTGACTGCAGTGACAAAACTAGGGGCTAATACGAAGATTGTAACTGAGAGCCAATCAGCAGCAGAAATTCCGTCATTTGTCTTCTCGATTAATAAGAGACAGTATTTTTCTGTGACTTTTGTGTGCCTGTAAATGAAAAGACTTATATGTTCATAGGCATACTAAATTTATGACTACATCTGCACACATACTTAGCAAGCCATCATACGGTGCATAGTGAATGGTACACTGTACTATTGCTAGGCATTTTCTTTCGTATACCTGTTCGCCTCGCAGATAGGTTAAAGGAGAAAAATGCTGCCTGTATGCATGCATATGAGCACTAACTGGTCATTATGGGTAATACATGTTGGCGGCAGTAGAACTCTTCTACAGTCAGCTTCAAATGCAGGTTCTCTAAATTTTCTCAATAGTGTTCCTTGAAAAGAACATCGCCATTCCTCCAAGGATTCTCATTACAGTTCTCGAAGAATCTACCCACTAATTTGGTGGAAGCGAGTAGGAACGCTTCTACAGGGCTGTATTCTCACAAGTGAACCTCCCCATCTCACCCCCTCAGATTTAGTTATAAGTTGGCACAGTGGATAGGCCTTTGAAAAACTGAACACAGATCAATCGAGAAAACAGGAAGAAGTTGTATGGAACTATGAAAAGAAATAAAGGAGCCCCGTGGTCCCGTGGTTAGCGTGAGCAGCTGCGGAACGAGGGGTCCTTGGTTCAAGTCTTCCGTCGAGTGAAAATTTAAACCGGCACGGTAGCTCAGCTGGTTGGCCTCTGTAATAAAAAGAAAACTGAATGGAACGATCAACAAACGAACTTAAACGGATGTCATTGTGACGTCCACAACGACCATACACAACGATCTACAACGAACAAAATGAAAAAAAAATTAAAAAAGGTCCTGTGGTTAGCGTGGGCAGCTGTGGAACGAGAGGTCCATGGTTCAAGTCTGCCCTCGAGTTAAAATTTAAATTTCTTATTTTCGCAAAGTTATGATCTGTCAGTTCGTTCATTGACGTCTCTGTTCACTGTAATATGTGTAGTGTCTGTGCTTTGCGACCGCACCGCCAAACCGTGCGATTAGTAGGCTAAAGGATGTGCCTCTCCAATGGGAACCGAAAACATTTGATCGCAAGGTCATAGGTCAAACGATTCCTCCACAGGAAAACACGTCTGATATATTCTATACGACAATGGTGATGGCATGTGCGTCACATGAGAGGAATATGTTGTCGACCCACCTAACTTGTACACTTGGCGAAAGGGTAAAAAGATTCTTCTACCTTGTCCGATTTAGGTTTTCTTGTGGATCCATAATCACTCCCAAAAAAGTGATGAAAACACAAGAATTTGTCATTTAAACTGAAAATAAAAAAATTAAACTTTTCCCCGGAGAGAGGACTTGAACCAACGACCTCTCGTTCCGCAGCTGCTCACGCTAACCACGGGACCACGACGCTCCTGAGCTCACACTCTCCTTGATGTTGCTTATCGTTCATATGGACTACTCAATTTGTATATTTTACTTATCTTTTCACAGTTCCACACAACTTCTTCCTGTTTTCTTGATTGATCTGTGTTCAGTTTTTCAAGGCCTATCCACTGTGCCAACTTATAACTAAATCTGAGGGGGGTGCGATGGGGAGGTTCCCTTGTCAGAGAAGCCCAGGTCTGCAGGCCCATACACCTTTGGGATGGGTTAGTCAGCAGATAGGAATTTTGATATTGTTCACTAGCCTTTGTGGCGTATTTTGAAAACACATTTCAGAACGTTTAAGTTTGCAAGTTGGAGGAGGAGTTGTCTTAGTATTTACCCCAGTGGCATTTAAGGACATAATCCTGAGAATAATAGGACAACTTTTACGAGTCTGATATCATTAACATTTGTTCGGCATGTCAAGCGGTGGGTAGTCGGCTGGGAGTGGTGCAGTCCTAACATGTGAGTGGTGGTAGTGGAGGTGGCAGCTGTTCACATGCGACGCGTCGGAGGTGCAATTGATGGGGACGGAAGTATCACGTGGGTGGAGCAGACAGTGAAACATCCTACTGGCCCCATAGACCGATAGGTCTCAGCAAGATTTGCTCGTCAATAGTATACCAGAATTGTATGCGACTTACTTCAGGCAGCGTGACAAAGCAACCAAATGACAGAACATACTTAGCGTTGGATATCTTGAGCTATTTGATGATGTTACCACCCATTTTGGTATGGGAATAAGGACTACCACCACTCGGAGTGACCACGTGGTTCTTGGTGCCATGTCATGGACTGTGCGGCCCCTCCCGCCGGAGGTTCTAGTCCTCCTTTGGGAATTGATGTGTGTGTTGCTCCCAGCATAAGGAAATTTAAGTAGTGTGTAAGTATAGGGACAGATGACTTCAGTAGTTTGGTCCCTTAGGAATTCACACACAGCCGGCCGGAGTGGCTGAGCGGTCCTAGGCGCTACAGTCTGGAACCGCGCCATGGCTACGGTCGCAGGTTCGAATCCTGCCTCGGGCATGGATGTGTGTGATGTCCTTAGGTTAGTTAGGTTCAAGTATTTCTAAGTTCTAGGGGACTGATGACCTCAGCAGTTAAGTCCCATAGTGCTCAGAGCCATTTGAACCAATTCACACACACATTTTGTAAGGACTATCTTTCCTGTGGTAAACTCACAGTGTTGTCACTGAAGAGTCAATAACGGTGACCTGGCAAGTGTAATGTAACGGCAAGAATAAAATCACTCACCATACGAAGGGATTATTAGTCAATCAGTTTCACATCAATGACATGTAGCTGGGCGAGTATTGGCAAAGTTGGATATGATTCGCAAGTTGGATCAGTTTCTCGCCGTGGAGAGATCTTTTAACAAAGTTCTCAACCTCCCATATACACAAGGAGCGATGGTCGCCCTAGTATTATAAGGTACATTACCGAATTTATAAAGCGATACGTTATGTTAACGTGGCATTTACAGCTCTTTTGTGCTGCTATTTGGTTACCTTAAGAGACTTCGTAGGTGGTGGTTCATTTGCTACCTTAAGAGAATTCAAAAGTGAAGAGACATTCTGTGACAGAGGCAGAGCGTGCTCTTAGCGTCATCAGCCAAAAACGAGTGCAATATTTTAGTGTTGTGACGCCGGACATGACAGATATTAAATTGACTAGGACATACTTTTTTCTGATGAGAGAGTACTTAGAGGATATATGTCACCCTGTCGTACAGGATTTTCACAGCTAGTATCGACACTTTAGCATATGGGAAGTGCTTGTATGCTATGATCTCTTTTGTATTCGAAAATAACTAGTATAAAATGGATGAATCTTGACTTCACTTGACAAATTCGATGTGTATGAACAACAACATCCCCATTTCCGATTGGGTAAAGTGTATTGTTTAAACTGGTGAATCTATGTCTGGGGCGGAATTTCATTTGGAGCCATACCTACGAGCTGTGCTTGGTTGTCTCGCAATGTATTAAGAGTTAGCGACGCCCGTCTGTGGCCAGCGGCAGAAGAGGTCTTGAGGCTTCGGCTGGACAGAAGCGACGGCTTAGCGTCTCGAGACTGGCGGGTACAACGAAAGGCTCCGACCTGTCGTCCCTCGCTCACAGTTGCGGTGGCAGTATCTGGCGCTGGCGTTCGCAGTGCCCTGTAGGTGGGTTAACAGCGAACTAACCAGTATGCTGGCTTAACGGCGACCGAAGCAGACGCCTTTGCTGCGTAATTTCACCGATTTTTGAGTAGACATTTGAGAAGATTCAATATGACGGATGTTTGCACTGGCCGATTGTTTGATGGCTGGTGAAGCACAGTGACAGCTTCTGCGGGCTGTCAGTGTCGGGTATGGGTGGAGTGTAGATTCTGTGAGATGAGCATGCACTGACAGTGTGGCTGACGTGTGTGCAGGTCTCTAGTCCTCTTCTTGCCAACACCTGGCACTCCTGCAGTCGAATATGTTTAGGGTAAAGCGGAATCGTTATGATGGTAGTGAGTTAGGCAGTGCATGGATGAGGCTACACGTGTTCTGAAACGTTGGTGCATACAAAATCTTGGACGTATTTAACGCTAAAAAGTATTGTGGTAATTGTTTCTATTTTCGAAATTTAATTACTTGATTCGCATAATGTATGTATGTGTGTGCATAGATGTGTGTGTGTGTGTGTGTGTGTGTGTGTGTGTGTGTGTGTGTGTCTGTGTGTGTGTGTGTGTATATATATATGTGTGTGTGTGTGTGTGTGTGTGTGTGTGTGTGTGTGTGTGTGTGTTTGTGTGCATGGTACTCAAATCCTGAGGACCTCATATACATTTTCTTACAAAGAAGAATCGTTGTAAAGTGGTGATGAGTGTTCTAAGTGATCTATTTTACTTACACGTGCCATAGATTTTTTCCTGCCATTTCCTGCCATGTTTGGAATGGCAAACGTACCATCTCATCATTTGTCCTGTGATACCATAAGAGTGGCCCATTTTTCCCACCCAAATAAAGAAAACCACAGTCGAACATTTACCACAATTTAATTAATATTTAATTAAATTAACAGTATATTGCTCAACTTTACTGCCCATTTCGTGACATGATACCCTCCCAGCGTGGAATCTGAACACATACAGACTCTTTTAATGCTGTTTAACGAGATGGGAAAGATAGACATCTGTATGACAATCCAGCAATAGGATAACACCCTCAAAAATAAATGAAAATATCTTGCATCCTTCTCCTCCAGCAGCTCAGCACAGGCTGTGTCTTCTTTCAACCAGTTCACAAGTGGAGCATGAGAGCAGAAAGGGGGGGGGGAGGGATGTGCAGAAGTGGGACAAAGACAAATGGTGGCTCGACACTGACCTGGGGAGAGGATAACAAGAAATAGCCTGAATATTGGTGTCACATTTCCTAGAGAGGTGGGGAATGGGGGGCGGGGTTTCTCAGAAGGACAAATTATCCCCCGCGGTTCATAAATCAATTAACATAATAATAGGTTAAGTGGATGAGAGGGTAATAATGTGCCCCTGAATGTATGCTTGCCCTTCAATGTACCGGGTGATCAAGAAGTCACTATAAATTTGGAAACTGAATAAATCACGGAATAATGTAGATAGAGAGGTACAAATTGACACACATGCTTGGAATGACATGCGGTTTTATTAGAACCTAAAAACTACAAAAGTTCAAAAAATGCCTGATAGATGGCGCTTCATCTGATCACAATAGCAATAATTACCAAAACAAAGTAAGACAAAGCAAAGATGATGTTCTTTACAGGAAATGCTCAATATGTCCACCATCATTCCTCAACAATAGCTGTAGTCGAGAAATAATGTTGTGAACAGCAGTGTAAAGCATGTCCGGAGTTATGGTGAGGCATTGGCGTCGGATGTTGTCTTTCAGCATCCCTAGAGATATCGGTCGATCACGATACACTTGCGACTTCAGGTAACCGCAAAGCCAGTAACTGCATGGTCTGAGGTCTGGGGAACTGCGAGGCCAAGCATGAAGAAAGTGGCGGCTGAGCACACGATCATCACCAAACGACATGCGCAAGAGATCTTTCACATGTCTAGCAATATGAGGTGGAGCGCCATTCTGCATAAACATCGTACGTTCCAGCAGGCTGGGGAAGATGCGATTCTGTAACATATATAGGCGTATCGGCTCACCCGTCACAGTAACAGTTACAAAACATGAATCAAGCATTTCCTCGAAGAAAAAAGGCCCGATAACGGTAGATATGGTAAATCCCACCCATACTGTGACTTTCTCGTCGTGTAATGGAGTTTCCACGACAATTCAAGGATTTTCGGTAGCCCAAATTCTGGAGTTGTAGGCGTTGACAGACCGTCGGAGCGTGAAATGAGCTTCCTCGGTACACAACACATTACTCAAACAATCGTCATCTTCCGCCATCTTTTGAAACGCCCACACCGCAAATGCCCTCCGCTTCACTAAAGCGCCAGGTAACAGTTCATGATGACGATGGATTTTGGTCGGATAGCATCGGAGGGTACGCCTAAGTGTCAGCCAAACAGTAGTGTATGAAATGCCGGTGTGACATTGGACTGCACGAGCGTGAGTTCCCAGAAGCATTACACCTTCTGCTCGGTCGGTCACTACGGGGTCTATCGTCGAACTTCGAAATCATTCCCGCCACAGCTGCATTTCTAGACAGACCTTTACCGATTCGAATCCCCTTCCTACGGCGAAAGGATCGTAACGTTGAACTAGCACATTCCTCATTCTGATAATACAGCTTCACTAAAAGCACCTTTTCAGGTAACGTCAACATGCTGCGACTGCTGGCGCATCTGATTCTCTCTCTCCTTACAGCTCCTTTTGTACACGATTGTCATGCACGGTCACTGAAGTTTTGGTGTCCAGCGCCATCTGTCGCACATTTTATGAACTTTGTTTTTTTCTTTGTTCTAACAAAACCCCATGTCATTCCAATCATCTGTGTCAATTTCTACCTCTCTATCCTCACTATTCCGTGGTTTATTGCATTTTCAAATTTATACTGACTTTTTGATCACCCAGTATGCTGAGAGAGGACAAGTAACTCTCTCACCTATTTTTCGTATACAGAAAATTATTAAACGTTTTACTACAATCTGTCGCACCTTGAGTGAAACTCAAGAAAGTTAACGGCCAGAGCACATGTTGATGGAGACTTTAGGGTGCTAAGAGCATGAGGTATTTTTATGGTTCTTAGCTCACAGAAAAGGCATGTATGAAGTTGAAAGCAACTGGCGGCGGCCCCATCCCTCCGTAAATCATACAAGACAGGTCCACAGCCATATAGGGCAGACAGAGCAGCCTGTCATCGAGACAGGTCTCCTACAGAACAACGCAGCGTTACCTGCATTGGCGCCCGCCAAGGGCTGGGCTGGGGGCGACGGACTGAAGGGATGAATCTACACAGTGGAGTCATAAACGGGGCATTGTGTGCAGAGCCATGTATAATAAAAATTCACAAGTTTTCATATTTGCCAATACTGGAAATAGGCCTGTGATCCATTTCCATCGGCCACCTCAGTTGTATAAGAAAGTCCTGTGTCTGACGAACGTTTGCAGATAGAATGTTTATTACATCTCATAGCTAGGACTAACAAGCTCCAAGGCACAGGCGATTTCAATAATGATCTTTAAGATTGCATATGTTCGCTTGTTGTTGCGAGAAGCCACATGAATTCGGAGAGAAACATCTTCCCCCACCACGAAAACTTAAAAAACACAGTAATTGGTGGTTTCTTTTTTTTCCAGTGACGGAGGTTTCTTATCACTTTCCCTGGTTCAACAGGAGTTTGTGCTATCGTGTGGGAGGGGAGACTTAGCGCAACTACAGCGCTGTCATTGGCTCAAGATGGCGTCAAGGCGGTGTAGTTCATGCACTTTGCGCAAAAACTGACTTTTTTCTGAAGATGAGCGAGGCACTCAGGTGCTGGACTTTGGTCTGGTAAGAGCGACTTCTGGTTGAAGTACTGGCATGTGTGGTTGGTGCTTGGGACCTGTCCTTAGAATGAAGTTGCGAGTAGTTTAGACTGGGGAGTCTATGGTGAAGTTCTCACTGTACCTACAATGTGACTTCAAACGTCTCGGACTACTCGTCTACCAAGTGCACACATTAGTTTTTGGTTTACCAGGCTTGACATTTGGTATCCTTGTGCACTCCCCTAGTGAACCAAATTGTTCCTTGGTATGACCAGGAAATGGGTGTGTCACCCACTGAAATCTATTATTATTTCAGAGCTCTCGTAGAGAGTAAATTGCGATCTGTCTGCGTGATCTCATGACTGTGAGATTTTTTGCATTTCTCGCTAGGTGCATGTTACAACACTGCACGAAGCAAACAGGGTAACATACTGCTGCTCCGGCATTGTCAGGACATACAGATCTCAATCGGCTCTTGCTGTCAGCTGCACCTATGTAATAAAACCACTGTAGATTTAATCAATCAAAGTCTCCTCAGCATCAGATCAATTCAGAGTGTGTTATCCACATTTTTAGGGCCAGAGTGCTTCACTCACTTCTGCCACCCAGAATCCTCGTTCATTGTGGTCAACCTGTTAGTTGTTTATGGTATTCAATCAATTACTTGTTTAGCATAATTTATGTCTGTCTTCGTTTCCGGAAAATAATTGTTGTTAGTGAACTCAATTTTCTATACATTGTCAATCATATACAACAGCGACACAGGGTTATCTTTCAATGCGACCTACAGAAACATAGAAGCATAGAATCGCATTACCTGTCTACTATTTGTCACTACATCATGATTCACAAATCACTCTTGAAACATATAAATTTTTTCTTCGTTTTTACTTCACACCCTCGTTCCAAATGAGTGAGATTTATCTAGCAGTGGTTCAAAATCGTGGTTCCCCAATCCATTCCTATGAACCACACACCTTGTCACGGGTGGGGAGGCTTGTGTTCCTCAACGATACAGATAGGCGTACTGTAGTGGCAACCACAATAGAGGGGTATCAGATGAGAAGCCAGACCAACGTGTGGTGCCTAAAAAAGGGCAGCAGACTTTTCAGTAGTTGTATGGACAATGGTCTGGATGGCTCAATTTAGGAGTAGGTTTAAAACTGAATAAAAAACAGAAATATGGATAAGCTGCTGTTAACAGCATAGTGAATACATTACTGTAGCCAATATAGGCACAAAACTAACACGCACATGGTAGTACA
Organism: Schistocerca nitens; assembly: GCF_023898315.1. NCBI lineage: Eukaryota > Metazoa > Arthropoda > Insecta > Orthoptera > Acrididae > Schistocerca > Schistocerca nitens. The sequence goes on along the minus strand of NC_064619.1, from coordinate 637,513,972 downwards.
AGTTTATATGTCAACTAGCGCCGCAGATGAGGGGAGATTGAGGGGAGGAAATACATGATGAGATAAAAGAAATTATTCAGATAGTTGAGCTACACGAAAATTTAATAGTCATGGGGGACTGGAATTTGAAAGTAGGGGAAAGAAGAGAAAAGATGTAGTAGGTGAATGTGGACTGGTTAAAGGAATGAAAGAGGAAACCAAATGGTAGAATTGTGCACAGAGCATAAGTTAATCATAGGTAACTCTTGGTTTAAGAAATATGAAAGGTGGTTGTATACATGTAAGAGAAAGATTATATATAAGGAAGAGACGTTTTCACGCAAAAAGATCCTGATTGAATATAGAACGGTAAGGCAGAGATTTTGAAACCAGATTTTAAATGGCAGGACATTTCCAGGGCAGATGAGGACTCTAACCACAATTTATTGGATGGGACATGGATAAACTGAAAGTATTAGAGGCTACAGGGGTTTCAGAGGGAACGTTAAGAAATGGCTGTCAAGAAAAGGGGAAAGGAATGCAGAACAAGAAAAGTGGGTAGCTTTGAGGGATGAAATAGTGAAGACAACGGCGGATCGTGTATGTGAAAAGATCAGGGCTAGTAGAAATCCATGGGTAATACAAGAGATATCGAATTTATTTGGTGAAAGGAGAAAATATAGAAATGCAGTAAATGAAATAGGCGAAAGGGATTACAAACGTCTAAAAAATGAGATCACCAGGCGGCGCAAAATGGCTAAGCAGGAATGGCTAGAGGAGAAATGTACGGATGTAGAAGAATATATCACTTGGTCTGCGATAAATACTGCCTGCAGGAAAGTTAAAGAGGTCTTTGGAAAAAAGAGAACCACCTCTGAAGACATCAAAACCAGTTCTAAGAAAAGAAGGGAAAGGAGGAAGGTGGAAGAAGTATATGGAGGATCTATGCAATGGGGATGTACTTGAGGACAATATTATGGAAAAGGAAGAGGACGTAGATGAAGATGAGAAAGGAAAGATGATACTGCGTGAAGAATGTGAGAAAGCACTGAAAGACCTAAGCTGACACAAGGTTCCAGTAGTAGATAATGTTCAGTTAGAGCTACTAATAGCCTTGGGAGAGCCACCCATGACAATAAACTCTGCCATATGTTGTGTAAAAGCTATGAGACAGGCTAAATATCCTTAGGCTTGAAGAAGAATCCCAATTCCTAAGAAAGCAGGCGCTGACAGGTGTGAAAATTACAGAACGTTCAGTTTAATAAGTCATGGCTTCAAATCACTAACACAAATCCTTTACAAAAGAGTGGAGAAACTGGTGGGGCCGATCTTGCGAAGGTTTCCATAGAAATGCAGGAACACATATGCCATACTGACCTTACCACCTCTAATAGAAGATAGCTTTATAGCATTTGTAGGCTTATAGAAAGGTTAGACCATGCTACGTTTATAGCATTTGTAGACTTATAGAAAGCTTTTCACAATGTACCAAAGGCGGCAAGGGTAAAATACAGGGAGCATAAGGCTATTTCCATTTTGTACAGAAACCGTATGGCAGTTATAACAGTCAATGGGCACAAAAGGAAACTAGTGGTTCAGAATGGAGTGAGACAGGGTTGCAGCCTATGTACTATGTTATTCAATCTCTATATTGAGCAAGCAGTAAAGGAAACAAAAGAAAAATCTGGAGTAGGAATTAAGGTCCAGGAAGAAGACATAAAAACCTTGAGGTTTGCCAATAACATTGTAATTCTGTCAGAGACAGCAAAGAATTTGGAAGAGCAGTGTCTTGAAAGGTGGGTGTAAGTTGACCACCAACAAAAGCAAAACGAGACTAGTGGTTTAGTCTAATTAAATCAGGAATTAAATTACGAAATGAAACACTTAGTGTAGTAAATGAGTTATGCTATTTGGGAAGCAAAATAACTGATGATGGTCAAAATAGGGAGGATACCAAATGTAGACTTGCAATGACAAGAAAAGCATTTCCGAAGAGGAGAAATTCGTTAAAATCAAGTACAGATTTATGTGTCAGGAAGTCCTCTCTGAAAGTATTTGTATGGAGTGTAGCTATGTATGAAAGTGAAACATAGATGATAAACAGTTTTGACGAAAAGAGAATAGTAGCTATTAAATGTGATGCTACAGAAGAGTGCTGAAGATTAGATGGGTCGACCATGTTACTAATGAGGAGGTACTCAGAAGAATTAGGGAGAAGAGTGTGATACAACCTGACTAGAAGGAGGGGTCGGTTGGTTTGGCACTTTGTGAGGCATCAAGGGAACACAAATTTGGTACTATAGTGAAGTGTTGGAGGTAAATATATTAGAGTGCGACCAATAGATGAATACAGTAAGCTAATTCAGAAGATTGTAGTTTGCAGTAGCTACTCATACATGAAGAGGCATTCACAGCCTAGAGTAGCATGGAGAGCTGCAAAAAAACTAGTCTTCACACTGAACACTACATCAACTTTTTCTTTCCTAAAGAATGACAAAGAAATATTTGATACGATGTTAGATGTTTGTGTACTTTCAACATTGTAGCCCAGTCAGCAATCGTGATAATCTTAATATATTAGAAACTATCAGCCTCGATAGCTGTAATGAAACCACCTTCACCTAGGTTTCAGCCCAAACAATTGAGCCTTCATCAGAAGATATACCTGAATCTATAATTTGTATAAGAGGGCATGGTCTAGAAATAAAACTAAAACAGCCTGAATAGGCGTAGTAGCATTTTAAAAATGCGGTACATACTAAGTCAACACCAAGACTTAACTTTAGCTCTGGCTTGATCCTCGTCTCCATGGACTCCGTGCGGTGGGCCTCGGGACTTCACGTGAATCGAAGCTGGATTACATTTTAGTCATAACCTGGTGCAGAGGCTTTATGTTTAAGCTTCTCAGCCTTTCTACAAGTTACTTGTTTCAACATGTAACTGCGTCGGTCTTTTACCTTCGACAGTCATGGTCTTAGACATGCTCAATGTTCGCCGCCATGTTGATTTGCATCGTGTTATCTAGTCGTAGTTGCTTTCACTTGAGCTCCCGAGGCCCACAACACGGCGTCCATGGAGACGAGGCGCACTCCAGAGCTTAAGTTAAGTCTTAGTGTTGACTTAGTACGTATTTACCTCATTTTTAAAATGCGACTACGCCTATTCAGGCTGTTTACTTTTATTTCTAAACCATGACCTCTCAGACAAATTATAGATTGAGGTAGATCTTCTGAAGAAGGCCCCATTATTTGGGCTGAAACCTAGGTAAAGGTTGGTTTCTTTACCGCAATCGAGGCTGATAGTTTGTTATATATTAGATTATCACGATTGATGACTGGGCTTCAATGCTTTAAGTACAAAAGTTTTTTCCTGTAGAGGTGTTTAGTGCACCTGTCAAATATTTAGGTGTTAGGTATAAGGTGGTCACAACGAGCATGGCAATTAATATTATTAAACAATGTAAACAGCGAAACGGGCCCCCAATGTTTATTGACGGTTAGTTAGGTACATCTTGAGACAAATCTCCCACTTTAAAAAATAAACTTACCATGCAGATTTTCAACAGTAGAATGGGTGATCTTTATGCAAAACAAGATAGGTTAAATGAAGAAGCCTAAATGTTGTACCTTCAGATTTCAAAGTTTAGTTCAACCTTTTATAATTTTCAAATCGATTCATTCAGGGCAGCCGTCAACGATTGGCTTGTTCAACGTAAAGAAGAAATTGCTAACAAACAAGACGAGAAGCTTTCTAGCTTGACGAGTAAGATTAATGTAGACAACAAGTCAACTAGTTACAATAGAGCAACAACCGAACAAAATAAAATTATGAATGGGTCATTAATAAAACAGATATTATTTTTCACTTTCTGAAAGTGCGCTATTAGTCAAAGGGCTTATGTATAATGTTGAACCTAGGATTACAGAAACAAAAATCATGGAAAATCTGATAGTAGGTCTTAAAGTCGGTTTAGAGGGGTCTAAAACAGCCAGAAATACGCAAACACGCATAGCCTATGAGTTTTGTAACATTTTAGAAAATATGAAGAACAATCAAAAGGATGGTGACACACATAAGACCATAAAAAGTATCAATCAGAAGTTAAAACAGAAAATGCCATAGTTACGAAAGCCGATGAAAGGAATTCGATAGTTATTTTCACTAAAACGGAATATGTAAGTAAAACAGAAGCGTTCTTCAATGAAAATGGGATTGTCCAACTTCATAGGGATCCCATTCCCGTGGTGCTGAAGGAAATAAGGGTTGGGCTTCAGAACTCAAAAAAGTTACTAGGCGAGTTCCGCAAAAAGTGGCTTATCAATATCAATCCCAAACCACTTAAGATGAGGAGTCAGTTTAACATTCACAAATGTAATCATCCTAGCCGCCCGATCGTAGATAGTACCGCCTACCACAAGTTACTTAGATATCTGCATCTAAAAATAAAAGATAATTTAGTGTGTGCAAAGAATTACGCCGTTAAAAATTCTGTGGAGGTAGCCAACCGGTTGTAACGCGTAACGTGCTCTGAAAACTCCAAGTTAATGTCTTTCGATATAACAAGTCTATACACCAATGTTCCGGTGCACCAAACTCTCCAGATTTTAGAAGTTAATTTGCATCAATATAAGAAAATGTTGGACAATTAAATAGATGTGTTAATGAATCTTCTGCGTATTGTATTGAAACATAATTATTTCATATTTAACGGAAAAATATATTCCCAATCGTGTGGACTAGCAATGGGAAGCCTGCTGGCTGCATTCTGTCTGAAATTTTTCTGAATTATTCAAAACGTCTTTTTCCACCAGTAACGTAGCAATCATGGATAATATAACCTTTTACGCAAGATACATATACGATATACTTATTATTTACCGTAACCAAAACGACATAGGCAAAGTTTCCCTAACATTTAACGAGCTCCATGAGAAGATTAATTTTATACTTCAAAATGAATCTTCTAACAGATTTTTGAATTATTTAGATCCTACCCTCACTATAGTAGACAGGCACATTGCTTCAGCATTTTTCGGAAGATGTACATACTCTTATAATATCATACCGGCCGATTCCTCCCATCCGCAAGCTCATAAGTTAGCTTTCTTTCATTCCACTATACACCGTGCCCTGACAATTCCCCTGTCTCCAGATGCTTTAGAATCTAAATTAGTAACGCTTGAGTAAATTGCCTGAAATAATGTTTACAAGGCTGACTTCATGAGGCAAATGTACAACAAGAAACTAAATAAAGGAAATAACACGTCATCCACATTAGATGGTAGGGGAGAAAGTGAACCTGCTGCTATTTTATCTTTTCCCTTCATGGGCAGGGTTTCTTACAGATTAGATCAGATGCTTAAGAATCATGGGTGTGAGGTAACATTTTTAACAAATAATAATCTGAGAAAAACTTTGGTCCCTACACTGCAAGCATCACATGACAAACTATTTCGCTCTGGGGTTTATAAAATCGCTTGTGGGAATTGCCTGAACTATTATATAGGTCTAACAGGCAGAGCCATTGCTACTAGATATAAGGAGTGACGGCACAAGAGGTTCCTCCTTCGCCGAACACCTGATCCCAATGGCACATGCGCCTAATCCCCTAACCAGCACAGAGCTACTTCATCATGAGATTAAAGGTACTAGATTAGATAAGCTAGAAGAAATGGAGGTTTTTAAACATCTGAAATTTGATAACGATAACTTCCTTAATGATCAACTTCAGTTACAAAACAATGTTTTATGCCATTATTTAGAATATCATTACCAGATAATGGTTCGTTGTCAGGAGCCGAGCAGTATTTCGGTGGCAGTGTGACACAGATGGTCGGTGTTTGATGTACTTCATTTTAGACATCCCTTAAGGCATGGCTAGCATGACTGCATTTGAGCACGTGACATTTTGGTATATGATTCCCATCAAATGATCTTTCCACATACGGTGCTTACATATTGTGGCACACATAGATTTTAAATAATTAAGATGCCCGCATTCATGCCATAGACAGTAGTCATATTCATATAGGAGGTTACTAGCCCACGAGCGGTGAAATGGAGCCTCAGGTGACAAAATGAAGTTTAGCTGGTCCGTATCGACCTTTTGGTGTTTAATTCTTTATACATTTATTTGTAGTTGATATCAAGAGACGACTTCATCCTTGTATATTTATGGCATGCGCATGGACATATTAGTAGCCATCTTTTATTTCTTTTTAATTCTTCCCTGTGAAGAACATGCTGTTTCCCATGTCAAGTCTCCATAAAATTTTCGTATGTGTCTTTTCGGGTCAAGCACGTTTTATCATACCATATCTATTTAACAATAGTCTCAAATTTAGAGGCGATAATTCTCTTTTGTAAAGCGTAGTGAAATTCACCTCTGTCTGTCGATAGAGTATAAGGGCGATGGAAAGGCGCTGCACGTCCGTTCTCGCAATTACCGTATTTTCTCACACATAAACCTTAATTTGACCTTCGTTGATCATTTTCCATTACATAGCGATGCAGTAATGTTGTTCGTTCACGTTATTTTTAGTAATAAGATAAAAAATTTAACTTGATAATATTCTTCATTCAGCGCGTCTCAGCAATAAGAAGTATATCTACATCAACTGATAAAAATACCTACTCGACCATCTGTGTACAGGTTAACCGAGATATTCCATTATGGCGTTTACATACTACAATTTCGCTGTTTTATGTCCTGTGTCATCTTTCATTAATAACGAAGGGTGTATTAGGCAGCAATGGTTGTGAAACGGCCGATGTATTCTAATAGTGTAAGTCGGGGTAGTGGGTTCGAACTTACATAAATCCATGTGTAGTTTGTTACATTTTAGTCATAACGTGGTGCAGAGGCTTAGTTTTTAAGATTCTCAACTTTTCTATAAGTTATTTGTTTACGATGTAACTGCATTGTTCTTTCATCTTTGACAGTCAAGATCTCAGCCACGCGTAATGTTCCGCGCCATGTTGGTTTGCATCGCGTTATCTAGTCCTACTTAGTTTCACGTGAGCTCCCTAAGCCCACCGCACGGCGTCCATGGAGGCGAGGCGCACGCCACAGCTCAAGTTAAGTCTTGGTGTCGACTTAGTACGTATGTAACGCATTTTCTTAGTTTTATTTCTAGAACATGCCCTTTTAGACAAATCATGGATTGAGGTATATCTTCTGAAGATGGCTCAATTATTTGGGCTGATACCAATGTAAATGTTGGTTTCATTACCGCAATCGAGGCTGGTAGATTCTTATATATTAGATATTTATGTTAGTTGTAAAATGATTAACGTGTCCCAGTCTACCTATAGTGAAAGGATGACTTGACTCCAGGAAAGAACTGTGTTATTTTCATAAGCTGTATTATGACTGACGTCTCCTTGCAAACGTACATATGCCTGGCTTGCTCCACAGTTCATAACTTGAATTTATGGAACATTATATTTGTTGAGACATTTCTTTGCACTTGCAGTATCGATAAATGTATTTAGGATTGTAAAAGCTTAACAGTGTTTTGAATGGACTGAAGATCATAAATTCTGTGCAGACTATAAACACAAGTTCATGGTCATCAGTAACCCTAGACATTATTACTTGCAACACTAACATATTTAGAGTGTCACATTAATAATTTAAGTATGGTTTGATGCTGAGGATATTAACTTTCTCAGAAAGTAAAACTAAATTAGTTCTAGACTGTGAAAATCCATATGGTTGCATACCAATGAAGGTCATTAGTAAAAATTTCTGTGTCAACAATATCGACTAAAGTTTGATGTTATTTTTCTCTTTCATTTAATGGTAGAAATGAATTTTTTGTGAATTTCGTAATTTTCTACAGTTTTGTCTCAGCTATCATATCTCAGCACTGCCATGGTATTTTACTGTCGCCCTGAAGACACTGACATTTAAATGAAGTAATATTGAGTGTGAAAATAACGTTCTTGTAAAAGCTGATCTTTCATAATTTGTAACTGGTTGGTTGGTTTGTGGGATGAAAGGGACCAGACTCCTACAGTCATCAGTCCCAAAATTTGTTAACTAAAAGATTACTGTGAACCCCCACTATGTGATTATTACCAAACATACTACTGTGATCTATTCAATTTTCATTTTCTTAATCGTTATTTTAAACACTTCTAAATTTTTGATACAGAAGTTGTTCTCAACAGCTTATTCATACCTTGAATATAAGAATTTACGGCTTTACATGCAGTAACCAACCTTATCAATACATGTGTACATTATGTAAATTTGAACATAGTAATAGTCAATTTCAGAAGCAGGGTATCTATTTTAGGAGTAATGACCATGTTACTTCAACTCTTGATTATAATTTCTCAAAAATACACATTCTCACTAACGATAAATTCGACTAACCTGTGTAACAGTTACACTTCACTGCACTGGGTCTTTATTAGGACAGTGGGTTTAGTTGGCATATTAATAATTACCTCTACGCTTTTTCACATCATGTCAACCAATTTTCTTCAGAATCGATGGCATTCTGGTAAACTGAATACATAAAATCGCAATCGATTTTTACCTATATCAGTTCAAGTGGCAGGGGGACAGTACATGGTTTCAACAATAGAAAATCCATCCTTTTACATGGTAGTCTGAAAGTTCGATATCTAATCGCATATTATAGGTCAGGACTTTAAAATTTTTGCAACTTGTAATGAACATAGAGACATGAATATGTAAGAGGTTGTTAATAGATTGATACCTACTATCCAGCTGTGCATTTGTAAATAATTGCTTCAAATCAGATTGTTATGAAGGTAACTGGGCCATAAGTTTAAGTCTAGTGCTGTTTAAATTCATTTAATGTCCTGATCACCTTATACATTGTAATGAAACACTTGAGTCTTTCTATAAGGACACTGGTAAAATGAATATAAAACAAGTCATATGTGTAAACAGCATATTCGTTTTATTTAATTATAAATTTCAGATTACCATAGGATCTCATTCCACTTCGGGCTCACAACAGTGAAAAGAGAAATCCACTGGGTTACCTGAAATGAATATTTTAGCTGAATTTATAACAACTGAATCTGGAACATAGGTTGTTTGAATAATACAGACAGTCTCATTTAGCATTACCTCCATGCCCTTCTGTAATGTGAAATAAAATTTAAAAGGAAATAAAGACATTACTTACAGTAAATTACATACTAAGCGGAAACATCAGATGAAAGAATATCATCATTGAGCAAGTAATGCTAAAATCGTCTTAAGTAATATGAATTTTCACCAATGGAAACATAATATTTAGCTCTTTCTCAAAACTGTCAATTGTGTTTTCACTTTAATAACATTGTTATAGATTGAACTGAAGCACAGATTCAATATTTCCGTAAATTCTCTTCGTTGTGTTATTTATTTAAGTTTAATAGAGTCGTTTGAGAAAGCAACAACAAGTTCTAAGACACCGATGTAATCACTACTTCATAACACATTGCTGAGATAACAGGAAAGAGACAGAGGAAAATTTCATCATTCTGTGTTCTTAACCTACATGATTTACAGACATAGACACATAGAGTAACTACAGCCTAAAAACATCAGTTATTGTACAAAATACTTATGTTGATTTACGTTCAATGTCAGTTTTGAAACGTTTTTAAGTACATTACCCTGTAGTTTCACCTGTGAAAATTTATGTAGTTACAAAAATAAGTTCTCCATTATCATTTACTGAGCTAGCTATGATACTTTAAAGGATGGAGCACATGTAATTATTATTCAATTAGGAATTTCCTTCTCATGATTTTCACACGCAACCAGTTAGTTTATTGAGCTCATCTTATGTAAGTGATCAAAGATATTGGCTTTGGTAATCTGGTAAACAATTTTCAATGTCATCAAGATGTGAGGATTTAACTTTAAATCAGCTGCCATCTCAGTGATGCATAAATGTTAATTAAAGGTTAGTTTCGTCGTAATTCCAATCAATAAAAATGGTAAACAGCACTCTACAATCCAGCTACTTACCAGTGACGAAAAAATTGATCTCACCCTAATTCAAAATGTAGAGCATTCCACATAAAGAAATAAAATACGCCATTCATATTACCAGAGCTTTTGTAGTTAAAAGGCAAACTATCCTACTGAAAAGCAGCAACTGCTGTCAGAGTTATTATCTTTGGTCTTGGTGTAGTTGGACATACATTTTGGAAAACAGTTTCGTGATTTTTTAATCTCACAGTGTGCCTCTTTAATTATCTTGTTAGTCATAATGAAAATAGTCGTAATAACATGGTAGAAACAGCACCCTTACTGGATTCCTATTCTGTGTAGCAGTTTAATAAATATCTATAAAGGGGTAACAATAGATGTTCACGAACTGCGACATGGTCACGTACACAAACAGTGATCCAATACGGTCAATTGTTTTTTATTCCAGTCCTTGATCACAATATGAATTCTTTAGATGATGACTGGTTTCAGTCCTTAATGACCATCCTCAGATCTTTTTTACACCATGTCTTAAAGTGATAAGGCCATGAGTAGCCAGTTGCAATAATGACTTTGTGGACGATGCGGCCTATTCTACACCTTATTTTAGATCTATATGACGATGCTATATGTTTTGACGATGCCATTATGGCCTTATCACTTTAGGGCATGGTGTAGGAAAGACCTGAGGATGGTAATTACGGACTGAAACCGGTCATCGCAGAAAGAATTCATGTTGTGATCAAAGACTGGAATAAAAAAACATTTAATAGATGAGCTAATTGCAAGTTTCATAATGGACAACAATACTCCTTATACAAACATGTGCAACAAGGTAAGTCACACAAGCGTAAAGAAAGGAAAGTAGAAAACGCAAACTTCTGTCGAATTGTTTCACCCTTCTCTTAACTCTTTAAAGCACATCACATCAGGTACAAGCACTCACTTTGTTGCAGTCACATAGCAAGTGGAGTTAGGATTTCAAATACTTCAACAATCTCTGGAGATAATAAGAGAAATTACGATTATTGAATTCTGAATAACAACTGAAAGAGGGAAGCGCCATGTATATGCAGTGTCACACAAATGTCGAATGCACTTCCGTGCATGAGACTGCATGGTTATGATGGTGATGATGGTTCATGTTGTTTGCTACTGGCGGTGCACAGTTGTCTCCCATCGCCAACGATGCTCCAGCGTTCGCTGCATGCCCGGCACCGCGCTTGATGAGTCGGCAGAACAGTTGCGAAAAGGTGGTGCGGAACTGCCGGCTCATGGTGCAGTAGAGGATGAAGTTGACGGCGCCGTTGAAGAGCGCCAGTATGTCCATCACCTCGCTGAACAGCTTGTAGCAGTTGAGGAAGAAGCACGGCCGGAGCAGCACGCTCAGCAGCCCGAGCACGCCGCTGGGCACCTCGGTGGCCAGGAACAGCAGCAGCACGGCCACCAGCATGCGCGTGGTGCGATGCGCGCGCTGACCACGGCCCGTCAGCGCCGCGTGCCGCCGCCCGCTGCGCACCAGCGTGCGCACCAGCCACACGCTCAGCAGCGAGAGCATGGCGCACGGCACCAGCCGCAGCACCACCTGCAACAGCCACGGCGTCGAAACAATCGAAACGCGTCATGGCGAGATGGTGACAACAACACTGTCTGCAGGAGTGATGGCAGAAGCCACAAGCTCAGCAGTGAGAGCATGGCGCACGGCACCAGCCACAGCACCACCTGCAACAACTGCGGCGTCGAAAAAATCGAAATGCGTCATGGCGAGCTGGCGACATCAACGCTGTCTGCAGGAGTCATGGCAGAAGCCACACACTCAGCAGTTAGAGCATGGCGCATGGCACCAGCGTAGCTTCACTTGCAACAGCCGCGGCGCCAAAACAATCGAAACGCGTCATGGCGAGATGGTGATAACAACACTGTCTGCAGCAGTTGTGGCAGCAGCCACCAACCAAGACACAGAAGCAGTGGGGAAGTAACCAATGTTCAGACTTTTACGAGTTCCAATCCAGCAGTGTACTGTATAGTTTCGTCCATGTGCTTTGGTCGTTTAGTTTTACAATTTTTGCATATTAATATAATATTCAATAGACCAAGATCTCTCGTATTCGCTTGTGTCGGATTTTGTCGACATTTTACAAGTTCCTAGACAGAAACGAATTATCTAGTCTAACATGTGTGCTTTGATCGTTCAGTTTTTTAAACTCTGTACGTTAAAAAAGTTTATTAGACACAGTTCTCGTATTTTCGTCACTGTCTATACCAAAGATGGTAGCGCATGTCGATAGTAGTTTGTTTGTTCATTAATAATTGGCAACCAATGCTGTACAATCCAAATAAAATCATAAGATGTTGAATTGACTTTCTTATTAGAACACGTTACGCGTTTTTGGATTACACCCATCTTCAGACATCTCTTACAAAACAATACAAAACGTAAGTAAACAGCACACTCAACACGTCTCAACGGTACAGAAAATGAGATCGGGTCATATGAATTACATACCACAAACTTCAATTCCTACCTAACCAACTAGGCATATAGCGTTGACAACTCAAAGAAAGTGTCCAATAACATACGACTATAGCTCGAACAATGGAAAATCCAGGATGGAATGCAACAATAGCAGAGAGGGAAAGTTGCTACTCAACCATATAGCGGAGATGCTGAGTAGCGATATGCACAACAAAAAGATTCACACAATTGTAGCTTTCGGCCTGTGCGTGCGTGTATGAGTGTGTGTGTGTGTGTGTGTGTGTGTGTGTGTGTGTGTGTGAGAGTGTGTGTGTGTTGTGCTGACAAAGGCCTTAATGGCCGAAAGCTATAATTGTGTAAATCTTTTTGTTGTGCCTATCGCGACTCAGCATCACAGCTATATGGTGAAATACGAATAAAACTGCAACAAAAGCAGTTTTGGAGCAGAGCATATACTGACACTACACACGTCAACTAGTAGTGAAGTGCGCTCGTTAGGGGCCGTTGCATGGTCATGTGCGCCATGCATTCACATGTAATTTAATATTTACTCAGCATATAACACCTAACAGGGTGTAATTACGACTAGCAACTGGAATGGTGCTCCCCCATGAACCATGGACCTTGCCATTGGTGGGGAGGCTTGCGTGCCTCATTGACACAGATAGCCGTACCGTAGGTGCAACCACAACGGAGGGGTACCTGTTGAGCAGCCAGACAAACGTGTGGTTCCTGAAGAGGGGCAGCAGCCTTTTCAGTAGTTGCAAGGGCAGCAGTCTGGATGATTGACTGATCTGGCCTTATAACAATAACCAAAACGGCCTTACTGTGCTGGTACTACGAACGGCTGAAAGCAAGGGGAAACTACGGCCCTAATTTTTCCCGAGAGCATGCAGCTTTACTGTGTGATTACATGATGATGGCGTCCTCTTGGGCAAAATAATCCGGAGGTAAAATAGTCCCCCATTCGGATCTCCAGGCGGGGACTACTCAAGAGGGTGTCATTATCTGGAGAAAGAAAACTGGCGTTCTACGGATCGGAGCGCGGAATGTCAGATCACTTCATTGGGCAGGTAGGTTGGAAAATTTAAGAACAGAAATGGATAGGTTAAAGTTAGATATAGAGGGAATTAGTGAAGTTCGGTGACAGGAGGAACAAGACTTCTGGTCATGTGACTACAGGTCTATAAACACAAAATCAAATAGGGGTAATGCAGGAGTAGGTTTAATAATGAATAGGAAAATAGGAATGCGGGTAAGTTACTACAAACAGCATAGTGAACGCATTATTGTGGCCAAGATATATTCGAAGCCCACACCTACTACAGTAATACAAGTTTATATGCCAACTAGCTCTACAGATGACGAAGAAATTGAAGAAATGTATGATGAAATAAAAGAAATTATTAAGAAAGTGAAGGGTGACGAAAATTTAATAGTCATGGGTGACTGGAATTCGGTAGTAGGAAAAGGGAGAGAATGAAACGTAGTAGGTAAATATGGATTGCGGCTAAGAAATGAAAGAGGAGGCCGCCTGATAGAATTTTGCACAGAGCACAACTTAATCACAGCTAACACTTGGTTTAAGAATCATGATAGAAGGTTGTATACATGGAAGAACCCTGGAGATACTAAAGGGTATCAGATAGATTATATAATGGTAAGACAGAGATTTAGGCACCAGGGTTTAAATTGTAAGACATTTCCAGGGGCAGATGTGGGCTCTGACCACAATCTATTGGTTATGACCTGTAAATTAAAACTGAAGAAACTGCAAAAAGGTGAGAACTTAAGGAGATGGGACCTGGATAAACTGAAAGAAGCGCAGGTTGTACAGAATTTCAGGGAGAGCATAAGGGAACAATTGACAGGAATGGGGGAAAGAAATACAGTAGAAGAAGAATGGGTAGCTTTGGGGGATGAAGTAATGAAGGCAGCAGAGGATCAAGTAGGTAAAAAGACGAGGGCTAGTAGAAATCCTTGGGTAACAGAACAATTATGCATTTTAATTGATGAAAGGAGAAATTATAAAAATGCAGTAAATGAAGCAGGCAAAAGTGAATACAAACGTCTCAAAAACGAGATCGACAGGAAGTGCAAAATGGCTAAGCAGTGATGGCTAGAGGACAAATGTAAGGATGTAGAGGCATATCTCACTAGGGGTAAGATACATACTGCCTACAGGAAAATTAAAGAGATCTTTGGAGATAAGAGAACCACTTGTATGAACATCAAGAGCTCAGATGGAAACCCAGTTCTAAGCAAAGAAGGGAAGGCAGAAAGGTGGAAGGAGTATATAGAGGGTCTATACAAGGGCGATGTACTTGAGGACAATATTATGGAAATGGATGAGGATGTAGATGAAGATGAAATGGGAGATACGATACTGCGTGAAGAGTTTGACAGAGCACTGAAAGACCTGAGTCGAAACAAGGCCCCCGGAGTAGACAACATTCCATTGGAACTACTGACACCTTGGGAGAGCCAGTCCTGACAAAACTCTACCATCTGGTGAGCAAGATGTATGAAACAGGCGAAATACCCTCAGACTTCAAGAAGAATATAATAATTCCAATCCCAAAGAAAGCAGATGTTGACAGATGTGAAAATTACCGAACAATCAGTTTAATAAGCCACAGCTGCAAAATACTAACACGAATTCTTTACAGACGAATGGAAAAACTTGTAGAAGCCAACCTCGGGGAAAATGAGTTTGGATTCTGTAGAAATACTGGAACACATGAGGCAATACTGACCTTACGACTTATCTTACAAGAAAGATCAAGGAAAGGTAAACATACGTTTCTAGCATTTGTAGAGTTAGAGAAAGCTTTTGACAATGTTGACTGGAATACTCTCTTTCAAATTCTAAAGGTAGCAGGGGTAAAATACAGGGAGCGAAAGGCTATTTACCATTTGTACAGAAGCCAGATGGCAGTTATAAGAGTCGAGGGACATGAAAGGGAAGCAGTTGTTGGGAAGGGAGTAAGACAGTGTTGTAGCCTCTCCCCGATGTTATTCAATCTGTATATTGAGCAAGCAGTAAAGGAAACAAAAGAAAAATTTGGAGTAGGTATTAAAATCCATGGAGAAGAAATATAAACTTTGACGTTCGCCGATGACATTGTAATTCTGTCAGAGATAGCAAAGGACTTGGAAGAGCAGTTGAATGGAATGGATAGAGTCTTGAAAGGAGGATGTAAGGTGAACATCAACAAAAGCAAAACGAGGATAATGGAATGCAGTCGAATTATGTCGGGTGATGCTGAGGAAATTAGATTAGGAAATGAGATACTTAAAGTAGTAAAGGAGTTTTGCTATTTGGGGAGCAACATAACTGATGATCGTCGAAGTAGAGAGGATATAAAATGTAGACTGGCAATGGCAAGGAAAGCGTTTCTGAAGAAGAGAAATTTGTTAACATCGAGTATAGATTTACGTGTCAGGAAGTCATTTCAGAATGTATTTGTATGGAGTGTAGCCATGTATGGAAATGAAACATGGACGATAAATAGTCAGGACAGGAAGAGAATAGAAGCTTTCGAAATATGCTGAAGGTTATATGGGTAGATCACATAACTAAAGAGGAATTATTGAATAGGATTGGGGAGAAGAGAAGTTTGTGGCACAACTTGACCAGAAGAAGGGATCGGTTGGTAGGACATGTTCTGAGGCATCAAGGGATCACCAATTTAGTAGTGGAGGGCAGCGTGGAGGGTAAAAATCGTAGAGGGAGACCAAGAAATGAATACACTAAGCAGATTCAGAAGGATGTAGGTTGCAGTAGGTACTGGGAGATGAAGAAGCTTGCACAGGATAGGGTAGCATGGAGAGCTGTATCAAACCAGTCTCAGGACTGAAGACCACAACAACAACAACAACTGGAATGGTACTTCTGTACACGTGAACACTAAATGATGTTTAAAAAAAATTTTAGACGCTTCAAAATTTTTACATTGCCATACTATACCTATAGCCAGTAGTGACACTAAGCACAACTGAAACCATATGTCAATTTAAAATAAATAATAGGGGGGAACTTCTTCATGAATGGACCTTTCAACCTCCCAAATATCTAAAAGTATACCACCAACTTAAATATAACCAACATTATCCATCTTAAACTAAAACCCTATGATCAGCTCATGTTCACAAGCGACCTTAGGCGCCATCTGTTAAAGCTAACGGCAAACACGTCGGCGGCAGCCATCCGCCTATTGAACTACAACCAAGCGATATTCATGGACCATGATTGCCGAAATAGAATACCTCATACACCCCTTATATAAACTAATGGCATCACAATTGCCCAAGTCCTACTTATGCTATCCGGATACTGGAGAGCTTCAGAATTTCTTTTTTTTTAAACTAAACATTTTAAGTGTTAAAATTTTGAATTCTAAAATCAATAAAATAAACCATTGTGTCACCCAGGAGCACGCAAAGGGTATTGTGGTGAACAAATCCGTATATGTCAATCTATATACTCATCTACAACAAACTAGCCATCAACTCAGCAAAAACTGAGCGTATTATAACGGTACATGCACGGAACACCGCCAGCGCCCATAAAATATACTATCATAACTTCTTATAAGGGGCTCACAGACATCAAACTGAGAATGGTATCCGTTGTGTAGTTTTCCATCGCCTTTAGTATGGATAGGAACTGCGATTCCTGTGTCCAGATGCGAGCTGAGTTGGTGACGCATCTCTGTTAGCTCCAGGCTGTGTAGGTTTCGGTTACACAGCAGGAGACTACCCATGGGGATCCAACAGGCGTGCAGTATGATCCACAAGTCCGCCGGTCGGTATGCACTCGTGGCCAGTCCAAGTATGCCTCCAATGAAGTTGACCCATCACCCGTGGACGAGTGGGAAGTCACCTTTGGGTTTCAGACTTTGCAAAAGACTTTCTGGAAGGTCGAACATAAGGTCTCCAGGTGCTGTCTATGGCTGGCATTGTCTCTCAGCCACAAACTGTCGCTTGTCCTGTTTCAAAGGAAAACTCTCAACCTGCAAGGTCCGCGCAGTCACAGAGGGTACTATTATTGGTATCTGGTAATTTCAGTAGTAGGTGCATTATGGGGCCCCTTTGGGGCACGCCTGCCAAGAAGAGGAAGAAAGCAACATGCACTCCTTGTGCGTAACAGGTAGAGTCATTCCAGATATGGAACGAGTACTTGCCAACCAGAGCAGAGCGTGCGGCCAACATCAGGTGGTTGGTTATGTCGGTACCAATAATGTGAGTAGCTATGGATACATAAAGATTCTCTTTAGTTTCGAAAGTTTATTGCAAGTGGTACACGCTGCCAGTCTCGCTTGCAAGATGGAAGTAGAGCTCATCATTGACAGTGTAGTAGACAGGACCGATTGCAGACCTCTGCTGAAGAGCCAAGTGAGGAGGTTCTGAGTCAGAGGCTCAGACAGTTCTGTGACTGCGTAGCCTGCAGATTCCTCGATTTGCGCCGTAGGGTGATGGGGTTTCGCGTTCCGCTAAATTGGTCAGGAAATGCAGAAGGCGGCTACATGGGTAGCAGGGGCTGTTTGGCATGGAGGTTTATTAGGCTAGAGAGCCTTTCGGAAACACAGAACGGGCTCCAGTCTCAAATGTTGCAGGCTGAACACAGGAAAAACATGGATCTAGAAACTATCGATACAATAGTTGTAGATTGTCTTGGCAGCGTGGGGAAAGTACCAGAGTCCCAAGCGCTAATAGAGAGCACTGATTTTCTAATCGCTATAACACAGAAGCCTGTCTCAAGCCAGAGATAAGTTCAGCCGAAATTTTTGGGAAGAAACTAACAGTGTTCAGAAACGTTAGCCTGAAAACATTTGGCGATGACGTGTTTGATACTATTGGAAGTACTTTATCCTGTAGCGAAACTGAAGTAGATCGTTCCTGTTGGTTATTTTGGGTAGAGGTCCTTCTTGGGAACCGGGATAATATAATAATTAGATATTTTCATCTACTTCCAAACTCAGATCATACAATCGCTGGAAGTCTCAAAGAAAACTTGATTCAAATTTCAAGCACATACCCGATTTATTCAGTTAAAGTTGGTTGTGCCTTTAATTTACCCCCCACGTGTTGACGAAGGTACGTATTTATATCCAGAGATGCCCAAAATTGTGCTAAACGCATTCTCTGAAAATTATTTCAGCCAATTAGTTCATGAGCTCACCGAATAGTATGTTGTTGTGGTCTTCAGTCCTGAGACTGGTTTGATGCAGCTCTCCATGCTACCCTATCCTGTGCAAGCTTCTTCATCTCCCAGTACTTACCGCAACCTACATCCTTCTGAATCTGCTTAGTGTATTCATCTCTTGGTCTCCCCCTACGATTTTTACCCTCCACGCCGCCCTCCAATACTAAATTTGTGATCGCTTGATGCCTCAGAACATGGCCTACTAACCGGTCCCTTCTTCTAGTCAAGTTGTGCCACAAACTCCTCTTGTCCCCAATTCTATTCAATACTTCATCATTAGTTATGTGATCTACCCATCTAACCTTCAGCTTTCTTCTGTAGCACCACATTTCGAAAGCTTCTATTCTCTTCCTGTCCAAACTATTTATCGTCCATGTTTCACTTCCATACATGGCTACACTCCATACAAATACCTTCCGAAATGACTTACTGGCACTTAAATCTATACTCGAAGTTTACAAATTTCTCTTCTTCAGAAACGCTTTCCTTGCCATTGCCAGTATAAATTTTACATCTTCTCTACTTCGACCATCATCAGTTATTTTGCTCCCCAAATGGCAAAACCCCCTTACTACTTTAAGTGCATTTCCTGATCTAATTCTCTCAGCATCACCCGACTTAATTCGACTACATTTCATTATCCTCGTTTTGTTTTTGTTGATGTTCACCTTATATCCTCCTTTCAAGACGCTATCCATTCCGTTCAACTGCTTTTCCAAGTCCTTTGCTGTCTCAGATAGAATTACAATGTCATCGGCGAACTTCAAAGTTTTTATTTCTTCTCCATGGATTTTTCTTTTGTTTCCTTAACTGCGTGCTCAATATACAGATTGCATAACATCTGGGAGAGGCTACAACCCTGTCTCACTCCCATCCGGACCACTGCTTCTCTTTCATGTCCCTCGACTCATATAACTGCCATCTGGTAAGTAGCCTTTCGCTCCCTGTATTTTACCCCTGCCACCTTTAGAATTTGAAAGAGAGTATTCCAGTCAACATTGTCAAAAGCTTTCTCTAAGACTACAAATGCTGGAATCGTAGGTTTGCCTTTCCTTAATCTATCTTCTAAGATAAGTCGTAAGGTCAGTATTGCCTCACGTGTTCCAGTACTTCTACGGAATCCAAACTGATCTATCGCGAGGTCCGCTTCTACCAGTTTTTCCATTCGTCTGTAAAGAATTCGTGTTAGTATTTTGCAGCTGTGACTTATTAAACTGATAGTTCGATAATATTCACATCTGTCAACGCCTGCTTTCCTTGGGATTGGAATTATCATATTCTTCTTGATGTCTGAGGATATTTCGCCTGTCTCATACATCTTGCTCACCAGATGGTAGAGTTTTGTCAGGACTGGCTCTCCCAAGGCCGTCAGTAGTTCTAATGGAATGTTGTCTACTCCCGGGGCCTTGTTTCGGCACAGGTCTTTCAATGCTCTGTCAAACTCTTCACGCAGTATCACATCTCCCATTTTATCTTCATCTACATTCTCTTCCATTTCTATAATAGTGTCCTCAAGTACATCACCCTTGTAGAGACCCTCTATATACTCCTTCCATCTTTCTGCTTTCCCTTCTTTGGTTAGAACTGGGTTTCCATCTGAGCTCTTGATGTTCATACAAGTGGTTCTCTTATTTCCAAAGGTCTCTTTAATTTTCCTGTAGGCAGTATCTATCTTACCCCTAGTGAGATAAGCCTCTACATCCTTACATTTGTCCACTAGCCATCCCTGCTTAGCCATTTTGCACTTCCTGTCGATCTCATTTTTGAGACGTTTGTATTCATTTTTGCCTGCTTCATTTACTGCATTTTTATATTTTCTCCTTTCATCAATTAAATTCAATATTTTTTCTGTTACTCAAGGATTTCTACTAGCCCTCGCCTTTTTACCTACTTGATCCTTTGCTGCCTTCACTACTTCATCCCTCAGAGCTACCGATTCTTCTTCTACTGTTCTTCTTTCCCCCATTCCTGTCAGTTGTTCCCTTATGCTCTTCCTGAAACTCTGTACAACCTCTGGCTTAGTCAGTTTATCCAGGTCCCATCTCCTTAAATTCCCAACTTTTTGTAGTTTCTTCAGTTTTAATCTACCCGAGTAGTATATGGTTGTGAAAACACACTTCACCTTTTAGAAACAAATAATCCCGATCTACTAACGGCCATGGAAACGGATACAGGGATTAGTAAATATAGGGCTTTCGTTGCGAGATTGAATAACGTAACTCCGAGAAATAAACAAAAAGTATTTCAATTCAAAAAGTACATAAAAATTCGTTTGACGCCTTCGTGAGAGGAAATCTCCGTTTCTTCCAAATTAACAAACTAAATGTAGACAAGATGTGGCTTTAACTCAAAGAAACAGCGACAGCAATTGAGAGATTCATACTAAATAAATTAACAAGCGACATCCTGATCCCGCATGGCAAACGCAACACGTATGAAGACTGTTTCAGTTAGAACGAACGAATCATGCCAAATTTAAACGAACGGAAAATCTTCAGGATTGGCCACTTTCACAGAAGCTCAAAAATTAAAGCGAACGTCAATGCGAGGTGCTAATAATAGTTTCCACAACGAAACTTTGTCTCGAAACCTGGCTGAAAGTCGATTCTGGTCTTATGTGAAATATGCTAGCGGCAAGACACAATCAATGTCTTTCTGCACGATAGCAATGGAAATACCATCGATGACAGTGCTGCTAAAGCGGAGTTACTGAACTCAGGGTTCCGAAATTCCTTCATCAAGGAGACGACGTAAGTATTCCAGAATGCGAATCAAGAACATCTGCTAACATCAGTAACATCAAAATAGGTTTCCTCGGCGTAGTGAAGCAACTTAAATCACTTTATAAACGCAAGTTTCCGGTCCAAATTGTGTATCAGTTAGGTTCCTTTCAGAGATGCTGGTGCAACAGCTCCATACAATTGTATACAACCACTCGTTCGACGGAATATCCATACTCAAAGCCTGGAAGGTTGCACAGGTCATGCTAGTATTCAAGAAAGGCAGTAAGAGTAAACCACTACATTACTGACCTATATAATTAACGTCGATATGCAGCAGGATTTTAGAACATATACCGTTTTGGAACATTATGAATTACCTCGAAGAGATCGGTCAATTGACATCTAGTCTACGCGGATCTAGAAAACATCATTTTGGTGAAATCCAAAAAGCTCTTTTCTCACACGAAGCGTTGAGCGCTACCGAGAACGGATTTCAAATTGGCGTCGAATTTCTAGACTGCGAGGGGCTTTTGAGACCGTACCTCAAAAGTGACTTGCAATATAATTGCGTTCTTATGGAATATCGTCTTAGTTATGTGACTGTGTTCGTAATTTCCTGCCAGAGAGGTCACAGTTTGTAGTAACTGACGGAAAGTCATGGAGTAAGAGTGAAAGGATATCTGACTTTCCCCAACGTAGTATTATACGCATTCTGTTGTCCCTAATCTTTGTAAACGATTCAGATTTATCGTCTAGTGAAGTCATCAGAAGATCCGTACGAACTGCAAAACGACTTAGATAATGCGAAAATTGGCAATTGACCGTAAATAATGAAAACTGCGAGGTCATTTACATGAGCGCTAGAAGAAATTCCTTAATCTTCGTTTACATAATAAAGCAAGAAAATCTAAAGGCCATAAATACAACAAAATACCTAGGAATTACAGTTATGAATAACTTAAATTGGAAAGAACACATAGAAAATGCGGGAAGGGGAATCAAAGACTGCGTTTCGCTGGCGGAACACAGAAGATGCTGCGGAGGTACTAAAGTAGAGTGCCTAGACTACGTATGTCCTTTCGCTTTTGGAGTACTGTTGTGTGGTGTGGGATCCTTACCTGGCAGGACTAATTGAGTACATCGGGGAAATTCGAAGAAGGACAGCTCGTATTGTATTATTGGGCAATTGTGGAGAGGGTGACATGGATATGATACAGGATTTGGGATGAACATCATTAAAACAAACGAGTTTCGGGTTGCGGCGTTTTCTTCTCACGAGATTTCAATTACCGGCTTTCTCCTTCGAATGCTAAAATATTTTGTTGACGCCGTCCTGCATAGGGAGAAACGATCGTCAAAAAAATAAATAAATAAATAAATAAATAAATAAATAAAGGGAATTCAGAGCTCGCACGGAATAACATAGGTGTTCGTTTCTTCTGCGTGAGGTTCGAGAGTGGAATAACAGAGAATTATTCTGAAGGTGGTTCGATGAACCCTATGCCAGGCACTAAAGTGATATTTGCCACGTATCCACGTAGATATGGATGTAAATGTGGTCACAGTCACTAGCGTGGACCAATATTATCACCACAAGCAGCCATTACAGAATAACAGGCCTGGCACCATAATGCACACAGTATAGGTTTGGTATTAGCTGCAACTTGTCAACTTCCTTTGCTGCCTCCCACTGAAGCTCAACACTGATCAGCGAAAGCATGACATGTGGCACCACAACAAACACAATGTTCCACAGGCACACCATGAAGGGCATGCACACGGAACACTGCCCACAACAGCCATGGCACTGAGCATTAAAGAGGGGCACAACCACTAGTCTCAACAGCTGTATCACCATCTGTTGACGTAATGAAACAGAAACAACAATTCTGTCACCTTAATGCACATAGTGAAGTAGATGCGTTAGATGCAGTTTGTAATCGTGTAGTACTGCCTTCTGTTGCATACCATCCAGGCTGAGCAGTGCAAGTTTGACACATGCCACAAGCGCCGGCCGCGGTGGTCTAGCGGTTCTAGGCGCTCAGTCCGGAGCCGCGCGACTGCTACGGTCGCAGGTTCGAATCCTGCCTCGGGCATGGAAGTGTGTGATGTCCTTAGGTTAGTTAGGTTTAAGTAGTTCTAAGTTCTAAAGGACTGATGACCATAGATGGTAAGTCCCATAGTGCTCAGAGCCATGCCACAAGCCCCAGTACCACCAGTAACTGTCACCCGTTGACAGTTAAGATGCTGTGGTGACACTCATGTGTACAGCCATAGCTCTGATCACTGTCATCGTATCAATAACTGCAGTGGGATTTAACTACATGCTTCCATCAGCTGCGAACCCACTTGCAGTTGTAATTCACAAACAGTTCTGCACCTTATGCATGTGGTGCACTGCACCTACTGCTTGCAGCCCAGAACCACAGCGTGCATCCTTGCAGTGTTTTCCCGTATACGAACATGCCATGAGATGATCTGATAGAGCATGGAACATGGTTTTTGCCTCAGCACATATGCGATAACTACAGCACTGACACTTTAATTGCAGGAAGCCACCCACAGGTTCCATCCAAAGCGCTACTTGTAACAAGCACGTTGTCACAAATTAAAAATGGGCACAGTCACCAATATTCACTAGATGTATCGCGACCCATAGGCATCACTTGTCAACAGTTCTTCCACTATAACGTATATCGTCCAGTGCCCACAAGCAATGCTCGCTGCTTCTCTCTGTACACTGGAGTGTACACCAGTTGCAGCGTGACCAGTCATACCGTAGAACATGGTACCAGTCACAGCAGCACGTGCAACACACACAGCAGCACTAATCATACAGGACAGTTGTCACCCCTAAATTGGAACCAGATAACTGCCTTCATCAGTAACGACACAGACGTTTCAACAGGAGTGTAATCGCCAACTACCGCATTACTGCGTTTGGGTGAAGCTGAGTTAAAGTTGTGGATCCACAATGCACGTAGTGCAGTCCAAACTCTGGCTATGAGACGTGAGAGGCGCATGTTTCTTCCCACTGTGTACCGTCCTGTGTGCCAACTGCGGGCAACTAGGCATCTGGTACGTCGTGACATTACTTAATTAGTGCCTTCCTAGCACCACTCCAAACTGGAATGAGGGAAAAATTACAGGATGTATGTCCGGATAGCAACCATTACCTCCCTTGTGTGTTCTTACGGCCCATACCCGAGATAATAGTCTGAAGCATTAAATTCGTTCTACTGTCTGCCATAATATCAGGTTCTCTAAACCTCCTCGCTTCTAACGTTTTCCGAAAATTCACATCTTTTCTTCTATCCTCAAAGAGCCTTTCATTAAGCCTCTCATAGTAATCAAACTGACCGGTAAGAAATACTTCTGCATCTCTATTAACTTTCTCGACATCCCTCATTAATTCGACCTTATCGAGATCCCAAACATTTGAGTATTTTTCTTGTACTCCATACGCAGTCTTCTATGCACTTGAACAAAATTTTTCTAGATCTCTCCTAATATACTGTTGGTGGCCATTCACCTTCTGCACAGCAGAGATTAAGTTGTTAATTCATTTAATGGAGCTTGGTAAAGTCACGGTTCTATAGCTGTGTGACATCGCATGGTTTTGGAACTATGATGTTACAAAATTGCATATCATTATTTATCTACTCAAAGAGGACTAGAATATTTGTCCTACGAGTCCCCATTACCTTAGATTTACCCATATGCCAAGCAGCATATTGAAAGTCTAGGTCCTTGTACATTCGGAAAACAACAGCACTTACAGGTACACAACAGTGACGTCAGTAATTAGACTCAAAATGCTGCTCACCCTATCTGACAAATTATTTGTGTACTTGTAGAAGGGGTACGGTCCTAACACATTTCCCTTGGGCATTCTGAGGTTATCATCGTCTCTGATGAACACTAACTACCCACTACAAAACCGTCGGTTCTATTACGAGGGTGGCCGAGCGGTTCTGGGCGCTTCAGTCCGGAACCGCGTGACTGCTACTGTCGCAGGTTCGAATCCTGCCTCCGGAGTGGATGTGTGTGATGTCCTTAGGATAGTTAGGTTTAAGAAGTTCTAAGTCAATGGGACTGATGACCTCAGATGTTAAGGCCCATATTGCTTAGAGCCATTTGAACCATTTTATTACGAGGGTTATCCAGAACGTAAGTTCCAATCCGTCGCGAAATGGACACCACAGTGAAACCCCGAATAAACTTTCCACAGATGTGTTGGGTAGTGTCTCTAGTATGACTGTCGATCGCACCAAGACACTCTTTTCCGTTGTGAGCGCACTGTGAGCGAGTAAAAGTGCCTAGAACAAAGATTCTCCCGCCAAGTAGGAGGGTCAGCTGAGAGGCTTGGCCTTAATGGATGCAGCCCATCTAACACAACTGTCACACATTTCCTTCGGGGCAGTGAAGACGCTCCTGCAGCCTTTTCGATAGGAGGTATTCGATCACCCACAACACAGCCCTAATTGGCTCGTCCTGAGTGTCACCTCTATTCACATGAAACGCTGCATACGAAGACAACACTTGGCCGCAGACTACGCGCTATAGACCAGCGTAGAGAATTATCGGAAAGCAGAAGCGGCTGCTTTCTATGACGATGGTGTTGGAAATTTGGTATAACGCTCCGACAAATGTCTAAGTCGGAGCGTCGACTATACGCGACTGGAACAGAAACGGGAGGTAATGACAGTGGCACGTAAAGTGCCCTCCGCCACACACCGTTGGGTGGCTTGCGGAGTATAAATGTAGATGTAGATGTAGATGTAGAGAAGTATCTGGAAAGTGTATCTAACTCTTTCAAATAAAATGTTCCTCATTTTCACTGTGGTCTCCATTTAGCGACCGAACGGAACTTACTTTCTGAACAACCCTCGTATTACAAAAAGCCTTCAGCTGTGTCATACAGCAGTATACTCTCACTGATTGGAACCTCAACAAATCTAATTTCTGCTGAAATAGATGCTTTGGTCAACTTAATAGGAGAATTATCGATATGTTGACGATATCTGATATGTTTTGGTATACTTTATAAATGCAAGCAATTGTGATGACAGACCGCTCGAAACACTCCATAAATCGAAAAAAGTGGTTAAACCCGATTATTCGAATTGTTCAGATAAAAAAGAAACAGTCAAAGAGCCGAAGAAATAAAAAACCGAAGAAAAATAGGATGTACTGTAAAGAATAAAAGTATATGTTGGTGGTAATTCCTGCAGCATTAAGATAAGATTGCTGAAAACGTAAGGTGGGGGGACAGCGGATCCACCGAGGTTAGTTCCCATATCTTGAGAAATGCTTTATTAATTTCGATGGCAAAATTTTACTGTTGAGGGATCAGTTTTAAAGAAAATTTCACTTTTAGTTTGAGCAGTGAAGGGTTCATCGTAACTGAAAGGTTGCACACAATTACTTTTAGAAAAGACTTAACTTGCTTTTTAAGAAATTTAGTAGCGGAAAACGTTAGCTTTGGTGAGACAGTTTGTTCGACATGTAAAATTGAGTGAAATTAAAGTTGTGTTAGGTAGTGTCGAAAATTTGTGTGAGACTTTCGTCCAAAACATTATAACGTAATAGTTGGAACAGTAACAATTGTCGTAAACGTATGCAGTTGAATGTACAGGATACTACAAGCAAAAAAGTCTCGGTAAACATAGGGTAGAAAATGCATACCAGCCGGCCGAAGTGGCCGTGCGGTTAAAGGCGCTGCAGTCTGGAACCGCAAGACCGCTACGGTCGCAGGTTCGAATCCTGCCTCGGGCATGGATGTTTGTGATGTCCTTAGGTTAGTTAGGTTTAACTAGTTCTAAGTTCTAGGGGACTAATGACCTCAGCAGTTGAGTCCCATAGTGCTCAGAGCCATTTGTTGAAAATGCATACCGTAAGAGCTACGAGCAATCTTTCATCTTCAATAATGTGAAACAAATCAGTTCTACTGCAAGATTTTTGCTTTCCATATTTTGGGAACTGGTAGAGTGGACCAAAACAAGAAAGAAAGGTCCAGTAAACATGTGCTCTAAAATGCATTCCTTAAGAGCTATGAGCATTTGGTCATCTTGGCTACTTTGAAGGACAACTCTTCTAATGATCAAGTGCTCGTAACTTTTAATGTATGCGTTTTAGAGCACATATATGTTGGACATTTTTTTCTTATTTTGTTCCATACTACAAATTCCCAAAATATGAAAAGCAAAGAACTTGCAGTACAAGAGGTTTGTTTCAGAGTAAAGAAGATGAAAAATTGCTCGTAGCTCTTAAGATAAGCATTTTCGACCCTATGTTTACTGAGGCTTATTTTCTTTTAGTATCGTGTAGTTTCAAATGTATGCATTTACGCCATTAATTATGGTACACCCTGTATGTACTTGAGTTGATAAAAGACGATATTCTTTAAATTGCAGTTATAACTATTACTACTTCACCTTGCAATTGAATACATTCGTTACAGAAACTATAGTATGGTACCATTTTCAGCCTATACTCATGCTTTGCCTTTCTCGTGATTCCATCGTATTGGACGGTCTTTCAGTTTTTTAAACTTTTTGTAGGGTTTTCTGAGCTGGGGTTGAGAAATGGTTAACTGAGTACAGCATAGTACACTGTCGAACACTTTCTAGACATAACGAAATATGCAGATATGCAGCTATTTTTATATGTGTTACCTTAATGTCAACACACATCAGTGTGTTGATTGTTTTTTTTTCTACATCGAACAGTCTTCACACAAACACTTCACAGACTTTACGACCTGGCTCCAACTACACCACCAAGTGGACTACACCTGTCAGTACAGACTACTCGTTTTGCGTCCACATGTCAACACTTCAGCATCTGACCTACTGCTCTGCAGACGGTAAGACCTGCTCTTGCCATATGTACTTCGAGGTAATAACCAACATGAAACATAGTACTCTTATATCTATAATTACTAGTCTGTAAATGAAGTAATCACCGATGAAATATTGCTCAGTACATCTTCGTCAGTCACCAACAGAAATATCTGAAACTTGTAGCGGTTATATCTTGTAGAATATTGTTGATATGCAGGATATTGTGTTCAGCTCGAGCCATGCTTTATAATTCCACGCTGATAATATCAAGTACGTGTAACAGAGACAGATTTGCTGGTCAAAGTGTTGACGCAGTACTGACCGAGTAGAGCCAGAAGCTGGCGTGGTAGAGCAGCCGGTCATCGCGCTCGGCGGCGTCGCTGAGCCCCACGTGGTAGAGCGTCACCTCGCCCTCCGGCTCTCGTACCTGCGTCTCGCGGATCTCGAAGATGGCGATGGGCGGGCTGCAGGCGAGGGCGGGCAGCGCGTAGCACAGCGCGATGGCCGCGTGGCAGCGCCGAAGCGTGCACAGCGTGCGCGCGCGCTCCGGGTACCTGCCGGAGAGCAGGGAAGGGGAGCTGCGGTCAGTCAGCACCTGAGGTACGTTGATCTGCTGCACGGTGGCCAAGGAAGAAATGGCCTCGAAAACATTACGTGAACCTCAAGGTAGGCAACCCAGCTCACACTGTCTCTCCTGGAAGCTGATGATGTAACTCAGGTTGCCTATCATGATGTGCACAAATGGCACTACTGTGCAAAACTTATGGACGACCTTAATACACTCCTGGAAATGGAAAAAAGAACACATTGACACCGGTGTGTCAGACCCACCATACTTGCTCCGGACACTGCGAGAGGGCTGTACAAGCAATGATCACACGCACGGCACAGCGGACACACCAGGAACCGCGGTGTTGGCCGTCGAATGGCGCTAGCTGCGCAGCATTTGTGCACCGCCGCCGTCAGTGTCAGCCAGTTTGCCGTGGCATACGGAGCTCCATCGCAGTCTTTAACACTGGTAGCATGCCGCGACAGCGTGGACGTGAACCGTATGTGCAGCTGACGGACTTTGAGCGAGGGCGTATAGTGGGCATGCGGGAGGCCGGGTGGACGTCCCGCCGAATTGCTCAACACGTGGGGCGTGAGGTCTCCACAGTACATCGATGTTGTCGCCACTGGTCGGCGGAAGGTGCACGTGCCCGTCGACCTGGGACCGGACCGCAGCGACGCACGGATGCACGCCAAGACCGTAGGATCCTACGCAGTGCCGTAGGGGACCGCACCGCCACTTCCCAGCAAATTAGGGACACTGTTGCTCCTGGGGTATCGGCGAGGACCATTCGCAACCGTCTCCATGAAGCTGGGCTACGGTCCCGCACACCGTTAGGCCGTCTTCCGCTCACGCCCCAACATCGTGCAGCCCGCCTCCAGTGGTGTCGCGACAGGCGTGAATGGAGGGACGAATGGAGACGTGTCGTCTTCAGCGATGAGAGTCGCTTCTGCCTTGGGGCCAATGATGGTCGTATGCGTGTTTGGCGCCGTGCAGGTGAGCGCCACAATCAGGACTGCATACGACCGAGGCACACAGGGCCAACACCCGGCATCATGGTGTGGGGAGCGATCTCCTACACTGGCCGTACACCACTGGTGATCGTCGAGGGGACACTGAATAGTGCACGGTACATCCAAACCGTCATCGAACCCATCGTTCTACCATTCCTAGACCGGCAAGGGAACTTGCTGTTCCTACAGGACAATGCACGTCCGCATGTATCCCGTGCCACCCAACGTGCTCTAGAAGGTGTAAGTCAACTACCCTGGCCAGCAGGATCTCCGGATCTGTCCCCCATTGAGCATGTTTGGGACTGGATGAAGCGTCGTCTCACGCGGTCTGCACGTCCAGCACGAACGCTGGTCCAACTGAGGCGCCAGGTGGAAATGGCATGGCAAGCCGTTCCACAGGACTACATCCAGCATCTCTACGATCGTCTCCATGGGAGAATAGCAGCCTGCATTGCTGCGAAAGGTGGATATACACTGTAGTAGTGCCGACATTGTGCATGCTCTGTTGCCTGTGTCTATGTGCCTGTGGTTCTGTCAGTGTGATCATGTGATGTATCTGACCCCAGGAATGTGTCAATAAAGTTTCCCCTTCCTGGGACAACGAATTCACGGTGTTCTTATTTCAATTTCCAGGAGTGTAAATTGACATATTAACTAATGGGAGGAAATAAATGAAATTGTGACAGCATGTTTCCACGGGTTTCCCTGTCATGCAGACAAAGATGGACATGACTTGGCGTGAGGTCTGCGTTATTGCAGCACAAAATGGGACTGACCTCCAACAAGTAGCAACTGCAGAACGTTAGAAGATGTGTGTGTTAGTTAGGTGGGATGTACGGTGCACAGAAATGGTGTACTTCATTACACTGTGGATTCAGACAACATGTAGATTACTTCAAATGGGGAAGAATTGTATGGAAACTAGAATGGTTCTGAGCACTATGGGACTCAACTGGTGAGGTCATTAGTCCCCTGGAAACTAGAAGTGTGATGAGTGCAGCTCAGGGGTTTGGTAATGATTACATCATTTTCACTTGCATGGGGTGCGTTTAAAACCCAAGGTACTGCTGCCCGAGGGAGAGCTCTGGTCGACCGTAGTAAACTACACCAGCAGAAGACCCTTCTTTGTCCAACAGGCGAGAAGGCACTCAGGTCGAACATTGGTTGCAATTACAATCACAGTTAACAGTCCGCCGGCCGAAGTGGCCGTGCGGTTCTAGGCGCTGCAGTCTGGAACCGCGCAACCGCTACGTTATCAGTTTCGAATCCTGCCTCGGGCATGGATATGTGTGATGTCCTTATGTTAGGTTTAACTAGTTCTAAGTTCTAGAAGATAATGACAAGTTGAGTGCCATAGTGCTCAAAGCCATTTGAACCATTTGAACAGTTAACAGGACACCAAGGAATGCAATCTCACACTTCACTGTGGCACAGCGACTGTGCAAGTGTGGTCTCTGTCTTGCGAGAAGTACACTGTATCTTGTTGACACTCCCACATCGAAGGCTCTGTTTGGGATGGTGCATAGAGACTGTATCAGCGAGGAGTTGAGTTCCATGCTGTACTCGGATAAGAGCAAACTGTCTGAGTAGTCATCCTGGACTTACCTTTGATGTGGCGTGTGGTGGGAACACGTAATACACTGAGGAATGTGGCGTCACCACTTCGACATTGCCTCCAAACGCATGAATGTGGCGTGGTGGCATCCCGGATCCCCTCGTCCAAAGGAAGTTCATTTTGCCCCAAATTTCGGAAAAGTGATAGTCAGTATCTTTTTTCCATGAAGAAGGACCTCTTCTCATCGACTGAGCAGTACCGCAACAGAATTGTGAGGCTCAAAGAGCCCATCAAGAACAAGTGCGGGTGAAAGCTCTTGAAAAAGATCGTGATTCTCCATGACAAAGCTAGAGTACACTTGAACTTCTCCAAAAAATTTCTGGGGGAGATCCTGGAACATTGTCCTTACAGCATCGTCTCGACATATTACTCATATATCTTCAGCTCCTTAAATTACTCTCCGGAAGATCAGAAGTTCGTCTGTGCAGGACACTGTGGAAAACTGGATCTTTCAGCAACCCACGAGTTTCTACACTAAAGCGATTCACTCCCTTCCTAAGCCTTGAGATTGGTGCGTTATTTTCAGTATCAATTATGTATAGTTATACTGTTCCACACGTAATTGTTATTAACATTTCCTTGCATGTAACTGTATTCTTGTTTTCATATCATCATGTCTTATACTTCATATGCCCTGGGACTGGATGATGTAGGTTGTGTTGGTCTTAAGGTCCACGAAATACTGGGTGGTTAAAATTAAAGTGAAGCTACTCACGGAGATACAGTGTCAGCATTAATCATCATAATGCAGCGAAACTTGATAGGTATGCTAATGTGTTGATGTGGAACTAATTTACAGTAGAAAAATATTAGTTCCAAATGGTTCAAATGGCTCTGAGCACTATGGGACTTAACATCTTAGGTCATCAGTCCCCTAGAACTTAGAACTACTTAAACCTAACTAACCTAAGGACATCACACACATCCCTGCTCGACGCAGGATCCGACCGTAGCAGTCCCGTGGTTCTGGGCTGCAGCGCCTAGAACCGCACGGCCAACGCGGCCGGGTATTAGTTCCAACTATTGCCACCTGGTGCACTTTTGACATTGTATGCTGATGGTGTGACATACATGCTGTCACTTGACAGGCAATAATATGAGTGAACAATAACGCTATCGAAAACAGAGACTGTGCAAAGAGCATAGAGACTGTATCAGCGAGCAGTTGGGTTCCATGCTGAACTCGGATGAGAGCAGATTCAGTCTGACTAGTGATCCTGGACTTACCTTTGATGCAGTGAGTGGTGTGAACACATAATGCACCGAGGAATGTGGCGCAACCACTGCTTGTCAAACTGTTTTTGCCAACAGCAGCAATTAAAATGCCGCATTGAGAGAGTATCACTGACTGGACAGTCGGAGGAGAGGACCAGTGTCATTAAATAGTTTAAAGAATTTGATGATAAAATTCGAAAATATGGGTGAGGTCAGTGTGGCATGAGGAAGAATATGGCATCGTATGCCAGTGGAATTGCGAGAGACATATTCGGTCTCTACCTGGTCAGAAGTATACAGGGATGTGTGGTTGAGATTTCACTGTAGCTGCCACCAGCAATTGCCAATCACGTCGTTTTGTGGTTGCAGCTACTCCTTGAAATCCTGAACTCATACTGAACAAACTGTGTAAGTGAAATTTCGTAAATCAAATTCGTTTGGTTCCTCATTAACACATTAATGTATCTACCAAGTTTCACTGCTGGACAACTATTACAGCAGATACTAGGCCTACAGGAGTAGCTATACTTTAATTATAACATCTCAGTAAATCATATGCCCCGTTATCGGATGTAGCAAGTTGGGTAGCCTGCTGTGTGGAGTGACCGCGTGGTTTGAGGTGCCATGTCACTGATTGTGTGGCCCCTCCCACCGGAGGTTCGAGTCCTCCCTTAGGAATGGGTGACTGTATGTTGGCATAAGTTAGGTTAAATTAGTTTAAGTAGTGTGTAAGTCTAGGGACCGATGACTTCAGCAATTTGGTACCTTAGGACTTCACACACACACACACACACACACACACACACACACATTTGGATTGCCTATCTTAAGGTGAGTGAAATATTTTCTGGGGCAGTTTTGTTCTGCTCCTTTCTACATGTCAGCAGTGAACGACAGGTACTCACCTGAGGGAGATGTACCTCCAGACAGCCAGCGCAAGCGTGAGGCAGACGCTGACCGAGTGCAGCAACAAGGAGAGGTGGGCGTGCGCGAGCAGAAGCGCGGCCCAGCCGTAGGGGAACTCCCGCTGCTCGGGCAGCACGACGTACAGGTAGGCGGCGACGGGCACGTACTCGAGCATCAGCAGCATGTCGGCGACGGCGAGCGCCGTCAGCAGGCGGTTGATGGGCGCGGCGGCCAGCTCGCGCCGCGTCAGCACCGCCACGTTGAGCGCGTTGGCCGCCGTGCCGAGAGCGCACACCAGCAGCGCACAGTAGCCGTGCGCGCGCCGGTACGCCAGCAGCGCCTCCTGCAGCGCGCCGCCACAGTAGCACGCCGAGCTGCGCACAAGGGCGGCACACTTCTCAGGAATCTGCTGTGGCGGCCATTGGTGGGTCTCGCAAAACTGTAGACCTGCTAGTGGTGCCACAGATATGGATGAGGTCGACTTGTTGTCAGTCGATCATGGCGTATTGTTCTCGCAACGTTTCGATGAGATTCGTACTCGCCATCTTCTGGCGTTATTTTCCCCTCAAGTTGACGAGGAGGAAACTTGTAGAATCTTAGAACTCTTTGCACTCCGACTGGCTTCCTGTATCCGCCTTCCGTCCCCTACACAAACCCTGTACGGCCTCATCCCCTTCGCCCACCCACTCCTCTTCCTTGAACACGTCCGCACCCTGTATATTGCCTGCCAACTCGATCCTCCCACCCCCCCACCACACCCTGTTGCCCCCTCCCTCTCGGCCCCATGGCCGCGCCTTTACCGTTGGCTCAAATGGCTCTGAGCACTATGGGACTTAACATCTGTTGTGATCAGTCCCCTAGAACTTCTTAAACCTAACTAACCTAAGGACATCATAGACATCCATGCCCGATGCAGGATTCGAACCTGCGACCGTAGCGGTCACGCGGTTCCAGACTGAAGCGCCTAGAACCGCACGGCCACACCGGTCGGCGTTTACCGTTGTCTACCACCCTATCTCCATGCCCTTCACCTCCTTTCCCAACCCAGCTTTCGGCACCTAGCCCTCCCATATGATGAACTTCGCCCTGACGTCTATCCCTCCTGCCAACTCTAATCCCACCTTCTTCCTGCCTCCTCCTCAGGGCTCCCTCTCCTGCCCCTTCCTTCTCCTGAGCAGCTTTCTCTCTCCTGCACCCCATCCCTCTCTCGTGCTCCCCTTCACTGTCCCTGCACTCCCTCCTGCCTTCTCTTCCCTCTTCATATCCCTCCCTGTCAGTCTCCTGCCCCTTGGTGCACATCCTGCAGGTCCTATCAGCAGGTCCTATCAGCGGTTTTTTATTTTTCATGAGAGCTCCGTCGTTTCCAGTGTTTTATTTAAGTGTCTTGTTATGTGTCATTTTTATCCTATGGCCACCTTTTAACTTGAGTTTGCCTCCAGTGCTCATTTCAGTGCACTTTGATTTGCCAGATGTGTTCTTTTAACTTTATGTCAACTTTTAGCTGTCCCCCAGGCCATGTCCGCATCAGTGTATATTTTAACTCCCATAATCCCTATTTACTGTGTTTTTTATATCCCCCTTTTATCCCCCTTTTTAATGTATTTTTGTAAAGCCCATTGGCTGTAGAGCGGGTGGATTGTGCAACTGCCAGCCCTCCCCTGTCCATATGGGATAGGGAAATAAAATTAGAATGAAGGAAGAAAAGATCTTGTTGAAACGTTGTGATATCACGAAGCCAACCAATAAAATTCGGCAAGAAAGTCTGCACTCTATTATGTTGCAAGTAGCTTGGTCCGCTGAATTCTCTTTCCAGCTTCCAAAATATTGTTCTTGGCTGTACCTGTGGAGCTGTCTGCTCCCTCTGCTGTCAGGGGCATTTCACCTCTTCTGTGCAATCTGGTACATGCAGGCCTACGAGGGAAAGGAGTGGAAATAAGTAAATTCACGTCTCAGCTTATCCATAGACATTCGACTGTTTCTGAGAAAACGACCGTCGTAGTTTCCGACATATTCTAGAAGCATTTTAGGGAACGAGAAGCTCAGCCCAAATTGTGGCGTAGCGGGCAGTTTCGCGACCTCTCACTTTAGTGCCCTGTGTTCGAAACCTAAATATTATTTTGATTTATTTCATTTTTTCATGTATCTACCGATGTCCGCAGAAGGCTACTACATGAATGTTACTTATCAAGTTAGAGGATAGAAGGGTGTATTGTAAAATTACAGCTGGGTATCACAGTAAGTGCCATACATTCATTATGTAATTTATATATGGTAATTTCAGGACTTGTAATCTTTTTAAACTATCACACCGTTATCGTTATATTTCATTCTTATATAAATTCCTAATTCTTATATTTTATTCGCAAGTTTATTCTTCAGGAAGATTTGGTGCATTCCTTTGGATGATACCGATCGTAGAAACATTCGAAACACAGGCAGGCAGGTTTGCTACAGCGACATTTCTTCGTAAAAATCTCACTCAGGGTAGAAATGTCGTAAACACTGCTGAAAATTTCTTGCGTTGGGAACAATATCGCAGAGAAGTACACATAACGGATCACTTGTTCAAAAACTACTGCTTGGGATTGATTATGAATCAAAATACATAACAGGAATTCACCTAAAACAGTTAAAAATAATTTTCCCAATCATTTGTTGTTTTTTGTAAGTTCATTCACCAGACATACGATTAATAGAAGAACAAGGTAAAGGTACTTCAGCATACACTGTGAAATCATTCATGTAATAATATTCTAAGGCCATGGTTAGAGAAATTAAAAACAAAAATAAAAACAACTATCGGGTATCGAACACCAGGCGCAAAAGTATGGAGGCGGCACGCCAGCCACTAGTTTGAACTACATACTCGCTAATAGGTACATAAAGTACCTGAAAAACTTAGACGAGACACGTGTTCGCTTATTATGATTCATCTTTCAGAGCTAAATTTAAGAGAAATTGTATTATGGTACTTGTTGTTTTTTCCTCGTTAGTCCCACCCTTAGATGACAGGTAGGCCTTTCCTGTAATCCAGAAGTTCTGTAAAGTCCTGGCCAGAGCGGCATTTTCCAGAGAAGTGCTATGAGTGTGGGTAGGAAACAGCCAGTGGTCGTGTCTGCATCCTGTTCCTCATCCTCACTGGATGAAAGTTTCCAGGAGTTTTGAGGCGTATGCCTATTGTGGAATCCCCTGGAAGCCCTCTTGTGGGTAGGCGGTAAGTCATTTGCCCACTGGAGTGGAGGCGATAGTTCAAAGTGCTATGCAGCTCTGAAGTAGGGAGGTAATTATAATTCATAGCCAAGATATTTACTTTTCCAAGATGTAAATCCTACAAAGAGTCGAAACTCATTAACGACAGCTAGTTTCCCACATGCACTACTCTTTTCTTTCGAAATATAGACATTCCTTCTTTATTTAAGTATAATCTAATTTCATCACCTTCGGCAACATAGTGCTACATTACAATGAAAATTATTACGCTCGCAGCATGTTATATTCCATTCTTCAGTACGTGGAAGAAACCGTTAGTGACGACATCGCAAGTAGCTAATTATATTTGGAATATAAGGTTCTGTGAACGGAAAGCTTTTAATCGTGATGCACCTTGATAACCCAAATGGGGTAAATTTTCTTATTTCTAAATAAATGAATCAAGTTTTTATTTAAAAATAAAAGAACAGCTTACACAGGAAAAAGATTTCATTTGAGAAGTTGATATGAGGTGAGTAAGAATACATAATGGATACTGCTGAAAAAATCAAAAATTCCTTCTTGTGCCGTTTCATAGACTTCTTTTTAGTCATTTTACGGTATTCCACGTTGCAGACAAGTCAGAAATGATATGTGCAAAAAAGCCTCACAGCACAGTGTGGCAAGATTAGCTCGCTATATGTGATGTTTATAAAAAGTTGGCAAGGTCAAATTATAGCTAACGAAATGCTGTTTTGGTGTGGATTTCGTCATACTGAGTTTAAACTGTCACCACTTAATATCTTTATGGAGATTTTCCTCAATATGTCATCCAAAGTACAGCACTATCAAGAATGCAAAATCCTCAGGGATAATGCCACTTTATTCATAAGCGAGGTGACATATTGTTCAACATTGTAGGAGTACACGTCATTACACAAAATGAAACACACATGTCTCAGTAAAAGACAGTTGCATTAGTACACAATGTACCCCTCTGGAGCCAATGCAGGCGTATGTTCTGGCATGCGAGCAATCATAGATGTGCCGAATAGCTCCCTGCATCTTGCACCTTCTGTCGCAGTTAGTCAATGGTTCTTTCAGGCCCTGGAGAACGTGTAAGATGCCACGTCACCATCTCCCATATGTGTCCAATTGGCGGGAGATCTGATGATATATGCTGTTCAGTGCCGCTGTTATATACCAAGACGAGCATGTTGCATTGCACTAGCCATATGTTGACGCGCATTGTCCTGCTCTAGAAATACATCGAATCCCTGTCAAAGACATGGCACTAGCATGGGGATAACAATATGTGCAATGTATCAGACAGTGTTGCTTTATCCTGCAGAAACATTATATATAATCGCGAGATGCAACTGATGCCTAGGATGGGACCTGTGTGTCATGAGCGAATGTAGTCTCTGGTAGGCATGTCAAAGTCTACGACATACACGTGTACATCAATCACTTGCATACAGAAAGAACCCACTCTCGTCACTGATGACGAGACTGCACCAATCTACACGCCAATCAACACATTCACGACATGCTTGACTGTTTTTTTATTTTATTTCGCTTTTTATTTACACGTCAAGTTCCGTAGGACCATTTTGAGGAGCAAATCTCCAAGGTCATAGAACGTGACAGTACATGTACTTGCAACATAAAAGTAATAACACGTAAAAATAAATGTTCATAAACCTGGGAAAAAGTCTGTCCATAAGTTTAAGTAAACGCTATCAGCAATACAAAAGAATCAGCTTAATTTTTCAAGGAACTCCTCGACAGAATAGAAGGAGTGGCCCATGAGGAAACTCTTCAGTTTCGATTTGAAAGCGTGTGGACTGCTCATAAGATTTTTGAATTCGATTGGCAGCCTATTGAAAATGTATGCAGCAGTACACTGCACACCTTTCTGCACTACAGTTAAGGAAGTCCGATCCAAATGGAGGTTTGATTTCTGCCGAGTATTAACTGAGTGGAAGTTGCTTATTCTTGGGAATAAACTAATATTGGTAACAAGAAATGACAATAAGGAATATACATATTGAGAGGCCAATGTCAAAATACCCAGACTCGTGAACAGACAACAGGTTCGTGAGCTCACACCACTTATTGCCCGAACCGCCCGTTTCTGTGCCAAAAATATATTTCTAGAAAGGGAAGAGTTACCCCAAAACATAATACCATACGACATACGTGAATGAAAATAAGCAAAGTAGACTAATTTATGTGTCGAAGTATCACTCACTTTTTATACCGTTCTAATAGTAAAAATGGCTTTCCACGACAGCTTACTATCTATCTGAACACCTAGAAACTTGTACTGTTCAGTTTCACTAATCATATGCCCGTTCTGTGAGATTAAAACGTCAGTTTTTGTTGAATTGTGTGTTAGAAACTGTAGAATCTGAGTCCTACTATGATTTAACATTAGTTCATTTTCTACAAGCCATGAACTGAGGTCATGTACTGCTCTATTTGAAACCGAGTCAATGTTGCACACAACATCCTTTACTACCAAGCTCGTGTCATCAGCAAACAGAAATATTTTAGAGTTACCCATAATACTGGAGGGCATATCATTTATATAAATTAGGAACAGGAGCGGCCCCAACACTGATCCCTGGGGCACCCCCCACCCCACCCCACTTGACAGTACCCCACTCTGATCCCATATCACAGCCGTTATCAACATTGTGAATAATGACTTTTGCTGCCTGTTGCTAAAGTAAGAGGTGAACCAATTGTGAGCTACTTCCCTTATTCCGTAATGGTCCAACATCTGGAACAATATTGTGAGATCAACACAGTCAAATGCCTTAGTTAAATCAATGAATACGCCAAGCCTTCGAAACTTTTTATTTAGCCCATCCAGTACCTCACAGAGAAAAGAGAATATAGCATTTTCAGTTGTTAAAAGACTTCTAAAGCCGAACTGTACATTTGATAGCAAATCGTGTGATATAAAGTGATCAATTAACCTTACATACACAGCCTTTTCGATAACTTTTGCAAACACTGATGGCATAGAAATAGGTCTAAAATTATCTATATAATCCCTTTCTTCCTTTTTATAAAGTGGCTTTACTACTGAGTACTTTAATCGCTCAGGAAACTGACCATTCCTAAAAGAAAAATTACAAATATGGCTAAATACAGGGCTAACATGTGCAGCACAGTACCTTAATATTCTGCTAGACACTCCATCATAACTATGAGAGTCCTTAGTCTTTAGTGATTTAATTATTGACTCAATCGCCCTCTTGTTTGTATCACAGAAGAGTATTTCAGACATCAATCTCGGAAAGGCATTTGCTAAGAAATTTATATGATTTCCTGTAAAAACTAAATTTTTATTTAATTCACCAGCAATGCTCAGAAAATGATTGTTAAATACTGTACATATCTGATTTATCAGTAACAGAATTATTATTACTTGTAATTTTTTAATGTGCTTCATGTTAATTGTCTAGGTCTCCGTTCCATACAGAACCACACTCTCTAATATGGATTTGTATATAAATTTTTTAGTTCTGCTCATTACATTCCTGCTCCATAAGACTGAGTTAAGCATCCCAATTACCCTCCGTCTGCTACTAATTCTTTTATTGATTTCTGACTCTGATTTTCCCTCGATTTCTAAAATGGATCCCAAATAACAGAAAGTTTTTATCTTTTTGATTTTCTTTCCTTCAATGTATAGCTCATCTGAATCATTAGTCAAGTATTCTGTTTTTTGGTAATTAATCTTCAAACCCCAAGTTTTTTTGCAACTGCTAGTTGATTGCACATATAGTTAGCATCCTCCCCATCTTGTGTTACGACTACTTGATCATCAGCAAATAATAAATGATGTAGGTAAACTTCATCTCTTATTTCTAATCCCATACTATTACATTTACGAGACCATGTTCTAAGGCTAATATCTATATAGATTTTAAATAATTATGGTGACATGGGACAGCCCTGTAAAAGGCCTTTGCTTGTTCTAAGTTTCTGTGAAAGTTTATTACCAACTTTCACTTGGCAAATGTTATCTTTATACATCTGTTGTATTATTTTAATCAAGGAAGGGTATATGTTTGCCATATGTAGTGCTCTCCGAAGTAATTTTCTTGGAACAGTATCATACCCTTTTTCCAGATTGGCAAGAATTGGAGAGGATCGGCAAGAATCTCCAGGAAAGAAAAGATAAGGAACACCGAAGTAATAAGGAGAATGGAAATAAAAGAAAGAATGTATGGCGTAATGGATTGAAAGAAATTACAGTGGTACGGTCATGTACGACGAATGGAGAAAACCAGAATAACAAAATTGATAGTGGAGTTGGAACCGGAGGGGAGAAGAAGAAGAGGACGACGTTTGACAACCTGGCTCCAAAATGTACAGCACAAAATGAGGAGAATGGGCGCAGACGAAGAGGAAACACAAGATCGAAACACCTGGAGAAATATTTTGAGATTATATTTTAAGAACGTTTATTGTTTGTATTGTAATTCCCAAGTAAATTATTACGTTGGAGATAAGCCTCTGTAATGAGGAAAAGCTCAAAATAATAAAAAATAATAAAAAAAATATTATTACTGTGAACTGACTTTATATCATCGACCTTGTGCTGCTGACCGGACACTTCCTTCACAACTGACCATATGGCTTTAATTTTATCCTGTGAATTAGCTATTCTATTTGCATACCACATACTCTTTGCCTTGCTAATAACATTTTTAAGCACCTTACAATACTGTTTGTAACGGGCTACTGTAGCTTGATTGTGACTACTTCTAACATTTTGATATAATTCCCGCTTTGTTCAACAAGGTATCCTTATCCCACTAGTCAGCCAACCGGGCTGTCCATTACCGCTAGTACCCCGTTTAGAATGTTCTAATGGGAAGCAACTCTCAAAGAGCATGAGAAATGTGTTATGGAAAGCATTGCATTTATCATCTATATTATCGGCACTATAAACATCTTGCCACTCTTGTTCTTTGACAAGTTTCAAAAACTCTCTATTGCTGTTGGATTAACTTTCCTACATAGTTTGTAATTAAATATGACATTGGTTTGAGTACAAAAGCCTTTTAGTGTTAAAATTTGGACATCATGGTCAGAAAGGCCATTCACCCTTTTACTAACAGAATGCCCATCTAGTAATGAAGAATGAATAAAAATATTGTCTATGACTGTGCTACTGTTCCCCTGCACCCTAGTTGGAAAAAACACAGTTTGCATCAGATAATATTAATTTACGAGATCTACCAACATCCTTTTTCTTGCACAATCATAAACAAAATTAATATTGAAGTCACCACATATAACTACTTTCTGGTACTCCCTACCAAGTGAATCAAGGACCCTCTCTAGCTTAAGCAAAAATGCTCTGAAGTCGGACTTAGGGGACCTATAAACAACAACAATTAGATGTTTAGTTTCACTAAATTCAACTAATGCTGCACAACTTTCAAATATCTGTTCAGTGCAGTGTCGTGATACGTTTATGGAGTCAAATGAAATGCTGTTTTTTACCTACAGAGCCACTCCCCCACCCCACAAGGAATTCCTTGAGAAACAGCCAGCTAATCTGTAGCCTGCTAAAGGAAGCCTCTGAATTATCAAATTATTTAAGTGGTGTTCTGATATACCAATAATTTCAGAGTTAACATCAACTAGCAGTTCATTAATTTTATATCTAATACCTCTCATATTTCGATGAAATATGCTAATTCCTTCTCTACTTGGAAACATTACATCCTCTGAAGGTGAGCCCTTAGTTGGAGGGACTTCCTTTAAGAGGTATACCTATCAGCTGACTTCAATCTAAAACAGGTGCAGCTCTAACACCAACTACTACAGGAATTTTTCCATGGTGACACCACTACAACCACCACCACCACCCACTACACTCTCACCTGTAAGCTTACCCAGCCTTCCCTTCCCATACCTATTGAGGTGCAGGCCATGCCTAGTGAAACCCCATGTACTGTTAGACCCAACTGGCACCACTGAGATGTGATCCGTGCCCTCCGCCATCAGTGCCCTCCACAGCCCCACATTAACGCACCTAACAGCGGCATTAAGGTGAGGCCGATCATGTCGCTGAAACAGTTGCACGAAATGTACATTAGTGCCACCAGTTTGAGTAGCTATCGTAACCAAGTCACCACCTACATCATATTCCCCGTCCCTATCGAGACTGTTCCCTGCTCCGCCCACTATCTCTACCTGATCCTTCTTTGTAAAATTCTTACATAACTCCCCTATGATTTCAGTTACCTGAGCCAACCCTGCACTATGCATTACAATGCTGGGGACCTGGTACTCACTCCCCAACACTTCCTGCAACTGCTGGCCCACACCTCTACCGTGGGAACTACCTAGCAGCAGAACCTTCTTTCTGCTAGACTTTGCAACTAACCTATGCCTCCTAATTGCTGAGGACTGCTGCAAGTTCCCTAATCTACAGCTACACGACCCACTGCAATCCCCCCAATGAAAATACTTTGAACAAATCCCACACCGTAATCCACTACTCACAAACCTAAGACAGAGCCCACACTTTTCACTCATGGTAAAATTTTACAGTTACTGAAAAAAAACTATACGTCTACGTTACCAACGTACAGTTACACCAGTGGAATTATTTAAGAAATAACAATAATGGTCTCGAAATTCTCTGCCTACTAAGAAAGCAGCTTCTTGTATTAATACTACTACAACACAGCCAATACCAATACCAGCAAAATTTCGCAAGCTAAAACCAAAAAATTAAAACGACCACTGTAACACTAAGCGAATTTAAAACACTGAATCAAAATTTTACTGAAATATTTCGCTAGAAAGAATAATAAACTTCAGTTGAAAACTAAAGCACGAAATTTACTAAACGACTTCAACACACTGAAAACTAAAAAAACCCAGCGAGTGAACGATTATAAAACTTTATGAAGTCGTTATGATGTCAGTGGTTACGTGGCCATAAGCACATGTGATGTCAGTCCTGCTGCCATCAGAGGGATGCTAGTGGGCTGTGATGACGCAGAAAGTGCAGCATGTGCCCAAATTTCGCCGCTGGACGATGTTCGGTCAGCCACCGCTGCTCGAGCATTGTGTCCATTATGACGTATGTTTGTATAACACGGTTGCCCAGAATTTAGTCTACAAGTGTGGGAATGTCTCACAGACCACGGTTGAAAATGGGGACACAAAATCAATACATTGTGTCGAATATGTGCAGCCATCCATCCATATCTCCATCCACCTTATAGCAGGTCACCAGGTGGCCCGGTTGAAATGGCTGATGCTGTTGT
The DNA here is from genome assembly GCF_023898315.1 of Schistocerca nitens. NCBI lineage: Eukaryota > Metazoa > Arthropoda > Insecta > Orthoptera > Acrididae > Schistocerca > Schistocerca nitens. The sequence continues at coordinate 637,469,973 of NC_064619.1, read as the reverse complement.
GCGGCAGTATGTACTTGTCAGTGGAGTATGGTTTTACTGTAGAATGAATGTTGCAAACACTTTCCGCCTCTAAACTCAGAACAGTTACTACCTGCGGAGTCAAAACAGAGAATGGACAGAAAGGCCTGCTGAGCGCCATCTGATCACCGATTGCAGTGAAAAGTGAATCACTAGCACTACAACCAATGTGGTATCACTGAATACAGTCATTGAGTGTGTTGAATTTTTTTCCGGTCGTGTAATTCAGAGATGGTTTATTGACTTTTAACAGTTTTCAATACAGTGCCCAGATCTCGGAATCTTTCTGAACGCAGTCTTATAGCTACAAGGGCTGATTATTAGGCGAAGAGTAGTCTAACAAGTTTGACGTAGGCTCAGGTTCCATGAGGGTTTGGCACTCCTCAATTGGACTAGTTGTAATAGTAACGCAGTGCCAAGAATTAATCCTAATCTGCCAGTAATGTTTTCTCTTAGAATCATCGGAGCAATATGTTGCTAGATTTGTCTCTGAATGCTGGCTGTAACTGTGAATGCAACTTAACGCGGCACCATGTTTCCAACTGGAACGTAAATGTGAAAACAGTTATTGTCATCATGAGAAAACAATGTTAGCTTCTGTTCTCCTATCATATAGTCAAAAGACAGTTCGGATAATCAAATACGTACATGAGCTTAATACAAGTGAAAATAACAGAGAATTCGGTATTGAAAATTATGGAAACTTAACATCCTTAGAGTATAGTTTCCAGTATACTAAGACATATAGGACAAGGAGTAATGGTAGATCCTTAAAACGCAGTACTCCGAAAAGAATAGTTGACTATTGGAGGGACAGAGCAGCAGCAGTAGGTGTTGGGACTGATGTCTGCAGCACAGCTTATTCTCTACGTGGCAGACATTTGTAAATCAGGTCGCTGGTTTCATCTTCTTCATGATTGGACTTAATAACACTGAGTTTAGCAGTAGTTGGATAATATTACAGATACTAAGCAGACGTCAGCAGCTGGGAGCAAGTAACGTCAAATATATTCTCTCTGTGGAGTCATGTCTTGATTAGTAACAATTGCTTGGACCGCAACACACAAAGAAAAAGTTTGTATTTGCTCTATTCTACTGAAAGAGCTGAAAAGGGAGTTTTTTTATTACAGTATACACATCGATCCCTACGTGCCACCATCTGCTCATTTCGTATTTTCTTGCGTAAATTATTGCTTTAATAAATAATGTATGTTTTGTGACAGACTCTAGAACTAATCTTCACATGTATGTGGGCCGTAATTATGACGCACTTTGTAGACATTTCTATTTGATTTGAATTATTTTGGTAAAGGATTTGAAGTTTGACTGTGATTAGTTTCTGAATTAGTTCGTCAGAGACATTCTTTTTGGTACTCGTCTAAATGTAGATGGCCGCGGAATGTAGCTTTGAAGCCCACATTATGACGCAAATGTAGGTTAGAGCCATGTTAAACCCAGAGATTGTTGAGAAATTGCACTTGTAGATCTGAACTGTGTGTGTGTATGTGTGTGTGTGTGTGTGTATGTGTGTGTGTGTGTTTGTTTGTGTGACGGTGCGGGGTGGGGGGGGCGATAAATTTAATATGTGAGAAGTACCATCAACACCAACAAGTGTGAATTTTGTCAATTAAATATTGAAAAGTGTTGAAATTTGAAATGTGATGTGTTCCGTAGAGCTGTATCAAGGAACAACAAAGATTTTAATCAGTCCATTTCATAACTACAGCAAAGTGAAGATTAAACGGTCAGAAAGTACCGAATGTATGGATCATACGCACATTTTACGACTAAAATAAATGTGCAGGCTGTGATAAAATAAATTTGGAAAGAGCTTGTGCACCCTCTAATACACTCCTGGAAATGGAAAAAAGAACACATTGACACCGGTGTGTCAGACCCACCATACTTGCTCCGGACACTGCGAGAGGGCTGTACAAGCAATGATCACACGCACGGCACAGCGGACACACCAGGAACCGCGGTGTTGGCCGTCGAATGGCGCTAGCTGCGCAGCATTTGTGCACCGCCGCCGTCAGTGTCAGCCAGTCTGCCGTGGCATACAGAGCTCCATCGCAGTCTTTAACACTGGTAGCATGCCGCGACAGCGTGGACGTGAACCGTATGTGCAGTTGACGGACTTTGAGCGAGGGCGTATAGTGGGCATGCGGGAGGCCGGGAGGACGTACCGCCGAATTGCTCAACACGTGGGGCGTAAGGTCTCCACAGTACATCGATGTTGTCGCCAGTGGTCGGCGGAAGGTGCACGTGCCCGTCGACCGCAGCGACGCACGGATGCACGCCAAGACCGTAGGATCCTACGCAGTGCCGTAGGGGACCGCACCGCCACTTCCCAGCAAATTAGGGACACTGTTGCTCCTGGGGTATCGGCGAGGACCATTCGCAACCGTCTCCATGAAGCTGGGCTACGGTCCCGCACACCGTTAGGCCGTCTTCCGCTCACGCCCCAACATCGTGCAGCCCACCTCCAGTGGTGTCGCGACAGGCGTGAATGGAGGGACGAATGGAGACGTGTCGTCTTCAGCGATGAGAGTCGCTTCTGCCTTGGTGCCAATGAAGGTCGTATGCGTGTTTGGCGCCGTGCAGGTGAGCGCCACAATCAGGACTGCATACGACCGAGGCACACAGGGCCAACACCCGGCATCATGGTGTGGGGAGCGATCTCCTACACTGGCCGTACACCACTGGTGATCGTCGAGGGGACACTGAATAGTGCACGGTACATCCAAACCGTCATCGAACCCATCGTTCTACCATTCCTAGACCGGCAAGGGAACTTGCTGTTCCAACAGGACAATGCACGTCCGCATGTATCCCGTGCCACCCAACGTGCTCTAGAAGGTGTAAGTCAACTACCCTGGCCAGCAAGATCTCCGGATCTGTCCCCCATTGAGCATGTTTGGGACTGGATGAAGCGTCGTCTCACTCGGTCTGCACGTCCAGCACGAACGCTGGTCCAACTGAGGCGACAGGTGGAAATGGCATGGCAAGCCGTTCCACAAGACTACATCCAGCATCTCTACGATCGTCTCCATGGGAGAATAGCAGGCTGCATTGCTGCGAAAGGTGGATATACACTGTACTAGTGCCGACATTGTGCATGCTCTGTTGCCTGTGTCTATGTGCCTGTGGTTCTGTCAGTGTGATCATGTGATGTATCTGACCCCAGGAATGTGTCAATAAAGTTTCCCCTGCCTGGGACAATGAATTCACGGTGTTCTGATTTCAATTTCCAGGAGTGTATAATAAACTGGGAACGACCGTGTACTGTTGACTCTGTTAAACGTATTTCTTCCTAAAGGAACATAAACTGTTAAGCACGGAACCGCCAATGGTTGCTGAGAATTTCAGCCTGTTGCAAAGTGTCGAACGGTGGAGTCCTTGCGCGGTACTTTATCTCACTGAATTAAGTAGACTTTTTTGAAATGCAACTTCGGCGATACGCCATCACTAAGTCCGTCCACATTGTCTTGGTACAGAGGAGGTCGCTTATTTTATTGCAGCGTCATCGAGGTTACGTCATCCCACTGTATGTCCTCTCTGCATTTTTTCTCTTCTTTGACGAAACTCAGCGGTGATGAGAAAAGCTATTGAGAACTTCGTACGTAATTACTTGTTTGTGAGAGTGAACTAAATATCCACTAAAATAGAATGTTGATTAAAGCTAGTGACAGAATGAAAATGTTCTCACTTTTGAGAAAGAACTCATTTGTAACTAAACAAAACATTATAACTGGTCACCAATAGAAAGTTATGTAATGTGAACATTCTACTTTGGGGTCGTGCAAACTATTCAAAATGGAATGCACTGTAGTGTCATTTATTGTTTCATACAGATAGCTATAGGTGAACAGAACGCAGTTATTGTTAATCGAGTGGTTTTCAAGAGCCAGATATTGAATGTCATGCTGAATTATTTGTCGCTGCCGTCTGCTATTTACGAGTATACGAGCCAGCGTCACAACATGAAATTGTTTGTACAGCACTGCGATCATTTTAGTTGCTTATTTAACATAATATAGTCAAAACATATGAACTCATTCGCGTTTTATTTATCTGTCAATTTAGGGAAGAGGCACGTAATTGCAATATTTTACTGTCTAATATATTTCAAAGGGAACGTATGTGTTGTGTGTGGTGAAGTTACGCCTATCTCTAATACACAGGAAGGGACTCCAGAATTTGGGTAGAAAATCTTTTTAATGGAGACAGCGACGTTTCTGACAGTCCCCTATGTAATGTTCTGTTCCCCAAGAACAGGCTAGATGGCATAGTTCAACTGTCATACAAACTGGATAATATAGGAAGTAATTTCTGAAACGGTATCGCTGAATAAAAGAACATTTAATTACCTTCCATAGGAATTCAGGAATTAATGATACGTATTTTTAGTGTTCAGCAACAGGAAACAATATATTGATATTCCTGTGGAGAATGATTGTTTCCAAGTTAAATATTTTATGGTGTTCAAACTGTAATAAAGTGACCTAGTAATTTGTGTGTGATGTAGCATCAGTTCGATCTACTACGGATGTAAAACTAGGCTTTCTATCCACTCAAGTGCCGTCTCGAATGTCTCAAGTGATTTATCGTCCGGCTCTACACAGTCAGTTTTGGAAGTCCCGTAATCGCTAGTACTGAAAGTCTGACATACGTGATTAAAAGGTGCTTGCAGGCATTCTGGTCGCACCACGAACTATCAACAATGTCCTTTGTCGAACCCAACAGCCCATCACAGCACGATTCCAACAGGAGGACGGATATGGTTCTCGGGAATCGCCTTGTCGTCTGTGGACAGCCTGGTATCGACCTGGATGAGACTCATCACTGAATACCACACAATGGCTTTTAATGTCCCCTTAGCGCCTAGCTCCCCACCATGCCGGTCTCGGCTTTCAGTGGCGTGGGTGTCTGAGATGAATGGACGCTGGTAACCTGTTCGCGGTGAGACTGTGCCAGTACGTGTGCAGTCACGACCTCAGTTTTGACGGCTTGGCAATCCGCTGGAGTCACTAATTAATTTTGCTGATATCTGACTGATCATATGTCGCGAACTAGAGTCGTGGTAGAGACGTGTGTTGTTGGTTTGGCGGGCCCTGGTACTGACAGCTAGAGGGCATGTGGCTGCAAGCGGTTGCTTTTGGGGACTCCTGCTTTCTGGTACGGGCATCGAGAAGCCGCGACTGATTAAATTAGTCGGAGACAAACCTTGCCGTCTCGCTTAAGGATTGATAGCGGCGTGTTGCGAGAAGAACAATGGATGTCGCGTGCAACCTGGTTGGCACGTTCGTAGCCCTCTCTGCAGGCTTAAATTTTACAGCAACTCGAAGACGAGTTAGAGGCAATAACATCCCAGCTTGGAATCCTGGAAGTCACGGCTCCTTCACACCTGAGTGGAGTTAAGTGTTTATTTTATTTATTTTTTGGGTACTTGTTACTGTGAGGCCGTGTCTGTGTTAAGGTGGAATTGGACCCGCGATATTAACGCGCCTCCGAGTGTGTATGATAATCAGTCGGTGGTCCGCCCCCAGTAGCTGAGTGGTCAGCGCGACAGAATGTCAGTCCTAAGGGCCTGGGTTCGATTCCTGACTGGGTCGGAGATTTCCTCCGCTCAAAGTGTTGTGTTGTCCTAATAATTATCATCATCTCATCCCCATCGACGCCGAAGTCACCAAAGTGGCGTCAAATCGAAAGACTTGCACCTGGTGAACGGTCTACCAGACGGGAGGTCCTAGTCACACGAAATTTACAACGGTCGGTGTAACTGATGGTAATTTTTTGTTACAGACCATATTACATACAAGTGTACGAGCATTCAGTGAAATAAATTGACTTGATGAAATGAAATTTACAACATAATTAGTGTTGGAGGGAAGGCACCCTTTGTAGATGAGTGCGCCCTACACATTGCACTACCAGGTGCTGCAAATTCGTCTTGTAATTTAAAAATAGTTTTAAGGAGTGTTATGCTTGCAATTTGTATGTGCAGTTGCTTCTGCAACTAGTTAAAACTTCTTAAATTTCAAGCTTTCTCGTCTGTAGTCTTATTTAGCATATTATAGTTCACTTCTGTCGTATTTTCGCAGGGTACCTTCGGCAGGGGTCGATGTGTCCTTTTTCTCCGGGCCCGGAGCAGAGGCTTGTTTTCCTACTGCTGCTGTGGCACTTCCATCGTCAACGACTGGGTTGTCCCGCTGTCTGATTCCTCTAACAACCGCACCATGTTGGATCGAGTTATGTAGAGTTGATCGTTTATTGCGTGCCACAGTGAGTGTCACCAATTAAGTTGGAACTATTAATCAACATATTTGATGAATTCAGTAAGTTCACGTGGTTTGAAGCGTACTCCACAAGCCCGAAGTTCCTCCTCACTATACCTGCTTTTCAACGCTCATTTAAAAATTGCACCCTTATTGCTACTTCTGGAGCGTGTTTACATTTTAGACCGTTTACTTATGGATATGAACTGTTGAGCTTTTCCACAGTCATTAGCTAACTCCACTCATTGTGGATGTTTCCTGTTTGTTCCCTGTTGGCTGTGATAGCCGCCTGCCGTATTTGCCAGCTTATTTGTATTTTGGGGGATTGTATATTTATTTATTCTCCAGTGCTTCTGCTGGTGTGTGCCATTTGGAAATCACCTCTAAATTACATGCGTTCTGAGCTTTGCTTGTATTTACGGGGGTTGTGTATTTTATTGCTTAAGGCATATTATTAAGGCTTGTATTTTACTAAGGGACTTACAACCGCCACAATCAGTGGTGTGACATGTTATCCTTTCTGTGTTTTGTATGGGCGTTATCCAGTTGTTCAACGTGTTATCAGTACTTGGGGATTGTTGAACCCGCTTGCAGCCACCCCTAGTTGGTGTGACTTCTTACTTGTGTTTGGGCCCTGTATATTCCTGGTTTCAAGCCCTGCTCTTAACGACATAAATTGTTAAAGTTTATTATTAACGAATTGAGCCGGTTCAAGACGTTTAAATTATCGTGGGCATAGTTATTCTCTTAACAAGGTTTTTCAGATTGTGATTATAAAATTGTTGATAAGCAATGAAGTGTATTCTATGGCCGGCCGGTGTGGCCGAGCGGTTCTAGGCACTTCAGTTTGGAACCGCGCGACCGCTACGGTTCGAATCCTGGATGTGTGTGGATGAGTGTGATGTCCTTAGGTTAGTTATCATTAAGTAGTTCAAAGTTCTAGGGGACTGATGACCTCAGATGTTAAGTCCCATGGTGCCCAGAGCCATTTCTTTTGTATTCTATGAAACAACAAACGACGAAATATGTGGGACCACCTTCCGTGTGTTTTTCCTTAAAATTATCTCAACACTTGTTGTAAGGTATCAGTACCCTTTGTTCAGATTTCAGCTATTGTCCACCCACCTGATCGACAGAAAACGAAGGATTGATGCCTACTCTTCTTGTGACGCTGTCCACCTCGTCCCTTACTCGTCCTTCAGTTATTGCACTACGGCGGTGTCTCAAACCTATTGGCTGAAATTGAAATAGGTGTATAGTTTTTCTACGACAGATTTATATTGAGATACGGAACCAATCGTCGAAAATCTGCAAGCATATTTATTGTGTTACGTACCTGAACAGCGTGAACTGCAAAACAACAACGTAAGTCGTAGTAATTGTTCAAAGCGGCGACTGTCAGTCTCGGTAAGTGTACTGCGATGGCACATGTAGTTCTGCAGCACGCTCGCAAAGATCACGGGTGAGTGCTGAACACTGGATCAGGCAGCAGTGATAAGCAGCGTACGCCACCGACCACCAAACGGAAACGCTGCACACAGCTTATAGCCGATGTGTCATGGGATGGCTGCATGCATCGCACTAGTGAATTAACCCGTGCTGCGCGCACACCACTATTCCTTGTGTCAGTTGTCCACTGCATCAGACAGTCTGTGTTTGTCCACGTTGAGGTGTGCTATTGCGTGCAGTGCATGACACATAGCCAAAACGGAACGTTACTCGTCACTAGAGTTGGTTGACATAAATTTAATGTATGGTGTGGCAGAATGTAGTGCTGTAAAGGTTCACAAATGTACAGAGAACGCTTTCGCAACGGTCGTCAGCCGAACTGGAAGAAGTTTATCTGAATGGTTACCATCTTACGATGGATAGAGTCGTTCACGCCATAAAGAGATGTCTAGCGTTCAGTTCCACCAATGGATTATCCACCATCAGCAGCGAAACTTGTCTCAATACTATTGCACCGAGGCCTCCAACGAAATGAGTATTTCCAGCTCCTCGTAGACGCCGCGAAGTACAAATAGTTCAAATGGCTCATGTAGTCCATCTAAAATTATCCACGCTCACTGTAAATGTTAATTCGCCCTGTACATTGCTTACGTGCACTACCTTAAGCGTATAAAACAATGCCTTTCATCTAATGCTTCATTGTTCTCCAGTGGCTCAACAAAAACTAATACATCGAAATTCACGGTTACCCAAATCAACTTCAAAACTGGTTCAAATGGCACTGAGCATTATGGGACTTAACTTCTGAGGTCACCAGTGTCCTAGAACTTTGAACTACTTAAACCTAACTAAGGACATCACACACATCCATGCCCGAGGCAGGATTCAAACCTGTGACCGTAGCGGTCACGTGGTTCCAGACTGCAGCGCCTAGAACCGCTCGGCCACACTGGCCGGCGCCGCGATGTACAATGGGCCCTTACTTGTACAACACGTTTCGACGTATCCGTCCACAGTCCTCAACTTGATGCGAGTGCATACAATGCATCTGCGATAAAAATATAGAGAAACGCAGTGGCATGGGGGCCACCATACTAACCTGCTGTCCATAGTAGGTCGTGGTTTGTGGACTGAGCAAGAAGCAAACGATACCCACTGTCCGTTGTGTGGAGGCGCAACCACGTCAGCAGCATCCTCGGTCATGTTCGCAGGAAAGACATGAGGGGCCACACAAATCGTCCATGTGATAAAATATCACATGGTGATTTAAAGCATACATTCCATTCGTTTGACTGCTTTCGTGATCTGCTAGTAACTTTCGTTAAGTGACTACGCTGTTCCCCCTAATACCACCCGTATCCTCGCTCCCGAAATTCTGAAGTCTTCTAAAGTGATCATGGACGTTTTAAGAAGTTGTAGCCTGCACATGTTTTTGCATGTCTCTTCCCACAGAGAGCTTCTATACCATGCCGTGTACTGTGTCAGGCGGCATAGCTGTAACTGAGTACTAGTAGTTTATACTTCGTCGAAACTAAAGAAGAACCCGAAGATCACGTCACAGTATTACTACAGAACAAATTACAGTATCAGTACCTTTTTTTTTAATACGATTTTCTGTCAGCAGTCTGAAAAAAATTTATGTCCTGCCTTTTGTCACGATAGTTTTGTGGTCTACTATGAACTTGATGTTTAGAGAAGTTTGTTTATATTATCAGATTTAACACATATGTACTACATGCTAGCTGTACTGAATGTCCACTGAATACAAACTAAAAAAAATAAAAATAAAACGTCGTTCAGCAGAAGAGCTTCATGACTATTACGAAATAAAGGCGCTAGTGGTGGGTCAGGGACTAGAAAACGAGAGTACGGAGAGTCTGCACAGAATACGGTGTGCGCTGCGACAAGTTTTGGTGAAAAGGGCTGGACGAATTCATTCGTTTGTTCAAGACGGGAGGCCGACAACGTTTGATCGTTTTTGTCTAATCACCGAAACGCTGCGATGGTAGAGTCGAGGTGCATGACCCGCAATATTTGTCAAATGATTTTGTGGAAAATATTCCGTAAAAACATACATTGTTACATTTATATGTCAGCTCCATGATGAAGTGCCATCATTTAGTTAATGGTCATAGTGACTGTGATACTTGCATGTAAGTAAGATACGGTGCAAACTTCGAGAAAGTTTTCAGTGAGTAACAGCGGTTGCTATAGTTATGTGTTCGGTGTATGAAATTCGGCGTATGAAATTTAGCTGACATACTCAAGCTTCCTTTAGACATCATGGAGAACTCTATCTGTCACCAAACCGTAGAAGATTGATCTGATGTAGTACACTCATTTGTGTTTGCCCGCACTAGCGATAATACCAGAATTAAACATCTACAACATTCCTCATAGACTGAAGAGCCGAAGAAACTGGTACACCTGCCTAATATCGTGTAGGGCCCCCGCGAGCACGCAGAAGTGCCGCAACACGACGTGGCACGGACTCGAATAATGTCTTAGGCAGTGCTAGAGGGAAGTGACATCATGAATCCAGCATGGCTGTCCATAATTCCGTAAGAGTACCGGGGGGGGGGGGGGGGAGGGTGGTGCGGGTCTCTTCCGAACAGCATGTTGCAAAGCATCACCAATATGCTCAATAACATTCATGTCTGGGGAGTCTGGTGGCCAGCGGAAGAGTTTAAACTCAGAACAGTGCTCCCAGAACCACTATGTAGCAATTATGGACGTGTGGCGTGTCGCAGTGTCTTGCTGGAATCGCCCAAGTCCGTAGCAATGCACATCAATGGATGCAGGTGATCACACAGGAGTCTTACGTACGTTTGACCCTTGAGAGTCGTATCACTCCAACAGGACGCGCCCCACACCACTACAGAGCCTTCACCAACTTCAACGGTCCCCTGCTGAAGTGCAGGATCCACGAATTCATGAAGTTGTCTCCATACCCGTACACGTCCATCTGCGATACAATTCGGAACGAGACTCGTCCGCCCAGGCAAAATGTTCCCAGTCGTCAACAGTCCAATGTCAGCGTTGGCGGTCCCAGGCGAGGCGTAAACCTTTGTGTCCTGCAGTACAGGAGTGGGCCTTCGGCTCCGAAAGCCAATATCGATTATGTTTCTTTGGATGTTTCGCACGCTGACACTTGTCTATAGCCCAATATTGAAGTCTGCAGCAATTTGCGGAAGGGTCGGACCTCTGACACACTAAACGATTGGTTTCAGTCGTCGTTGGTCCCGTTCTTGCAAGATCTTTCTCCAGCAGCAGCGATGTCTGAGATTTGGTGTTTTACTGGATTCCTGATATTCACGGTAAACGCGTGAAATGGCCGTATGGAAAAATCCCCACTTCATCGGTACCTCGGCGATGTTGTGTTCCACCGCTCTTGCGCTGACTGTAACACCACGTTCAAACTCACTTAAATCTTGATAACCTGCCATTGTAGCAGCAGTAACTGATTTAACAACTGCGGGAGACACTCGTCTTATACAGGCATTGCCGATCACAGCGCTGTATCCTGCCTGTTTGCATATCTCTGTATGCGAATACGCATGCCTATACCAGTTACTTTGGCACTTCAGTGTATTTCATAAACGGTTTAGGAGATTGGAATGAGATTTTGTCAAATGATAGCATACAAGGAGAAGAGTCTTTTGCCATATGATTATGAAGTACAACTTCATTATGTACCGCGTTATTCCACTAACTACAGGTGTTTGCGATGAAATAATTGTAACGTATAAGGGCCATCGATAGCTGGTGAAACGAGAAATGCCGTGGGTTACGGAAGAGCGTAACAGAGGATTTTCGTGGTTTATTTTTGTACCGGGAATGTGTTTTTTCAGTAGCTGTTGACTTTACTTTCCCTCAGTTCATCACTTAATGAAATTAATAAACTGCTGTTTCAGAATTTTCTCGCAGTTGTCTGCGCAGCGTGCTAGTGAAGTAACACTATGTAAATTCTCTTGTGTTTCATAAGAAGAAGGAAATTTTAATATGGCAACACGAGAAATGTTGCATTTGCAGCCGAATTCTTTGCAGATACTAACTAAAGCAGACGTCACACAGAGCTTTTTGAATGGTTATTATGAAAGTGGGAATGTGGAGGGACTCCGATAAAAGTGGGGACGTAGGCAAAGTTGATCAAAAGTGATACAAAAATTTGCCACCAGATAGTTCTGTAGCATGTTAGAAATACTCTCTCCAAATTTCATACATTAATTCGAACTACAAATGATAAAAAAGCTGTCTTGTTTCAATCACTGCTCAGCACCACACCAACTTTTTAGACGTCACCCTTCTTGTTTGCGATGTTTTATTACTTCCTGCTGCCATTAAAGCACTGGAAGAGTACAGAACGCTGTGGACCCGTTTACGTCGTGTTATCTTCCGCTAGCTAATTTAGCAGCTGTTATTGTCTCTGCTGCAGAAATATTAACATTTCAGTTCTGCTGTCAATGTGAGAATTAGGACTGCGTTCAAGGTTATTTTGTATGATTTAACGTTTAAAATGCCAATATATGACGGTAAAGTGTTTAAGAAAGTGGCTAAAGCTCGCCATTTACATGTGAATAACAAGTTTCTACAACTGAGTCAACATAATTCCGCGGAAGATAGTTATGAAACTAAGACGACGAGCAGTTCATAGACGAAGCTTGGAACTAACGTAGAATTTCAGTCCTCTAAAGAGAAATTGAATAGTGGTTTCAGGATAATTGATTTAGAAATTATGTGTTCTACTATCAGAAATTCGTGTGCATGTGGTAACTGTGGCAATAAATCTTTAAGATCATGTGACAGCAATGACAGAGATTGTATTGTGTGTAATATGCACTCGTTTTGTGACAGCTGTCAAACTGAGATTCAGTTCAAAACATCAAGTGCTTAGAATTGGGTGTATGAAGCCTAAACATAAGATTCTGCTGTGGGACGAGATGTGTTGGTGTTACAAGGGAAGGTACCAATTTGTTTTGTGCAGTAATGAATACGTCACTTCTGCCTGCCTCGTAGTCAACACTAAACAATCATCTTCTGAGCGCCTTGGAAACAGAATTCAACAGCAGTTTGTCAGCAGCAGTGAAAGAGGCAGTTTTATTTAACATGGACATTCTGACAGAAGTAAATGACCCTTTGCCTTCTACAGATGCATGTGTTTCATGTGAGGGCAGATACACGAAAAGTGGCCACACCTCCCTACACGGTGTTTCATCAGTTATAAGTGTTGACACAGGAAAAGTTTTGGGTTTGGAGTTGATGTTCAAATATTGTTCTATTTGTGCACCGAGGAAGATGTTAGACAAAAAGGAATACAGGCAATGGAAAATAATACACAAAATAATATGCAGCTAGTATTATCATGTTTCTAGTGGTGGCATGGAGCCAAAAGGGAGGAAATTAATATTTCATCAGAGCGAAATGAGACATGGAGTTAGATATGTGAAATTTCTTGGAGATTCTAGTGCTTTCCAATCTGTTGTAGATAACAAGCCATATGGAAATAGATGCACCATTGAAAAGATGTAATGTGTGGGGCAATTTCAGAAATGGATGGGCAGGAGACTTCGGAAACTGAAGCGAGAACAGCAAGGTGTGAAACTCAAAGATGGAGAGCCACTGGGTGAGCTATAACACCTGGCTGACATAGAGATCCACACTTTGCAAATACACTCCTGGAAATTGAAATAAGAACACCGTGAATTCATTGTCCCAGGAAGGGGAAACTTTATTGACACATTCCTGGGGTCAGATACATCACATGATCACACTGACAGAACCACAGGCACATAGACAGAGGCAACAGAGCATGCAGAATGTCGGCACTAGTACAGTGTATATCCACCTTTCGCAGCAATGCAGGCTGCTATTCTCCCATGGAGACGATCGTAGAGATGCTGGATGTAGTCCTGTGGAACGGCTTGCCATGCCATTTCCACCTGGCGCCTCAGTTGGACCAGCGTTCGTGCTGGACGTGCAGACCGCGTGAGACGACGCTTCATCCAGTCCCAAACATGCTCAATGGGGGACAGATCCGGAGATCTTGCTGGCCAGGGTAGTTGACTTACACCTTCTAGAGCACGTTGGGTGGCACGGGATACATGCGGACGTGCATTGTCCTGTTGGAACAGCACGTTCCCTTGCCGGTCTAGGAATGGTAGAACGATGGGTTCGATGACGGTTTGGATGTACCGTGCACTATTCAGTGTCCCCTCGACGATCACCAGTGGTGTACGGCCAGTGTAGGAGATCGCTCCCCACACCATGATGCCGGGTGTTGGCCCTGTGTGCCTCGGTCGTATGCAGTCCTGATTGTGGCGCTCACCTGCACGGCGCCAAACACGCATACGACCATCATTGGCACCAAGGCAGAAGCGACTCTCATCGCTGAAGACGACACGTCTCCATTCGTCCCTCCATTCACGCCTGTCGCGACACCACTGGAGGCGGGCTGCACGATGTTGGGGCGTGAGCGGAAGACGGCCTAACGGTGTGCGGGACCGTAGCCCAGCTTCATGAAGACGGTTGCGAATGGTCCTCGCCGATACCCCAGGAGCAACAGTGTCCCTAATTTGCTGGGAAGTGGCGGTGCGGTCCCCTACGGCACTGCGTAGGATCCTACGGTCTTGGCGTGCATCCGTGCGTCGCTGCGGTCCGGTCCCAGGTCGACGGGCACGTGCACCTTCCGCCGACCACTGGCGACAACATCGATGTACTGTGGAGACCTCACGCCCCACGTGTTGAGCAATTCGGCGGTACGTCCACCCGGCCTCCCGCATGCCCACTATACGCCCTCGCTCAAAGTCCGTCAACTGCACATACGGTTCACGTCCACGCTGTCGCGGCATGCTACCAGTGTTAAAGACTGCGATGGAGCTCCGTATGCCACGGCAAACTGGCTGACACTGACGGCGGCGGTGCACAAATGCTGCGCAGCTAGCGCCATTCGACGGCCAACACCGCGGTTCCTGGTGTGTCCGCTGTGCCGTGCGTGTGATCATTGCTTGTACAGCCCTCTCGCAGTGTCCGGAGCAAGTATGGTGGGTCTGACACACCGGTGTGAATGTGTTCTTTTTTCCATTTCCAGGAGTGTATATTATGACAAAGTATTAAGGCAAAGTACCAGAGAACTGAAGCCAATGCAGAAGTCAGTGTGGGCAAAATTTTTACACAAGCTGTCGCCTGATGAGGAGCCAGCACATCAATTGTGTGGTATATCGTGGCGCAAATGTAAGGAGGCAAAAGCACAAAACAAAACCTATACACATAAACACACTCTTCCTGAAGCAGTCTTAAATACCATTAAGCCAACATTCTAGTTTCTAGGTAATCCAGATTTGTCCATGGTGGAACACAAAACCCAAATGAGAGCTTCAACAGTCTCATTTGGAAGAGACGCCCAAGAACAACATTTAGCTCATCTACTGTTGTTAAAACTGCGACATATGATGCATGCCTGGTGTTTAATGATGGTAACATTGGAAGAATAAGGACCCTTAATGGACTAGGATTTGTTGCAGGTTGCTTCACCGAGAAGCTCTTGAAGAAAACAGATACAGCACATGTTGCACGTTCTAAACTGCCTGTAAAGGATATAGCCAAAAGTGCACACCTGATACATCAGATAAAAAGAAAACAGGTACACAAAGAACAGGAAGACCAAATGTATGGTTCTGGTCAACACTAAGGTATTCGTTTATGGTGTAAATCCTTATAAAATCGTTTATGTGCATTTCCCAGAATTTTCATTTTTTAGTGTATAAGGAACATTTTCCCCAGAACCATTGGATTTACAGAAGTGAAGTTTTCTGCAGGCTTTTTCATAGTATAACACAACTTCCTGTGGTATATATTTTTTGTAAGTGTATTTCTGTCAAATTTATTTGCTTTTCTGTAAAATTTATATTTCTTTCTTTCATACACAATTTTTTTTAATGTAAGAGTTCTAAAACTGTTGTTAAAAAACTGTTCATTTCTGCTTATCTGATTGCTAGGAATTACCTGCCACAATATGAAAGTTCGATGTAAAGTAATTTTTGTGTGACAGCATGTGTTGCGAAAATTTCCAGCAATGTCATGGTGAAACTTTTTGAGAAAAAATTTGAAAAATTTCCAAAATGTAGTCCATTACATAATTATCTCACATGCAAAATTTTGTTCGATTATCTTTCAAACACGAAAACGTGTGTAATATTATGTGAACACGTCCATTTTCACCTACATTCCCCCTTAATACTTACAGAAAATGTGAGTGAAGGCTTTAGTTCAGAATGGCACTTCCCCTCAAGCACTCAGTATTTCCTCTACATCACCAGCCCTCATCCCCCACCACTACCGCTCTCCCCATGCATGCCCTGCCAACTGCAAATCTATCAGCCACGTTATTCTGTGAACACTCTGCTCCTTTATTTCAGGATCACTAAGCAAATTCTCGCATCAGTGTTATGTCAAAGCAATGTAATGCATCGTCAGATATTATTTCTATCTTTAACGTATTTGCCTATTCCCATTACCATGTCAAACAGAAACCATTATTCTGGACTGGTCAACTTTACGTTGAATATGGGCTCATACAGGAGAGAGCTGTCCTACTTCCGAAAACGTAAGCTACTTTTAACATTTCATTGCTTCCCTATGAAACGAAGTTCGTGTCTATAATTATGGTAACAGGTGAATGCAGTCTATGAGGCTTAGTTGCTGGAGACTGAGGCAGTCAGTTCTGAATTTCACCGTTATGATACATTTGAATTGGCACAGAATGTCAGCCAAAGAGATATGGTGCAAGAAGAGCCAGAACGTGGCAATGGAGCCAACTCGTTTCCCTTGCTCCGACTGATATGTTTCATATGCCGAGTTCCTCATATATTTCAAGGACTCATTCTCACAAACTAAGAAATTCTTGGTTTTCCAGCAACGTGTTGTCATCCATCTATGTAGCTGAGATGAGCTCATAGTGTGGTCCTCAACATTAAAGTTGCTGATTGAAGTTCTAAAGCTAAGATTATTTTTCGTTAGTAATGTTTTATGAGAAACGGATGTAGAGGGGATGGGGGATGGGAATGGCGTAGGGAGGGGATCAGTAGGGAGTGGATCACTTCGTATCATAAAGTTTCCTATTGAACCCTGTATTGTATGAAATGTTTGCAGTTGAAAAACATGTTGGCCACCATTTATATACTGCACTGTTTTTGTATATACCAGCATGTTGCATATGTAATTTCTTTTAATCACACTTATTGTGACGAATTATTTCGGTTTACAGGCGTTAAGAAATCGAAATAGTAATGGGCGCCATCTGCAGGAGTGTATTAGTATTGTTTAATATAAACAAAATACCCTATCTGACATAAAAGGGATACATATAAGAGGAGATGATCGGATGTCGACGTAACTTGGACAGTCACACGCCCTCAGAAGGTTCATAAATGATTAGATTTGGAATTATATGGAATGGCTACCAGAGTGCATTAGTATGTTTCGTGTTTAGTGTAGTTACCCGTCTTGGTAGGGTATATGTGGGACACGAGTAGCCTCAGAGGTTGTGTGATCACTGTGAAAGGCACGGAGATGCCAACGAAATCGTGTGAGACAGCGTTGTCAGCACCTGAATAAGTTTGACGGGGACCTCATAGTGGGTCGCCATTTGGCTGGCTGGTGGAATCATACAATTTCCAGGTCTGTGGTGCATACGGTTGCGTCAGTTGCCCGATTTTGGGCTGGATGGAAGTGTGAGGTTCCGACTAACCACGCATGGCCTCCGCGAGGGAGGATCGTTATACTTTGTACTATAGGAGTGCCTACAGTACACCTTGTAATGCCACTTCCTCGGACGAGAAATGAAAATAAAAGAATCACCTCCAAAATTCCCAAAGATTTCCCCAAAACAAGTTCCAAATTACATGAAAAATGAACATGCAAACAAATTTCCAGTTAACACTATTACTTGGATATTAACCAGAAACTGAATCAGGAATCTAATACCTAGTAATTTATTAACATACGAAAGAAAGATAGGATTCCAGTAAAATCAAACTCAAAATTCAAAATCATAGTAAATCGCAAAATCATTAGAATTAAAATTCGCAGAGTAGAACCGACGTTCCCAAAGACTACTCCGTGTGAATACTCTTTGAGATTCGTGAGTAATGGCTAAGGATAATTCAGTCCATTATCACTACATTACGAGAGTTAGCCAAAGCAGGCCATACTTTTGAACGCTCGTATTTGTAGATGGAATTAGATGGTTTTTTTCAGAACTGATTATTGCGATCTACTATGACGCAGTGAAACAATACTTTGACTTTAGAATTCAGAGGACTTGCATATATTAGACAGAAGTGACTTTTAATTAAATAGCCTGAAGTTAACACTATTTAGAAAGTGAACACAGATAGACAATTTCATTCGTAATAACTAATGGACCATGGAACTTGGCGATAGTTATGGAGCATATAACTTATAATTCCCCCCCCCCCCCCAACACCTGGGAAAGCTTCTTCCTGACGGCTCTGTGTAATAAACCAGCATATCGTGACAATTCACGCATTTATCATTCAAGTTTTACAATATTATTTATAGACATAACGTGCTGCGATATTCTTTGACTGAAGCGCTCGGCGCTTATACAGAAACTCTTTGACCTTAGGAATTAACAACACTGTTGTGACTGATTATAGATTTGAGATTACAACCAGTCTATAGGGAATTTGGTGTCGCTGGAACTAATTTGAACTTATCATAAATATTTAAATAGCAACTAATAAACCGTCGATTATAAACGATTTAATTACGACATTTGGCGAAGTAAATATCTATCACTAATCGCGAGGTCAGTTCATCAATGTTCGGTTTATAACGTCGATACCGATACATAAGAACTAACAATCTCATTGCTCTACCGCTGTAATGACGTTACAACCTCTACGTAGTGAGGATGGTGTTGAGGAACCTGAAGAGTGTCTGCCATCCTACGATATTGATAATGTCCTGAGGGTGCTGTGAATGCTGTTTCAGGTCTGTCTTCTGGGCATACTTCAAGTTGGTGGTAACCGTTCCTAAGATCTGCTGGCAAATTCCCATTCTCCCAAGAAGTGTAATTTTTCCATAATATTCGGTATTGGTTAGGGTGTGTGTTTAGGAAATAGTACTCTCAACAGAACCTGCACTTCCTGATTCAGTCGGATGACGATTATGGTACAATCACAATATTATCTGATCACAGGCTGTGTCTAAGTTCGATAGTGCTTTCGGTTAGTTTTTGATCTATACATTCATCTACCAGCTTCTGCAAGTGCTTTGGTATTCTATATGATTTCTTGTAGACTAGTGTATTATTACCTGTTGTAATTAAATGTAGTATATTACTGGCGACGGACTATCTGAGTTGAACATGTCTGAGTATTTTAACAACAATGTTGCAATGGCTTCCTGGTCACTGTCCTTCATGTGGTTTCCCTTTGCACACAGTGCAGATGCAAAATGGTTCAAATGGCTCTGAGCACTATGCGACTTACCTTCTGAGGTCATCAGTCCCCCAGAACTTAGAACTACTTAAACCAAACTAGCATAAGGACATCACACAAATCCATGCCCGAGGCAGGATTCGAACCTGCGACCGTAGCTGTCACTCGGTTCCAGACTGTAACGCCTAGAAACGCACGGCCACTCCGGCCGGCAGTGCAGATCTATTGACGGTTTGCTTGCGGCTGTGATCATCTGATGATCTATCGGTTTCCTTATCGGGTATATCTAAACTTACTACTTTTAATCTCTTCAGGAGATTATCCACCCTTACTGGAACTGTTAATTCGCCCTGTACATTGCTTACGTGCGCTACCTTCTGCGTATAAAACAATGCGTCTCATCTAATGCTTCATTGTTCTCCAGTGGCTCAACAGAAACTAATACATCGAAATTCACAGTTATCCAAATCAACTTCAAAAATGGTTCATATGGCTCTGACCACTGTGGGACTTAACTTCTGAGGTCATCAGTCCCCTAGAACTTAGAACCACTTAAACCTAACAAACTAAGGACATCACACACATCTATGCCCGAGGCAGGATTCGAACCTGCGACCGTAGCAGTCGCGCGGTTCCAGACTGTAGAGCGTAGAACCGCTCGGCCACCCCAGCCGGCCCAAATCAACTTCCCGGTACCCGCAGGTACTTTGTCACATATTCTTAGTTCAGCTGGTGCCACTTAAGCAATCAGTGCACCTTGCAACATTGAAACATTTACAGCTGCTACACTCATTGGAATTAACTCCCGCTAAGTTCAACTCAAAGCTGCTAAAGATCAGTTTTGGTGTGCAGTCTGTCTAGGAAGTCAGTCGTGGAATATTCTTGACCTACAGTTGGCAACACTTCCATTTGCTCACGAAGCGCTTTAGTTCCTATCATAAAGCTGAGGTGTGTTGTCTGCAGTGGCCTTATGTCACTATTTTCTAAGCCACGTAATTTGTGTTTAGGAGCGTTTAGTTTTCTCGTGCTATCGAGGTCCAGACTACTGACATACACGTGTTCCAGTGATTACTGCAAATTTATGTTACTTGCCGTGTACTAAACCCATCAAGCAACGAACCGTGGCTGCCCATGTCTTTGCAGTATTTTGGTTTGCTGTAAATGCTTTCTGACGGAAGAAACATTCCCATTAGCATTTAATGCCTATTTCTCTTTCGTTTAACCTGCTTCTCATTTCTGATTTTACTTGCCTTGTGACCAAAGAAATATAACACTGTGACTGAGACATTGCACCTTCAAACGCCCTTTCTTCCCACACTGATAACATTTTTTTCGGATGCAAAGCTTTGTCGATCATTGCCTATTTTCATAGTAGTGTAGATTTCCTGTAAGTGCATAGCAATGCGAGGTTCTGCAACTATATCATCCGGATTTTCCATCCGGACACTACATGAAAGTTCCACGGGAATTCCTCATAGACAGACGTCTAGAACCCTCCTTTCCGCTCCTCTGAGAATGACTCGATCCGCTTCTGGATTATGTGTCATTTCACACGTCTGTATGTTCACTTTTATAATTCTGTAAGAAACGCTCAAACAATTTGATTGACTTCTTGCACTATCTACTCAACTTCTCTCAGAAAAATCTAGCACTGTTTACGATATCCTTAACGTAATTGTTTGCTAATTGTTCAAATGTGCAAGCTTTGCTGGGCGTTTCGTGGTATGTCACATACGTTTTATTCTCATCCGTCAGCTGTAGGTTGGTCATCAGTGGACTCTTCTCAGCTGCCCAATTTCCCAGTTCGGCTGTCTCTAATATATCATTTATGAGTACTGTCACGTTCTCTGTAGTTTTACCAGAGAATGGTATTATAAAGTTATCTGTTAAATGATCTATGGAGGAGGAGGAGCAGGACGAGGAGAAGGAGGAGGAGGTTATACTCACTACTGCCTTGACCACATCTGAGCCCGAGAGGGACTGTTGCACAGCTTCCGAAGCTTTTAATTGCTTGCTTAGTTCACGGTTATTAATTTCTGCTGGGTATTATCGTCTAACAATTTCAATATTTTCTCCATCACAGGGGATACGGCATCTTCGTTCAACACCTTTCCAACATCTTTGTTCAGTTGGTTATCTCTTTTACAGTTACAAGACATATACGGAAAAGACACTTATACTTTCAAAATCAACAGCAAAACTCGACAGACATGACTACTTCCAATATTTATATAAACAATCTAAACTAATCTTTACATCTAATCATTGCACAGTCACTCAGTACCATCGTGTGTTGCTTGACCATAATGCTTACTAGTGGCGCAAGTTGCTGGTTCCAGTGTATAACCTGCCACACTGTCCAGTTAAAATACAAATCTTACACTTCGAGGCTACGAAATAAGATTCCTTACTTCCTCTAAATTGCGACAGGTCTACCGGTTCTTCAGATCTGTCGAAAGACAGTTTCCATGTTGTATGCCATAAAAAAATGTTAAATTGTTAGTAGAAAATCACGTTGCACTAGTAGCTGAGACATGTGAACACCGTTCGACAGGTCAGAACCCTGTTACTAACGATGTAACGCCCTCTCCTAGCTCGTAAATCATTCCAGGACATCAATGTCATGAAGATGTTGTCAGAGAACCAGTTCCGGCACCAAATTGTAGAGGTGCCAAGTGGAGAAAGTCATACATTGTTAGGATGGTGTTTCGGAATCTGTACAGCATCTTTTGAAGCTAATAAAATATGATTAGGATTTTAATATTCAGATTTGCAATTCTTTGTCTTCTAGTTAAGCTTAGCTGTTGCCTTGTGCCGGTGGCGGAGAGGACTTCTGCGGTCTTTGTTGTCAGAGAGCAGCGCTGGTAGCTAATGTCAGCTTTTGCCTTGTGCCAGTGACATGGAGAAATTCTGCTGATAGGCAATGCTAGCTGATGCCTCAAGCCAGTGACAAGGAGGAATTCCACTCACTTCTGTTGTCAGCTTGGCTGTGTTGGAACCCAATACCACTATATAAGCAGTTCAGCCGAAGCCCCGCAAGCTGATGCCTGGCAGGCGAAGCTGTAGCGTGAGGTTATACCCCCACACCTAATTAGGCCGTCTTCTGTCCTGCTCCTGAAGATGCCGATGACAGACAGTGACCCATCAGAAGTCTAGTAGTTGGCAGATCCTGACCCCACCGGAACAATAGGTACTGGAAACTAGAGGGGCTAGCAGGGATGATCAGGTACAGGAGCAATGGATGCACCTGTCACCCATCAATGACAATTTGTTTATATAATAAATAACCTAAGATATGCTTTTGTAGGAAGATCCTCAATATCCCCATCAGCGATGGGGTAGACAGTCAGTGTGATTTCCTGCGAGTGGCAGATCATGCTTACAGCAAGCAACATGTTCACTAAAACAGCTGGAACAGCTAACACATGAATGTCAGTACGCAATAATAATCGTTGAATCGATTACATTAGTACGAACGGCAGCGGTACTAGTGAGAAACTGAATTCAGAGCTGGAGAAGGGCAGTATCTATGGAGATGGGTGGGGGGCAGTGACGTGAAGCTCTTTTCATTGTGAAAGAATGCGGCCTGCTTCTTTAATAGAGATCAGCGGTTCCTGTTCCTGTTCCTTAACAATTAATTACATGCTATTAACTGCATTATCAAGTCTATGATAGGTGTTATTGTGTCTCACATATAGCGTGTTTCATGAAACAAGGGCTGACGAATATATCTCTGTCTCTCCGCCTCACAGTGGACGCTCTGCTGCATGTGTAACTTATGCCTGGCGATCAGTGACGATATAAGAACGTCTGCTCATGTTCACGAACAATTTGCAATGATGCTAGCTTCTTTCTGCAGCAAGCTATGTCAACACCTCTCCCTGGATGTCGCCTGTGGATACACTAGAGTGAATTTAAGGAAACTTTTAATTTACTCTCCCAACCTACGCTGTCGCGTACCGGTACAATGCACGTCATAACAGCATCACATTTGCGCCTGCCATTCTAGACTATTCTACGCCATCACATACCACTGGTCAAAGACTACCAACATCCAGATTATGAGATTAGCGTCCAAGCGATAGGCTGCCGTTAACTTCACACTATGTGCGGCGGAGAGTTGAGTGGTGCTGTGACTGACGCCTGATGAATAGCATTGCATTGTGTTAGATGAATTGCGGTTCTGTACTGCCCCATGTTAACGTCGTCAGCACGTGTGGTGTCACCTGTGGAGAGGGCCATTTCTTCCATGTTTAGGAGACGCAGAGCAGTGTTGCTTCTGACGTCATGGTCTGCGGAGGCGTGCCGCGCAGAGTAGCCGAGCGGTCTAGGCATCTTGTCACGGTCCGCGCGGCTCAGCCCGTAGGAGGTTCGCGTCCTCCTTATGGCATAGGTGTGTGTGTTGTTCTTAGTGTAACTTATTTCAAGTTGTCAGAATGAGATTTTCACTCTGCAGCGGAGTTTGCGCTGATATTAAACTTCCTGGCAGATTAAAACTGTGTGCCGGACCGAGACTCGAATTCGGGACCTTTCACTTAAGCGGGCAAGTGCTCTACTAACTGAGCTACCCAAGCACTACTCACGCCCCGTCCTCACAGCTTTACTTCTGCCAGTACCTCGTCTCCCACCTTCCAAACTTTACAGAAGCTTCGCTTAGGAAGGTAGGAGACGAGGTACTGGCAGAAGTAAAGCTGTGATGACGGAGCGTGATTCGTGCTTGGGTAAGACAGTTGGTAGAGCACTTGCCCACGTAAGGCAAAGATCCCAAGTCTCGGTCCGGCACACAGTTTTAATCTGCCAGGTAGTTTCATAGTTATAAGTTAGATTAAAGCAGTGTGGAAGCTTAGGGACCGACGACTTCAGCAATTTGGTCCCATAAAACCTTACCACAAGTATCCTATTTTCTGCGGAGACGTCAAGTGTAATATCAGGTGATTTACGTAACTCTGGTGTGACAACCATGATTCACGAACATCCTACATCTTCACATGTTACCTCTCGTGCCTCATCATCGTATTGCTATTTTTCAATAGCACAATGTTCGTCCACACACCTGTCTGTAAAGCCTGTCTGCGTCATGTTGAGGTAATCCAGAGGCCAGATTATTCGCCAGATCTGTCTCCAATAGTACATGTGTGGGGTTAGTTCTGATGTCGACTCCGTCCCAGTGCCGGTATCCAGGAAATGGACAGTTCAGAAATTACTGGGCCACCTTGCATGAGGAGGAGAAACAACTCCCAACGGAACCAGTGCATACATCCTGTCATCATGTTCATTACACATCTGATTCGATTTTGATATCTTTGAAATATCATCACATGATCTCTCAAACCGATAAGATCCGTTCCGTTTCCCCCTCACCTACTGGGCGTTTCATTTATTTCGTTAGGCAGTGAATATCTTCTTTACACCACAGAAAAGTCACTGCAGTTAGTCTTTGTAAGACTCTATTACAGATATTTACCAAAGGCATTCTACAATTAATAAGATAATATACCGATTTTGCAACAGTTACCCCAGGATCACATTCCTGTACTTTAGTTACTGTTTTGAGATAAGTCAAACATCTGCGGCTAGCGTTCTACTGGAGTACATTTTAGCACGTTGTTCTCAGACTAATTGCAGTGAGCTGGCGATGCGAAGCTCACGGCGCGTTACGTACGGTCAGGCAGCGTTTCAGTGTGGCAAGCGTGAAGAGGGGCAAGCAACAAGTCTAACGTAACACGTGGCTGTACTCACACGAATGGCGGTGGCACAGTCTGCATGGAGAAGTTGATGAGGATGGCCCACTCTTCCCACGACAGGTTGAACCGCGCCATCAGCTCCGTGGCGTTCGCCATGGACAACATGGCGCCGGCTTCCTCTTACACCAGCCGCCGGCGAATCACTTAGCGGGACGAAGAATGCCTTTTGGACGTCACATAACTCGCGTTTAGCTGCAAAAAAAAAAAAAAAAAAAAAAAAAAAAAAGAGAAGTTTGACGTTGTAAACAGAGTACTAAAAAGGATAAAATAACATTTCAAATTACATATTTTGTACTATGTGAATGTAATTTTACACTAAAGCGCCAAAGAATCTGGTATGGGCATGCGTATTCAAATACAGACATATGGAGACAGGTAGAATACGGCGTTGCGGTCAGCAACGCTTATATAAGACAAGTCCCTGGCGCAGTTTCTAGATGGGTTACTGCTGTACAATGGCAGCTTATCATGATTTAGGTGAGTTTGAGCGGGCTGTTCTAATCGGCGGACGAGTGATTGGACCCTGAACTGCCGAGGCAGCGATGAAGTGGGGATTTTCCCGTGCGATCATTTCACGAGTGTACCGTGAATATCAGGAATCCGGTAAAATATCAAATCTCCGACATTACAGCGGCCGGAAGAAGATCCTGCAAGAACGCGACCAACGACAACTGAAGAGAATCGTTCAGCTTGACGGAAGTGCAGCGCTTCCAGAAATTGCTGCAGATTTCAATGCTGGGCCATCAGCATGTGTCAACGCGCGAATGGTTCAACGAAACATCATCGATATGGGCTTTTGAAGCCGAGGGTCTACTCGTATACCCTTGATGATCGCACAACACTAAGCTTTACGCCTCGCCTGGGCCTTTCACCACCGACATTGGACTGTTGATGACTGAAAACATGTTGCCTGGTCGGACGAGTCTTGTTTCAAATTCTATTGAGCGGATGGATGTCTACGGTCGTGGAGACAACTGTAAGAGCACATCACTTGCAGCGCCTCTCTCATGACAGTATGCACAGTGAAAATTGCGCCCTAAGCCCTCATCAATCCATCGACCTTGCATGTCAGCAGTGGACTGTTCAAGCTAGTGAAGGCTCTCTAATGATGTGGGGCGTGTGCAGTTGGAGTGATATGGGACCCCTGATACATCTAGACACGACTCTGATAGGTGACACGTACGTAAGCATCCTGTGTGATCACATGCAACTGTTCATGTGCATTGTGCATTCCGACGGACTTCGGCAAATCAAGCACAAAATTGCGTCATCCCACACGTCCAGAATTGCTGCACAGTGTCTCCAGGGACACTCTTCTCGGTTTAAGCACTTCCGCTGGCTATCAAACTGCCTAGACATCAAGGTTATTGAGCATATCTGGGATGCCTCTCACGGATTTATGGACAGACTTGCAGGATTCATAGTCTCATTTCCCAACAGCACTACTTCAGACATTAGTCGAGTCTGTGCCACGTCGTGCTGCGGCACTTCTGCGTGCTCGAGGGGGCCCAAAACGATATAAGGCAGGTCTACAAGTTTCTTTGGCTCCTCAGTGTATTTTCTATTGTTAGGACGGTACGTGGACGGGCATGCTGTGAATAGGAAAGTGATAATGTTATCTGAGGGAGCTTACGACTTGAAGGCTCTTTCCATTTCAACATTTACTACTGTTATTTATTCGTTCACTCATTTACACCGAACTCATTTACAACAGTGTATAGGAAACATATCACTATAGTCTTAATTTTTTCCGTAGACCGCTACGGCACCTTACTTTGCTGGTACAAACTGAACAAAGCATCAGAAAGGAAAGAAGATCTGAGTTACCTCTGACACTGATGGATGACGAGGTCGCTGTTGACAGCAAAACTCATATTATCACGCACTATACAGCTGTTAGTGATGTGTCTAGAATGATACCTGCCTCAGAAATTATCATTGTGGACGAGATAATACTGCATAGTTTTCCATTGTTGTAATGTTTAGTTTTTATTTTTTCTTTGTATTTATACATCCTTCTGAGCGTCTTATAATTATATGCTTCAGAAGTATCCATGAAGGGGGCAGCATTTCAATATAGGATGATCGTGAATAGATGAGATGCAACTGTTTTGCGGGTTATTATTTTGTGGTTCCACTAAATTTCGAATTAATAGCTTTCTACAGATGTCAGGGCATCAGATATGCAGTACAGAGCAAGACACGGTAAAGTTCTACTAGTGTTCTACTTCTTGGTGAATTTTTTTGGCGTCACACATTGAAGAACATGACACCAACTCCAGCTGCCCCACCTCACCACAACTTATTGCTGCACTGACAGTGACACTGAAGGCAAACGAAAATAATCTCCATCCGGTGTTTGTCAAAGCCAAATAAAACGACAAAACTTTACGTAGCCATATAAAAAAATCAAAATATAATCTTTCATTTGCAGCGCTCTCTAAAAAAAGTTACAATTACAGAAGTGTTTCCAACTTATAATCAAACGACACAAACTAGTATCTACGTTTTCCCTCTTATAGTGTAATGGACAGAAATTTACATTCTCATACTTTTCAATTTCAGTTTCTTACAGATTTACTCTTTTATATAACTTAAGAAGATTCTGTGATGGAAATACTGCTTTGGTTTGTACTGAGGAAAATCTTAGTTTGGAGGTAATTTTCATCTACCTCTTACTTCTGTGTCTTTGCTTCTACAAATATGAAAAAATTAATAGCATTTCTTTATCCTGCTTCTTTTACATGCTGTCGCTTTGAGTCCCGGGACTGAATGTAATACAGGTACTACATAACGTTTTAATTTTATCTTGTCTATCCCAACATACAAAAAGTGTACTAAGGTCCCTTGGTGAAGTTTGAAAACTGCTTTGAAGCACAATTTCTTCCACTTAAAACTAATGGAACAGCTGTACCACATATAACGTCCCGTTTATACCATTGGGAACTTATTAAACAGTTTTAATGAAACCCCTCTAAA
Organism: Schistocerca nitens; assembly: GCF_023898315.1. Classification (NCBI taxonomy): domain Eukaryota; kingdom Metazoa; phylum Arthropoda; class Insecta; order Orthoptera; family Acrididae; genus Schistocerca; species Schistocerca nitens. The sequence continues at coordinate 637,442,043 of NC_064619.1, read as the reverse complement.
ACTTGTTGTAAAGTTAACCTCAAAGCGTGACGCTTTGTCGTGTAATTTATAGTCCTGTACCACTTCACATTCGTACGGAATGCTTTATATAATACGGTTGAAAATGTACGAGGCCTGTTCAGAAAGTAAGCTCCGATTGATTGCCAAATTGAAACCACAGTGAACATCAGAAATGTTTTACTTGTAACAATTAGCCACACCTTTCAGCTACTTCTCTACGTAGTCGCCGTTCTGACTTAGACTTTTGTCATAGCGTTGTACCAACTATTCAATAGCCTCATCATAGAAGGCAGCCGCCAGTGCTTTCCGCCAATTCTCCACGCTGGCCTACACCTCGTTGTCTGTGTCAAAATGTTGTCTTCAAAGACAGCGGTTCATGTGACCAGAGATGAAACTCAGGGGGAGACAATTGCGGACTGTATTGTGGGTAATCTCACATTTCCATTTGAAAACGATGCAGGAGCATCTTCATTGCCCCTGCAGAATGCGGCTGAGAATTGTCTTGAAGAAGAAACAGCACGACAGTTATGTAATGTTAGCTGCATAGCTTCAGGCGAAATTTGTCACCAGGCCCTCGTACTTGGCGGCCGACACTATTTTCTAGACATCTTTACGCACTCACTGCGAGCTCAGAAATGAGAAGAGCGACGTGATGCTAACTGGGGTTATACTAGAGACACTACCCAACACATCTGTGCAAAGCTTTATCGGATTTTCATAGTCGTTTCCATTTCGCGACCGATCGGAGCTTACTTTCTGAACGCCCCTCGTAATTCACCTTGCCTGCAGTTTTCCGTTTTTCGAAATCCGGTGTGTCGGTGATCAGAACCAGTGCTTCGCAGTTTCAAAGCATGAACAACGACAATGTTCACTGTAATTGTATCCAAGCTGAATTAGCATAAATCGAAGAAAATTAAAAAACGCCATATACACATTCGTAGTAACACTTCTATACTTTCTTACGCTGCATTTCAGATAATTCTTGAAGTGACAAATTTTACTACAGATCTGATTGTGTGTGTGCAATTTATAGATGTTAAGCCATTGCAGAATATTATGAAAAATTTATAAAAAAGGAATTTTCATTGAATAATTAAATGATCGTATGGCATTGTTGCCAGGGTGGTCCCGTTCGGGTTCAGCCGCCAAGTGCAAGTCTCATTTCAGTCGGCGCTACTTTGGGCTACTGGCGCTCGATGATGAGGATGAAATGTTGATGATAACACAACACCCAGTCCCTAAGCGGATAAGATCTCCAACGCGGCCGAGAATCGAACCCGGGCAAGCACGTTACCACCCAGCTAAACGGGCGGACATGTATTTTTATTATAACGTCTAAAGCAAGAATCATTGATCGGTGGTTAAAGTGCGTCTTATGCAAATACGGCGCAGTTGTCATTCATTACAGTGATTATATGAGTACATATTTTAAACTCAGAAGCTGCAATCGAATTCTCCAGTGGCGCTGGAATAGATGATAAGCAGTCAATCTATAAGTCACAAGTGGCAAACTGTATCTACGAGTGACGTCATTTGCATTACGTGTCAGGATGAAAACATTAATACGGTAACGCTTAAGGTTTCATTTTAAATAAGCTGTGATATCTGTGTAGAAAATGAATAGTTTCGGGAGTTTATATCGTCGTCAGCATTAACGTTCAACTGGATGCCGTAAGTTACCTACTTAGTGAATCTGATTTTACGTACTACTCTCGAAGGAACAGGCTTTGCCAATGGGAAAAAATTATTCACAAAATCAGGTACCATAGTGGTGAGTTTCCTAACTCACAGTTGGGAGGACTGCGTTTCATACCCCTATTTCAACAGCCAGGTGTAAGTGCTCTGTGGTGTCATAAAATCTATAAAGGAAGATTTTTATGAAAACGATATGACCCCCAGGTGTAAGTGCTCTGTGGTGTCATAAAATCTATAAAGGAAGATTTTTATGAAAATGATATGACCAGTTTCTTCACCCGGCTCTTCCCCAAAGTTAACATGTGCTCTATATACACTCCTGGAAATGGAAAAAAGAACACATTGACACCGGTGTGTCAGACCCACCATACTTGCTCCGGACACTGCGAGAGGGCTGTACAAGCAATGATCACACGCACGGCACAGCGGACACACCAGGAACCGCGGTGTTGGCCGTCGAATGGCGCTAGCTGCGCAGCATTTGTGCACCGCCGCCGTCAGTGTCAGCCAGTTTGCCGTGGCATACGGAGCTCCATCGCAGTCTTTAACACTGGTAGCATGCCGCGACAGCGTGGACGTGAACCGTATGTGCAGTTGACGGACTTTGAGCGAGGGCGTATAGTGGGCATGCGGGAGGCCGGGTGGACGTACCGCCGAATTGCTCAACACGTGGGGCGTGAGGTCTCCACAGTACATCGATGTTGTCGCCAGTGGTCGGCGGAAGGTGCACGTGCCCGTCGACCTGGGACCGGACCGCAGCGACGCACGGATGCACGCCAAGACCGTAGGATCCTACGCAGTGCCGTAGGGGACCGCACCGCCACTTCCCAGCAAATTAGGGACACTGTTGCTCCTGGGGTATCGGCGAGGACCATTCGCAACCGTCTCCATGAAGCTGGGCTACGGTCCCGCACACCGTTAGGCCGTCTTCCGCTCACGCTCCAACATCGTGCAGCCCGCCTCCAGTGGTGTCGCGACAGGCGTGAATGGAGGGACGAATGGAGACGTGTCGTCTTCAGCGATGAGAGTCGCTTCTGCCTTGGTGCCAATGATGGTCGTATGCGTGTTTGGCGCCGTGCAGGTGAGCGCCACAATCAGGACTGCATACGACCGAGGCACACAGGGCCAACACCCGGCATCATGGTGTGGGGAGCGATCTCCTACACTGGCCGTACACCACTGGTGATCGTCGAGGGGACACTGAATAGTGCACGGTACATCCAAACCGTCATCGAACCCATCGTTCTACCATTCCTAGACCGGCAAGGGAACTTGCTGTTCCAACAGGACAATGCACGTCCGCATGTATCCCGTGCCACCCAACGTGCTCTAGAAGGTGTAAGTCAACTACCCTGGCCAGCAAGATATCCGGATCTGTCCCCCATTGAGCATGTTTGGGACTGGATGAAGCGTCGTCTCACGCGGTCTGCACGTCCAGCACGAACGCTGGTCCAACTGAGGCGCCAGGTGGAAATGGCATGGCAAGCCGTTCCACAGGACTACATCCAGCATCTCTATGATCGTCTCCATGGCAGAATAGCAGCCTGCATTGCTGCGAAAGGTGGATATACACTGTACTAGTGCCGACATTGTGCATGCTCTGTTGCCTGTGTCAAAGTGCCTGTGGTTCTGTCAGTGTGATCATGTGATGTATCTGACCCCAGGAATGTGTCAATAAAGTTTCCCCTTCCTGGGACAATGAATTCACGATGTTCTTATTTCAATTTCCAGGAGTGTATAATGACCTTAAACATATCGGAACGACATGATATGCAGGTCGATTGTAAAGCAATGCATTGGGAGCTGTATATAACGAACTCAGACTTCAAACAGCGATAGACATAGTCCTCAGCTGTGTGCATACATGTAGTACCCCTATTAAACTCATTTCTGTCCAGCCAAAACGTCTCATCACTTGAATACACTTCTATCCTAAAATAAAGATAGTACCTCCTACTCGAGCCTTTTTCCAGCCAGATTATGGGTGAACGGATCATCCTGTGTCGAGTCTGAGTATGTCTGCCACTATTTTCGAATGATGTGAAATTTTTTCCGAGAAGCATAACCCCATTAGCATGACAGCGACAATTTTTGATCTCTATTGCGATTTCAGGCGCTTCTTGTGTAGCATTATGCAAATAGATGTGTTATTATGCCTACGCTTTATGGACTGATCTTTGCTTCAGTTTTCACTCAAAATAAATAAAGTGCCCTAAGCTGAACTTCCTCTACTACAGTTGAACAGTTGGGGGTGCATTTGGGCTTTCCTTACAGAAGGGCCAGGGTTCAAGTCCTTGTAATTGTCCAACCATTTTAGAAATTTCGACCAATTTTTAATTTCCTACCAATATTCGAAATTGCTGCCAGTAGGGCTGGATGGAGACGGGAGGGGTTGGGAGGGGTGGGGGAGGAGATCGACGTGCTGGCCGGGGAATGCCCATGATGGCATCTGGGGTTGGGGTAATTAATTGTTAGATTTAATTAATTTGTTGTATATTAATTTGATATCAAAAGTGAACTTATGTGACCATGATCCGCCTACTACCGTGGCGGTGTAGTATGACACATCATAACAGGCAGTACACTGTAGCCAAAGTTCACGTATCATGCAGATGTAAAACAGACAGTGTCTCTAAACGTAAAACTTGTGCAGTGTTTATTGCCTGCACACCTACCTGTCATTTGGAAAACGGGCGTCTAAGTGGACGATGAATTTTTTTGGGCAGAAGAAAGAGTGAAATGTCTTCATGTATAGAGAATGTCACAGGAGACCCCGTGAAGCCTGGTGTCAAGAACACAGTACATGGTCATTGGAACAGTGGTCCCTGGTTATGTTCACGGAAGAGTCCAGGTATAGTCTGAACAGTGAATCTCGCCTGATTTTCATCTGGTGCGCACCAGGAACCAGATGCCAACCCCTTAATCTCCTTGAATGGGACCTGTATGGAGGTCGTAATTTGATGGTGTGGGGTGGGATTATGATTGGTGCATATACACCCGTACATGTCTTTGACAGAGGAACTGTAACAGGTCAGGTGTATCGGGACGTCATTTTGCACCAGTATGTCCGCCTTTACAGGTGTCCATTGGGTCCCACCTCCCTCCTGACTGATGATAGCGCGCGGCCCCACCGAGCTACCATCGTGGCGGAGTACCTTGAAACAGAAAATATCAGGCGAGTGGGGTGGTCTGCCTGTTCTCCAGACCCATACCACATCAAGCACGTCTGGGATTCTCTCGGTCTACGTATCGCTGCACGTCTTTAAACCCCTACGACACTTCAGGAGCTCCGACAGACACTGGTGCAAGAATGGGAGGCTGTACCTGAGCAGCTGCTCGACCATCTGATTCAGAGCATGCCACCCCGTTGAGCGGCCTGTGTACGTGTGCATAGTGATCACATGCCATACTGATGTCGGGGTGCATGCGCAAGAAACAGGGGAGTTTTGTAGCACATGTGTTTCGGTACGGTTTTCTCAACTTATCACCAATACCGTGGTCTTACAGATCTGTGTCGTGTGTGTTCCCATTGCGCCTATGCTATTAGTGCCAGTTTTGTGTGGTGCCACATTGTGTGGCACCACATTTTGCAATTATCCTTAATTTATGAGCATGAGTGTAGTATCATCACAACACTTCGTCGTCATAAGTACCATCCAAACCACGTGTCGCTGTAGCAAATACTTCATATCGCCGATTCCCATAACCAGGTTTTGTGAATGGGTACGTCAAAAAATACGAACAATCCCCACATTCTTTGCCAAGCTACTATTTTCCAATGAATCTACATCCACAGACAATGGTAGCATAACACACATTACTGAAGTATAGACAGTTCTCACTGGTTGCGGATAGCTGACCATCAGCGCTTTTGAACGTTTAATAATGGTGTGGCATCATGGGGAACAAAGTTACTGGTGCATATTTTATTGACAGTAGGTTGAATGGACGCAAATATCAAACGTTTCTGGAACAGGAACTACCGGTTCTACTTCAGGATGTTGCCCTGGACGTTCGACAACGTATGTGGTTTCAGAATAACGGTTGCGCAGTACATAGCCGGCCGGAGTGGCCGTGCGGTTCTAGGCGCTACAGTCTGGAGATGAGCGACGGCTACGGTCGCAGGTTCGAATCCTGCCTCGGGCATGGATGTGTGTGCTGTCCTTAGGTTAGTTAGGTTTAAGTAGTTCTAAGTTCTAGGGACTGATGACCTCAGAAGTTAAGTCCCATAGTGCTCAGAGCCATTTGAACCTTTTTTGAACCCAGTACATTACGCACATAAAGAACAGGAGGTATTAGACCATGTTTACATTTGTCGGTGGATAAGCAGAGGTGCCAATAATAGGGGCCCGATAGGCCAACTAGGTCGACGTCAAGGAATTTGTTTTTGTGGGGATATTTGGAAGGTAAGGTGTACCAGCAAGTGCCAACAGGCTTTAGAGAGATGATCTACTGTATCAAACACGCCTGTGCTCATATTCCCATTTTCCGCAGATATACTTCTGCCAGAGTACGGTCACTTGAAAAGCGAATTACTGAGCGATCTGAAGTTAGTGCTACTACATTTGAACACTCACTCTAATTGGAAAAGAAGAGTATTGTTCACTTGAAACCACAGTCACGGTAGCGTATCTAGTAAACTCTTCTTCGATATGTTGGAGGACAACGTTGTTTGGATTTTCCAATTACAAGTTATGAGGTACTGGCCTGTCTTACCCTTGCAGGCATCTTCGTATGCCATTGGCCGTACGATATTCAAGAGCCATTCAGTATGTAGTATATTACGATTGTTTACTCATTTATATTTCTTTGATTAGAGCGCCATCTGTGACGAAACGAAGGAAGTGCATGAGACAAAACGTGTATCGATTTTGTCGTAAATCGTAATCTGCAGTAAAAGACGAGGGTTTCCTTTAAAGATCTGGAAGTGTGGTATCGTTGAACGGCCCCTTCTGAGACAAATAACTTGGAACAATAACTTTTTTGATATGATGTGTAGCTGCAGAGATATTTCAGTGTCTTCAGTTAAAATGACCACCGTGTATTTACCTGACGGCTTAAACTAAAATGAAATAACTTTTTAAGCTATGTGCGTTTCAATTGAAGAATTTCCATATTTTGTTTCTTCATTCTTCGTCCTCTGGTGTAGATATATTTTTAGTTTATTTCTGAATCTACAGCATACATAATCAATTAAAAAGTACCAAAGATACCATGTTCAGCTCCTTTGATGGCTAGCGAAAGCAAAAGATTTCTCTTTCGTTTGTACAGTAGTACTCCCAGCGTAATACTACTTAACCACTTTCTTAGTGTCAAATGCGACTCACCTAAACAGACTCAATGCACTTTTCATAAGAAAGCTTAATTGTCAACATAATTCATAGTTATCTAAATTATAAATAGCCAGTAACGATAGCAGCTTAATATCAATTTCCCTATCTTTACTGTGACCACATTTATTTAAATTTAACTTACGTTTGCATACTTTAACAGTACGCGTAATTTGACTGGTATGCTTTTCCCTAAGTTATTTATAGAAGTGTTATAAAGTAATTTCATTTTCTCGTCTTCCTATAACATTTTTAGTTATACATGTTATTTCAGTGTTACAAAAATTCCGAAGCCAAGAAAAGGGTCTCATGTGTGCCAATAAGCAAATTTCTAAGATTCCATGTGCACAGGTGAGCAACATTTGTGGACAAAAGTAACTTTCACATTGTGTGTCATTACCAATAACATGGCTCGATCAAACTAGGAATGTGTATACAGTGAACTGTTACAGTATATTACAGAAGGCAAATGGAAGGAATATGAAATGAAATAAACAGAAATGACAATAAATGCACTGAAGTCTTGCGCTGAACTCAGTGCAATTCGTGATGGTCTCCTGAACATTACGAAAGAATGTGTGATATCACCACCTATGTCAATGTGTGGTGCGCAATGTGCTCCCATGCCGGCGCCAAGGTTGGTAAGGAGTTCTTGCTGTTCATCAGCATGGTTGACAGCTGCTGGATCCTCGTTGGTGCATGTGGACGTCCTACAATATGTGTCTTCAACGCATCGCGTACATACTCGATGGGATTTAATATGGAGGAACTGTGAGGCACGTCCATTCGCCGATTGTTCTCTCGTTCGAAGAGCTCCTCCAGCTGTGTTATTTGATGAGGTCGTGCTTTGTCTGCTTTGAAAAGACATAAATGTGGACGGAGTACCCCATACAATAATGTTGACTGGTGAATGTACCATGTTCAAAGGTTTGGAGGTCAGTATGTCCATGGAACACCATGTCTCTCAACACTAGACTAAATAGATCACGAAAACGACAATGATCGACCATGTTCCTGGACGCACTACGTACTTCCACCATTAGCCGTTATGTCCAGCATTATCGGTAATGATGTTTTGGTGGTATGATGTTGAGAGCCTTAATGTTGCATGGGCGTAATGACATCCAAATCTTTCAACACAGTATACTCACTGGCCAACATTATTGGTCACTGTACTACTTCGCCATGTGTGTGATTCGAAGGGTGGATAGAGCCCGAATATCATTTTTATCTATGACAAGCGCACGATCACATCGAATAACTCAGGTGAATGAGCTCCTGGAACGAGCGTATATTTCGCTAATGCACTGGTCTGCCCATTCTCCAACTAAAATCCCATGGAGAACTTGTTGCGATACATCAGGGAGCTATATAAAAACTCTTGCACGTATACTAACAACCATTAAGCAGTTGTCGTTTGTGTTGGTGTAGGAAATGGAATGCTCTACCACAAGAACTCTTTACCAATTTGTGGTCAGCTTGGGAACACATTGCAGTAAACAAACTGCCTTCTGTGGAGGTCATACATCCTGTTCAGTATCATGTACCACCATTTGTAATGTTTAACAATTTAATATCCAGGGTGAAATAATGACAATGTCATAAAAAGGGTAGATTACTATCGGCCATATACTCGAAATGTTGAATCACATTTAGCCACAACAATAAGACTGTCAGACTAGTAATCTTTCCACCAGAAAGACCTTCACTGTGATTAGACAAGACACACACACACACACACACACACACACACACACACACACACACACACATGGCTGCCAAGGCTAGACATTGAGCAGTGCATGATGGCATAAATTGTGGGTGGTAGGGGTAAGGAGGAGGCTGTGGCAGGGAGGGGAGGATAGCAGGGTAAGGATAGGGGTCGGTAAAGTGCTGCTTGTGGGAATATACACCGGTGAGGTCGAGAGAGAGCAGGCTACTAGGTGTAGAAGAGAGTGCAGGGGGCGGGGGTTAGCGGAAAAGGAGGAAAGTAAAAAGACTATAGGTGTGTTGGCGGAACAGAGTGCTGTGTAGTGCCAGAGTGTCAACAGAGGTGGGGCTAGGTGAGTCTGGGAAAATGCCTAACGAAAGGGTTACAGGAATGAAGGATATAATGCAGGGAGAGTTCTCACCTGTGCAATTCAGGAAAGCTGATGGTAAGAAGGATGCAGATGGCACAGGCTGTGAAGCCGACAGCTTGTTGGTTATCATACCTAAGTAGAATGCAGCACAGTGATTGCACCATAGCTTGAAGAATACAAGGTGTGCTGTGTTCTACATGTGCATAATAGAAAACAAGCTGTCTGTCCATGTGAATGGCCACTAACAAAATTTGGCCAAGAAACAGCTGAGTCATCCAGTTATTGAACATGCTGCCCTCCATCTAACCTGTTGACTGCACCTAGCTGCCCTGCCCTCTCTACCTCATCCCTGTATGCTCAGACAACCTGCTATGCCTTCCCTTCCCCGCCCCCGCCTCCTCCTTACATACGTCACCCAGATTGCGTCTTCCATCATGTGCTGATGCTCGCAGTCTGGCCTTGGAAGCCAGAGAATATGACTGTTTGTGTGTGTGTTGCGTTAGGGTGAGTATTTGTGTGCATGTTGTAGAATTCCGATGAAGGGCTTTTTGGCCAGAAGCTAACGCCTTTGACAATCTTTTTGTTGTTCCTATCTGCAACCCAACATGTCCAGTGTATGGTGAGTAATAATTTATCTTTTCCATAAGACTGTCATCTGTAATGTTTAGGAGACCATTATGAGTTGTGGTGAATTCAGTGCAACTATTGTTCTTGAATAAAAATGTAATTTCTCTTCACCTCATTGTATATTTCTTTTTGTTACATTCTATGCAATATTATAACAGTTCTATGTATGGTCGAGGTTTTATCGAACTATCAAACTTGGGGGTGACACGTCTAGTGAAAGTTACTTTTGTCCTTAAGTTTTGCGCACCATTCTAATACGCACTTTTATTACTACAGACTTGGATTTTTCTAGGTTCAGTAGTTATTGCAGAACTTATAACGTTTATTCTACATGCTGCACCTCATCTTTGCACTGAGATATGAATTACGAAAGGCAATAATGTTTTTTCTAAATATGTAACATTTAAAATCATGAATTCCAAATAATCTTAACTGCAGTTGTATTCCATATGAATTTAGTTTATTGTTCAGTTACGTGGACTAGATGTGGTCGTCGTCTATATTTATCACGCCTTAGTCACAGTTTTTGACCCTGTATGGCTAAATTACTTATATAGTTGCACACATGATTGAAACTCAAATGCGTAAGAGAATTTGCTTTCATTCATAAATATTCGAGAATAAAATGTTAAAATTATAACTCTCTAATGTGTAAAACCGTAGGATGACATTACCCTCGCATTTTCACGTTTGTTGCGTGTGTTTGGCAACAATCATAAGGGACATCACACTGAACTGTCCGATAGCGAACATATTTTGTCGCAAGCCGGACCACTGACCGCACCGTGTTGATGCCGTAGACCCTGCCCCCCCCCCGCTCTTTCTGCCGCTACCCTTCCCCCCCCCCCCTTGCCCCACCCCGGAGTGCCCATCGGCAGGCAGCGTCATGCCCTGCGCCAAACAACTTAATTAGGCCGAGCGCTGCCGCCGCTGAATAGATAAGCGACCGCCCGGCCATTACCGACTGATCCCCCTCCCCTGAACGTCGGCTGCCCGCAACTCAGTCTACAGCCTGCCGCAGCGGGTCCCTATATCTCCCAGTCGATAAGGACGTTACAGATTTTCGGGAATTAAATCGTGGTGTAATTTAATAACGCAGTCATTCAACTGCGGCAAACCTGTAGGCAACAGAGAACTGCGCCGACTAGACAGATTGAGTGAATGAATGTTGTCGTTCCAAAGAGATATTGTTTACTACATGGACCTTATTTTTATGAGAATTCACGCTTCTTTAATGAAACATAATAATTAGAATTTATCACTAAAACTTGTATCAATCTGAGAAATCAGGTGTTACTCACAGGAAAGGTGTGTAAGAAAGAGATACAGTTCACGTTTTTTATGCAGTGTTGTGACCTGGCCCGATAGTTAAAGAATTAGTAAAATTATTTACTGTGTCCGTGTTCACCACCGTATTCAGCAGTGCTGGGGAAGGAGACTCGTTATGTAGAACACCCTACACACGAGGTTCCTTTGCCTGTTACAGTCACTATCGCCAGATCAAACTGAATCATGTGCACTCAGATACAACCGGGTTCACGTTTTCGGCGGACACAGCCGCATGTGTATTCGGACGTCATTTTGTCTAATTTCGTATTGAGTTTGAAATATTTTAAACATTCCTCTTATTGGATTTTATGATGGTCAAAGATTTTTTAAACTTTATATTACTGGTTTGTAGGTAACTACTGCTCCCTGTAACCATTCTCTATCTTCTATGCACCATGAAGGCACAACAATACAGCAACATACCCGCGAGAGCGTTATAGAAACTGGATAATTTATCGTGTAATTTTAGTAGTATTTACTCAAAGGATATTTTAATATTTTTTATAACTTAAATATTGTGATTTATCTGTTTCTTGGGGTTTGGTCTGGTTATAATGTCACCCCTTCCCCAACCGGGCAGGAAATCTTTTTCGCCATTCACTATGCTCGCTGTTCCGATAAATATTTTCGAAGTAACAAGATACACTTCGTGATTTGTGTGAGCGTGTCAAAACCGAAATATTGAGTTAGGCTATTCTGGTAGAACTTCGGGGGAGTATTGTTTCAGATTCGAGTTAGGATACTGTGCTGAAGAAAACCAGAGGGACCGTCACCTCTGTTGTACCTACTGAATTCCCTTGTTTAGGTTGCAACTGTTGGTCATGGAAACGGCCAGCCTCTCTCAGATCGTTTCTCACTCCGCACAGGCGGATACTGGCCTGGTCGTCCATCTTACTCTCAGAAACTCGACACACGCTGTAGGAAGAGGAACACAGGCAAAAAAAAAGTTACAGGCCACACAGACAGACGATATAAATGGCTTTCCCTCCTGCTTTGTAGTAAATCACAACGTGGTGACGGGCACTGCGTCCCGTCTCAAGAAATATGAGACGAATTTCGGAAAAGACTGCTGAGATGTACTTATTTAGACTACTCTTAATTCTACACTCTAAATTCTGTCACCGGGAGAAGCAGAGTTGGAAATCTAGAACTAAGAATGTAGAACATTTCGTTGCCACATGTTTCTTTACAAGTCACCGCCGTATGTAAAGCAGTGGTCACTTGCAGACACACATTTTCTCCTTTGCATCCTACTTAACAGAATGAAGTTCGATAAACAAATTCATTATGAATTAATTATTATATTATGGCATAAATTACACTGCACATGCTGTTAAGATAAATTTAATGGTATTCTTAAATGTAAAAGGAGGGTGAAATTGACTTTTTGAAATTCACACAACTGTAATGCAGTTTTCCAGTTTGTGGAAGGGAAATCGAAGTGACATGTAAGTGTAACTACAATAGTAGATGTTAAAACAATGTGTAACGAAAGTAAAAGAATAGTCCGTAGCACCGTTTCACTATTTATAGGTAATCGGGCTGATAAAGTAAACAAAGAAGAAACGGTCACTAAATACTTAACACCAATTTATGTGCAGAAACGTGGAGATAGCTATTTCATCTAATTCATTGATGTGATACTGATACTGATTGACAATTAGCAGTTTTGTGAAAGGACTCAAAAATTTCATATTAGATAATAAATATTAATGTTGGAAAAGTTAGTTTACGGGTCATAAACTGACCTGGCAAGCAGTTTCTCTTAACTATCTTCTGTTCAGAAATGTAATAAGAACTATAGAACTATTGCGCGTAAGAAAGCTTCGGATCAGACGTTTGCCACGTATTTTCATAGCTGTCACCGAGTAAAGTGTAATACAGTTTGCATACTGTATGTTGTGTAAGGGCACACATCAAAGAAAATATCCAAATGGGACGGAAATCAGTAAATGCGGTATACATGCACAGACCAACTAAGGATTAGAATTTCAGAAAAAATTGAGTGATTTATTCACGAAAAATAGCTTTACAAAATGAGCGCGTCAGTAACATTCACGGAAAATAGCTTTAAAAACTGAGCAAGTGAACAACGCATTGGTCCATCTCTGGTCATTATTCAAACTGTTATTCGTCTTGACATTGATTATAAAGTTGCTGGATGTCCTCCTGAGGCATATCGTGCCAAATTCTCTCACATAAGAGCGTTGGATCGTCATAAGCCCGAGTTGTTTAGAGGGCCCTCTCCATAATGCTACAAGCGTTCCAAACTTGCTGGCCAAGACAGGGTTTGGCCGTGTGCTGGTGGGTATGGCATTGGTGAATTGTAATCCCTGATGGATTTCCATAAAGGGCAACAAACTGCGTCGCAGAATATCGTCGACGTACTGCTGCTCTGTATGGATGCCGCGGATGAGAACCAAAGCAGTCCTACTACGAAAATAATGGCACTCGAGACCATCACTCCGGGTTGTCGGTCCGTATGGCAGACGACAGTCATGATGGTACTCCACCGTTGTCTGGAGCGTCTCCAGAAACGTCCTCGCCCTGGTATCAAATTGCCTGTGTAGAAGTGTCTTCAGTGATGAGTCCTGGTTCGAACTAAGCCCCGATTACCAGTGAAGACGGACCTTGAGACACTCTGGGCAGCGGTGGGATACCAATCTGATTGTCGCCCGCAAGACAGCTCGACAGCCAAGAGTGATGGTGCCATTTCGTTTCATAGCCGGAACCCCTTCGCTTGTCATACATGGCACCCTTAAAGCGCAATGCACGTCGACGGTGCTCAGTGCACCATTTTGTTGCTCTTCATGGCAAGCCATACTGGGTTTACATTTCTGCAAGATAATGCCCCCCCCCGCTCTCGGCGAGAGTTTCTACAGTTAGCCTTCGTGCTTTCCAAATCATATCTTTGCCAGTAATGTCATTGGATCTCTCCACAACTGAGAACACTTGAGGCATTATGTGTTGTGCCTTCTAACTCTCCTGGTCTTTCGAAGATGCTATGCACTAATTGGACTCAATGAGGCACGATATCATTCATGATGATGTCCAACAACTCTAACAGATAATGTCAAACGGAATAACAGCCTGGACAAGGACCAGGACATTGCGCAATGTTCCCCGCCATGTTGATATGCAGCGCGTCATCTAGTCCTTCTTAGTTTCACGTGAGCTCCTGAGGCCCGCTACACGGCGTCCATGGAGACGAGGCGCTCGCCTGAGCTTAAGTCTTGGTGGTGACTTAGTACGTATGTACCGCATTTTTAAAATGTGACTACGCCTATTCAGGCAGTTTTAGTTTTATTTATAGACCATGCCCTCGTAGATATATTATAGAATCAGGCACATATTCTGAAGATGGCTCAATTACTTGGGCTGAAATCTAGGTATGCGTTGGTTTCATAGCCGCAAGCGAGGCTGATAGTTTCTTATACATTTCTGCAGTATTTGTAACACATTCTGTCTCGATGCCACGTCAGAGTTTTGTGATATATCCACTGGGTTATACACTACTGGCCCCCACTAGTTTGGCGCCGGTGGCGACAACTACATCGTGCTGACATGAAGAAAGTTTCCAACCGATTTCTCATACACAAACAGCAGTTGACCGGCGTTGCCTGGTGAAACGCTGTTATGATGCCTCGTGTAAGGAAGGAAAATGCGTACCATCACGTTTCCGACTTTGATAAAGGTCGGATTGCAGCCTATCGCGATTGCGGTTTATAGTATCGCGACATTGCTGCTCGCGTTGGTCGAGATCCAATGACTGTTAGCAGAATATGGAATCGGTGGGTTCAGGAGGGTAATACGTAACGCCGTGCTGGATCCCAACGGCCTCATATCACTAGCAGTCGAGATGACAGGCATCTTATCCGCATGGCTGTAACGGATCGTGCAGCCACGTCTCGGTCCCTGAGTCAGTAGATGGGGACCTTTGCAAGTCAACAACCATCTGCAAGAACAGTTCGACGACGTTTGCAGCAACATTGACTATCAACTCGGAGACCATGGCTGCGGTTACCGTTGACGCTGCAGGAGCGCCTGTGATGGTGTACTCAACGACGAACCTGGGTGCACGAATGGCAATACGTCATTTTTTCGGATGACTCCAGGTTCTGTTTACAGCATCATTATGGTCGCATCCGTGTTTGGCGACATCGCGGTGAACGCACATTGGAAGCGTGTATTCGTCATCTCCATACTGGCGTATCATCCGGCGTGATGGTATGGGGTGCCACTGGTTACACGTCTCGGTCACCTCTTGTTTGCATTGACAGCACTTTTAACAGCGGACGTTACACTTCAGATGTTTTACGACCCGTGGCTGTACCCTTCATTCGATCCCTGCGAAACCCTACATTTCAGCAGGATAATGCACGGCCGCATGTTGCAGGTCCTGTACGGGCTTTTCTGGATACGGAAAATGTTCGACTGCTGCCCTGGTCAGCACATTCTCCAGATCTCTCACCAATTGAAAACGTCGGTCAATGGTGACCGAGCAACTGGCTCGTCACAATACACCAGTCACTACTCTTGATGTACTGTGGTATCGTGTTGAAGCTGCTTGGGCAGCTGTACCTGTACACGCCATCGAAGCTCTGACTTAATGCCCAGACGCATCAAGGCCGTTATTACGACCAGAGGTGATTGTTCTGGGTACTGATTTCTAAGGATCTATACACCCAAATTGCTTGAAAATGTAATCACATGTCAGTTCTAGTATAATATATTTGTCCATTGAATACCCGTTTATCATCTGCATTTCTTCTTGGTGTAGCAATTTTAATGGCCAGTAGTGTATGTAATGGTTAATTGAGAACGATCACATACTGTAAATGGTTTGCTGATTGAGGTCGTAAGAATTAAACACAGACTCTTCGGATCTATACTGTTACGCTTTCTGGTAGAAATGGTGTCTGCGATTTCGAATCAAGTCTTTCTATTCAACCACATTCCTGCGTTGGATCCTATGTAGAAGTGTTTTAATGATTACAGTGACTAGTACATCATAATCGCGACACTCTCATGCTTCGAAACGAGTCACCTTTTTCGAAGTTATCTGCTACAGTAAAATTACGACGTGGTTTAAGATAGTCACTGTGCATCTTATTACTGCTTCTCTGACTCCGCTCTGCCAACCTTGCTGCTTTGCTCATGTGTTCGTCCCAATTTAAGTCGGAACTGATCAGAAGTCGGAGAGAGCTACATCTACCAACTTCTGCAGCCCATGCAGAAACAGAGTGAGATAAGTTCATGCGATTGGACCGTGTTTCGACTATTCTGTAGAAATGGGAATATGTCGTAGCTCCGCCAACCGTGTGCGATGTGTAATGTCAACGCCAAACTAAGCCTTCTCCTGTGCTACGAGCGAGTTTGTATAAAGGAGAGTGCAAACAGTTAGGATGGTGTTCCTTAACAGGAAAACTGGACAGACTCAACATCACACAGGTATTGCAATCCAAAGCAGATCCGCGCCGCTCGGGGCCCATTCAATCTATCATCGTTATTCTGTACCATTCAACAGGGAAAAATTACGAACTATAAAATCTCCAGTAACTACATTCGATAGGGAAACTGATAAGACTATTACCTGAACTCTCTTACTGATATATCGAAAAAAAGTACCGTATGCATACCAGCATTGAGCATACGCATCGACCCTATTAAATATTCAGGTATTGATCTTAGGTACAGACCGGTGTAAAGTGTCAACGCCTGTACTGTAGGAGGACCATACCCCACAACAAACAGTCGCAAGAGAGGGCCCTGTGTCAATATTTGAAACACTGTTTTTTCTTCTGTTGTAACACGCTTTGTACATGCCACACATTTTGTTTTTTCCTCCACAACTTCGAAGTCTGCGTCAGGTTCTAAACTGACATTACCACCTTCTGATCCATTGCCTCTCTCAAAAACCTAGACGTCCCACAGTTCTTAAGACAAAGTTAGAGGCTAAAAGTTCTCCTCGTACTATCTTTAACCAGCCCACCCTGTAGCACTTTCACTGATTCAATCTGCAGCTGACCAGAAGTATACTGATACATGCCACGTCTCCTCAAAGAATGGAGTGTACCGAATCCATGACTGCTGCTCGCATCCATTCAAGTGCACAAGACTTCTCCAGATCCATGCACGTCTAGGAGGTTAGCACCCCTTATCGTGTATTATAGTGGATATGAAAGTGTTGTAACAGCTGAAAATTAAGAAGAACAAGAAACAAGTGGTTTTTATGCTTCATACAGACGGAGTTCGAAGCATTTTGCGTAAATCAACTACGCTATCAATTCTAAAGAATTTTTCTAGTATCTTGGGTCGGAATCAAGAAGGAACTGGTAAGAGAGAACATAAGTACATGCATTCCTAAGGCTACACTATTCTGCGCTTAAAACTGGCTATAATGTTAGATCATTGCAGTTTGCAACCTATTATTCATGCAGAAGGAAACGCCATTTATGTACCAGTGTAAGAAATATGTTAACAGCGCATGACACACAACGGTCTTAAAGGTTTCTCTACGATAAACTATGGTGACAAACTGCAAAATGAAAAAAAAAAACTACCTCCTCAAAACATCGATTATGTGTGATACATGCACAATATAGCTTTCCAGAGGTTTATAGCGTCCACTGTTCAGACATCACACCTTGCTCGCATCACTCGTATAAAGTGACAATAAGTAACACAGAATATCTCTTACAAAGAAACATATAAAAGCATAGCAGTGGTGTTTGACACGTGAAATTACATGTCATGCCTCCACTAGCTCCGTAAACAGGACTTCTGTCAAGCAGCTACTATATACACAGGGATTGCAGTGCCTCATAGACACCTGTCACCAACTTAGAATCGCCTTAGTTATGAAACTGAAGTCTCGATTTTATATCCAATATGTGACAGCGGAATGGTGAACGTCGCATAAATCTCCATTCGTTTAGAGGCATGTGTCGAAATAGGATGGTCACATTTCATCACACATGATATGGTAGTCCTCCAGTTTGCACATGAAGGACTTCACAGGCGAGATACGTTTCTAGTGACTCAGTGGTTTACAGCATGCTCCACCTCGCTGAACCTCGCTAAAGTTTCGCGTTTCTAGTCAAATAATTTCCAGTTTTTTGGAATTATACTGTGTAAGCGACACTGCTATGAAAGCGATAGTACTACGTGCGTGATAACGACGCAAAAATCATGATATTCTAGCAAATCATCTAAAAATACATCTGTTCTTGTATGTCAGAGAATGAAGATTGGTGTAGAAAGCAAGCAAGCATGCAGGTCGTGGTCAGAAACAGTAATGCTTTTGCGGCAATGGGAAACGTCCCAGCCTTTGTTCAACAGTTCGGAGCATGACCTCAGTTTGATGGGGGTGCTCTGGACACACATCGGTCCAATGTGTGTGCGAGGGCAGATTACATACTGTCGGCAACAGTGGATGACCCACCAAGATCGGGGGAAGTATACACTGTTGTGAGGACAATATACGGTGCGGGTGCTTATGCTATCTGTCTTCGTAATATATGTACGAGTGTCTGGTCGTCGACAGCCATAAGTAGAATACAGAAGTGCTGATTTTGTATGGCGCAGGATACGAATTGTGTGTTTACTACATCGATATGGTATGTGGTAAAATAACATTGTTGGGGATCGGCTTCACCCTTCAAGCTTTCCTCGACAGTAGCACAGTACTGTATTTGAGGGAGTGACTTTCAGTATTTCATGATCTATAGACCACTTTTGTAAGGTTTAACTGCCAGTGCGGTATGCTGATCTCCGGGAAGTAGTGTGACCGCTGCAAGTCTCGGCCCGCATCTCGCTTCCCACGCCCGGGTTCCCGGGTTCGATTCCCGGCGGGGTCAGGGATGTTCTCTGCCTCGTGATGGCTGGGTGTTGTGTGATGTCCTTAGGTTAGTTAGGTTTAAGTAGTTCTCAGTTCTAGGGGACTGATGATCATAGAAGTTAAGTCCCATGGTGCTCAGAGCCATTTGCAAGTCTCGTCCGCAGAAAATGGGTCACAATGCTCCCACACCAGCAGCAGTATTTCGGTGGGTTTCACACCGAAAAATTCAAGCTTTCCTCAACAATAGCAGGGCAGTGTAGTTGAGGAAGTATCGTCCCGTATTGAATTATTTGTAGACCTCCTTCACAGAGTATAGTTGTCAGTGAATTCTGCCAATTTGCACAAAATACTACTGCCCTGAAAGTCTCGTCTACAGAAAGAAATGGCGGACAGTACTCCCACATTAGCAGCAACAGCATTTGGCGGATGAATTCAGTAAGATCCAATCAGAATGCTCCGTTCATTCTCAAGACGTCCTTTGTGCTGGGACATAGAAGCCTCTACAGACTGGTCCGAAGAAGATGGGATCAACTTATGTACAGAAAGTTCTGAGAGTAATGTGATGTCTTCTTAGTTCAACTGCTCAAAGACAAGTTGAAGCAAACCGTCCATCTCTGGCATGATGTGTTGCCTCATCCGACATTGTGCCATTAGGACATGTCCAGCAGCTGTAGGACACCAAAAATTCCAGCCATTTTTCTCTTCTGTAGGACAGGGCTTCAAATACTGTTTGTGTAATTTCTCTAATTTTTGGTCTATGTACTCTCTTTCCAAAAAACAAGTATGCTTTCATGATTAACACTGGTTTTGCAAGCATACACAGACTTGATTAGGCTTTTAGCGATGAGAAAAAGGGCGAACGATTACCGTTTCTAAAACGTATGTCGAAAGCGAGACATTACGATTACAGTTAAGAGTAACACGTGATCAACGAGCTGTCCCATTAGGTTCGGTAGGAAGAATGCATCCTGTGCCATTCTGAAACATTTTCGTAAAGAGTTTCTGAAATCATTGCAAAAGATTTATTTAGCACGTCCAGAGGGAGGCTTAGCTGTTATATCCATAGACACGTGACATCAAAATAACACTGACAACCTTTTATCTGCGCCTGAAAGGGTGAGTCGCTAGGAAAATATCTCGCTGGACTTGCAGGTACAAAGGCTATGCGTCAGCCACAGTGGTTAGGTAAATGCGTGGGCTGCCGGAGGCGTCTCGCATTTTGTATAGGCTGGACTGGCATGCACGACCAACACACATCCGGTCATCATTCCGGCTTGTACCTCAGTATGGAACAGGTGGCCGATACGTTGCGGTAGAATTTTTTAACGATAGTTCGAAAGCATTTTTATGTACAATGAGTGTTGTGCACGGCATTTTTTTGGCTGTTTAAGCATGGTGAGCATGTTTGTAGAGCATTATACGTGCATTATTTTGTGAATTTTAGGCGTAGTTAATGTTTTTGTATAACAGTGTACTGCATTATTTGATGAACGTGTCTGAAAGCTTTATTTTGGTAGTTTATAATTACTGCGCACGTTTGCAGAGCGTTTTAGATTTATTGTTTTGACACTTTACGAATTGTTTGCTGTTTGTACATCAGTGTACTGCATTCTTTCCGTAATTTACTAGTAGTTTGCGAGTCTGTAGGCTATTTATTAACACTCCATGCACGTCAGGGTGAGTGTTTTGCATCAGCATAATAAATAAACTAGGTGAAATCCATCGCTAAATAAGTTGTTCCAACTTCACACTGGGAATAAGTAAAGTTCATTCCTTCCTTTTCAGCAGCTGAACACAGAGTCCTTTTCCCCCCAATTTTCCCCTGACCGCCATATTGGATTATGTCATGGGAAGGGGAAAGGGGAGTCACGACTGCGCCCTCTGGTAGCGGTCCTTTGTACTTCGACCTCATGGTGAACACATTGGATGGACCTACTGCCTATGACAACTCAAATTGTTTTAATAAACAATGCATTCACAATAAAGAGTTACGTCCATCCTATCCAGCAACCTAGCACAGACTGAGTCCTGTTCCCGCCAATTCCAAGGCAGTTGTGTTGGTTAGATGACTTACGGTAGTGAAGATAGCCCGACTATAATATTTTCTCACCAAAATTTGTACTTCCATCCATGACGTCGTTTCGACATTGTTACATCTATCACCACCATCTTATATTCGCGTCTTGAATAAATGTGCCAACAATGCAAAGTGAGGTGATGCCAGGTTTGGCATAGTACTGTCAGTTTCCTTAGAAGGTATTCTTGCTTGTGCCGGGAACCGAGCAATCCTCAATGGTACCAGTGAGAGAATAAGACTGCACGCATTTCATAATGGAACCCTGCTCTCATTCTTCATTTACTGGCTCGAGAAAGCATGCTGCAGCAGTCAGCGCATGTCTCAACAGTGCGTGCCGGGCAGTGGGCGCCAGCAGCACGCGGGAGCTGCAGGTGATGTTATCGGGGTATGTTTTTATTTTGCAAGATATGTTCTAAGCGATCTATCTGAGATGCACGGCCCTACCCTGTATTTAAATATTCCGGTAAATAGTCAGTATATATGTCAGTATATATTATTTGCAGTAATAAATAATTTATTTCTTTTTATTTTTATTTTTTAGCTATTTTTTACCGAGATCGGAATGAGGGACTGAACTGTGGCTTGTGGGATCGAAGCAGTATAGCTTTTCAGCGAACTGCATCAGTAGAATGCAAGGAAAGAAAAAAAATGCTGTCCGACATACACAAAAGGGTAGCGAATTAATTAAATTGTCAATCAAATTGATAGCACCATATTTATATCAAAACGGCACAGGGGTCCTGAAAGGGAGGAAGGAAGTCTGGAGGAATTCCCACTGCGGCAGAGGAGGTGGTGGGGTACCTTATGGCATGTGGTGACATGGAACAGAACAGTAATTAATTAGTCAATCATTTTGTAGCGCAATAGATCTATTTTTTATATCAAAAGTGGTGCCAGAGAGGAAGCCACTCATTATATTCAAGAGAGGGAGGGGATGAAATGCAAAACCCACGACATCATCGGTTGGAGGCGTAATTAATTGATTAGTTAATTAATTTTACTTTAATTTCAAAAGTGTGCACAGAACAATAGGTTAAAGAATCAGAAGTGATGTAGAGGAACAGTAGGTTATGGGCTGTTATGTAGCAGAACAATAGATTAACGGGGAGGGCGTTAATTTGCCCCGGAATGTGTGCACAAATAAAATGGCTTGTAGCCCCCTCTACCCCACTACTATTTTACATATGCTATACATGTTTTGAATATATACACTACATAAATATGCAAATAAATAAATAAAGGAGAACTGTTTTTATCTAAACTCTGTAAAATTTCTTGACTGAGTTCAGATTTATACTTGAAACTCTCATGAACATGCGGTCAGAGATAGGCTACATATTTTTTTTAAATATGTATATATACTATATGGATACTTAATATTTAACAGGGAAACATTGTTACCAAAAATATCGAATATATCTTGATCGAAGTACTTCAAATTTTTACACGATATTAGTGAACAAACAGACAGATATACATTTATATAACACGTGTGTGTGTGTGTGTGTGTGTGCGTGTAATAGGGAAACGATGTTCACAAAAATCTTCCAAAAGTTGCTTCAAAATTTTAGACGTTGCTAAATTTTAGACGTTGCTCTAACATAGGTTCACACGCAGGGTATTTACGTTTTTAACACATAATCTACATATGTATCTAAAGTTAAGCAGGGAAATGTTGTTCTCAAAAATATCGAAAAGTTCTTTACCGATTTTCTTCGCGTGTATGCAAGATGCTCTAACAAACACTCAGATGAACATGAGCTATGTAATTTTCAGCAAATTAGGTTCACAGTTTTTTTGTTGAAACGGACTCTGAGAAGGCAAATGCTTTCCTCTGGTCTGTTGTGAAAATCTGCTTTTTGTCATTTTTAACCATGAGAGCAGGGTATACAGGGTGTCCCAGCTATCTTGTCCACCCAAACTATCTCTGAAACAATAACAGCTATTGGAAAACGACTTTCACCGGTATCAATGTAGGGCTGGGGCCCATGAATGTACATAATTGAAAACATTCTAAAACGAAAGCATATGTGTTTTTTAACAACAACTTAAGTTTTTTTTAAATGGACCTCCTACATTTTTTCTTCAGAAATCCATAGCATGACAAACCACATACCCAATGGCGTTGATTGCATCGCAATATTCCC
The DNA here is from genome assembly GCF_023898315.1 of Schistocerca nitens. NCBI lineage: Eukaryota > Metazoa > Arthropoda > Insecta > Orthoptera > Acrididae > Schistocerca > Schistocerca nitens. The sequence goes on along the minus strand of NC_064619.1, from coordinate 637,418,917 downwards.
ATTACATCCCGAGATATTGAGACGCGAAGCTGACGCTTGAAACACTCGGCATGCGCTGCTAGCGCACGTCCTGAGGCTCAGGCGTGAGCCCCATGCTGCCCGTAATCGCGATGTGACATGCGTAATCACACCTCCATACTTATCAAGAGGTGCGAAACGAATAATACGGTCTGCTGCCATCAACTCTCACAAGCACATAATGGTTTCCCTCTTGCACGTTTTACGTATCTACGTACACAATATGAACCAGTACCGATCGGTGTACACCCGTCAGGTTCTCTTATTTATCCTGCATACCCAAAATAAGGTTTATCTAATGCGTTATATGAGCCATTGTGCCTGTCGCGCAGGGGCTGGCTCTACCTAGTCAAGTGTCCAACGTAGTTCCCACTACTGCCACAGTTACCACTTCGCCTTGTTTATGATTTGCGACCCATGCAAACTCCTGTACTCCAGCACCCTCCGAGCATTCCATTTGTTGTTGCTTTGGCGTGCAGTACACCGCTTGCCAGTGTAGTCGTGCATCAGAGTAATCTAGTGACGGCACGGAGGTAGTAAACATTGTGAATAAACGTTGTGTTGTGGAACTTATACTGTACAGTATAATGTACACACATGAAGATATGGTAGAAATGCTGCTGATCTATGGAGAATGTACGTTGACGGGAAATACGTTATGAGATTGCTTGTTTGTTGATAGTACTGTTAGCGAACATTATGATTATTAAGTTAATATGTCTGTTTTCTACCCTACTCTACATACCTGTACTGTACCCTGTTGTAGGTGGACGAAATGCTGTTCAGGCAGAACGACTGTACAGAAGACGATTCCCTGACAAGCCATCGCCTTCACGCCGGATGTTTGGTCGTCTCACATCTCGTCTACGTGAAACGGGAAGCTTAAATCCAAGACCTCGACATCGTCCTAGAACACGCACAGATGAACGTGCTGAAGTTGCTGTGCTCGCTACCATAGCTGTGAATCCTCAAATCAGCACACGTCAAATTGAGCGTGAAGTTGGTGTGTCGAAATCAAGTGCACAGGGCATTCTTAAACGTCATAAATTTCATCATTACCACGTTCATTTACACCAGGATCTTCATGGAAATGACTTCCGCAGTAGGGTAGCATTTTGTCGGTGGGCTCAGCAAAAACTTCTGACTAATCCAAATTTTTTTGCAGATGTTCTCTTTACCGACGAGGCATCATTCTTCAACAAAGGAATTGGCAATATGAGGGATATGCATTATTGGTCCGCAGACAATCCAAAATGGCTCCGTCAGGTAGAGCATCAACGTCCGTGGAAAGTTAATGTTTGGTGTGGGATTATTGGAGATACCATTATCGGACCTTTCTTTATAAATGGCATCCAAAATGGCAGACAATTCTCCAGATCTATACGACACAATCTTCCTGTTCTCTTGGACACCGTACCTCTGAACCGGAGAATGGTCATGTGGTATCAGCATGACGGATGCCCTGCACATAACGCCTTACGAGCACGACGACTTCTGAACCGTAAGTTCCCTGGTGGGTGGATTGGACGAGGTGGCCCAGTTAGGTGGCCTGTCCGATCTCCGGACCTTACACCGCTGGATTATTTTCTTTGGCGAGCAGTGAAGGATGCTGTTTACCAACTTGAACGAACAACACCAGAGGACATGAAGCAACGCATTATTGATGCTTGTACAGCCATCAAAGAGGAAACAGTAGCACGAAGTAGGGCATCCTTCATCCGCAGAGTGACCCTATGTATGCAGGCCAATGGGCATCACTTTGAGCATGAGATGTGAACGCTATGTTTAGTATGTAGTGCTCGTATCACAGTGGAAGTTTCTACAAAGGGCCATTTTACCCAGTGATGTTAAGAAACATTTGTTTGCAACAATTTGTCATTTAACGCATTAGATAAACACAACATTGATAATTATGTGATAATAAAACTAACTGGTTGAACATGTTTACATTCATCTTCTATGTCCTACCTGAACTTCCCAAAGCAAAACATTTTTACCTAAACAACGGTAAAACTTTTAGTCCACTTGCTCGTTTCACTAAAACCATCAACATGAATTTTACTATTACGAGTGAATGATTAACTGTCACTTGCGCTAGATCTACAGTAAAGTAAAGTTTTAACGTTGAACGGCATTACCTTTTTAGTAACGGATTAACGATAAGCGTAGTTAACTTTGTGACTAACGTTGCGGTACACAGATATGTTACAGAACCACATCACCCCTAGCCTATGGGATAAATACCTGCTGGAATGTACGACGTAATTGCAGGATGGCAGCAGACCGTATTATTCGTTTCGGACCTCTTGATAAGTATGGAAGTGTGATTACGCATGTCAATCACATCGCGATTACGGGCAGAATGGGGTTCACGCCTGAGCCTCAGGACGTGCGCTAGCAGCGCATGTCGGGTGTTTCAAGCGTCAACTTCGCGTCTTAATATCTCGAGATGTAATGGGAATATTGCGATGCAATCAACGCCATTGTGTATGTGCTTTGTCATGCTATGGATTGCTGATGAAAAAAAATGGGAGGTCCATTTAAAAAAACATAAGTTAGTGTTAAAAAGCACATATGCTTTCGTTTTAGTATGTTTCCAAATATGTACATTCATGAGCCCCAGCCCTACATTGATACCGGTGAAAGTCGTTTTCCAATAGCTGTTATTGTTCCAGAGATATTTTGGGTGGACAAGATAGCTGGGACACCCTGTATAATCTTTAGACAAATGGTTTTTACCATATTTCTTTAAAAAAATCTGTGTCTAGAAATATGCACTGTTTTGTTTTCTTCCTCGCAGTCGGTTTTCAGAGAAAACACAGGAACACTGTGTTCATATCTTATCAGGCTGTGATTAGAACACTATTAAGGAATCTGAATTTACACTAATATTAAACGAGACTCAGGATCAAAGACATGGGGTAGAGGAAATACAGGATAGGCAAAGGGAATGGGGGGAAGAAATGCACATAGATTATGGAGATGGCCAAAGAGATGTGGCAGGAGGAGAGAAGAACGTGATGGACAGGGATAAGAGAAGGGGAGGAGGAGCAGATGGACAAAGATATGCGATTGGGGGGGGGGGAGATATCGACAGAGGGGAGAAGGGGATTAAGACGTATATTAAATTCCCATAGATATGTAGCAATTGCGAAGTATTGTTGAGTTCTATAACCCTGAACTCATAGGAATAGAGTTACCTTAATGTTTCCGATTTTTTTCCTCCCTTTAAATTTTGATCGTTTACAATTTTAGACCGCTATTTATAACTAAAATCATTATGTGTACATCTTAACAGTATGTGGGAAAAAGTTTTAATTTAATTGTAAACTGTACAAACTTGAACTTGGCCATCATATTATCTAATTTGTCAATGAATCTGTCAGATTTTCTCTAGCTGAAATCTCATACTCGCTGCAAACTAATTGATTAGCTTTCCTCAGATTTATATCATAAAGTCGTTTCACAAAATGAAGAGTGTTTATTTGCTTTCATTTTTGCCTTAATGAGCCAGTGCTTTATTTTCAGTTGGAATTCACGTTTGTACATAACATTTTACAAATCGTCTTCACCCAATGACTAACAAACAGGATATCTAAGCCTTTAATATGCCGTACGATATAGTTTCCTGTTCTTCAGTGCATTTATTCGGAACACACTACTTATGTCATAGGTCTTGCTGCCACTTATTTGTTTTCTCATAAAGCTATCACCTATTGCACTTCTTGGAAGATTATTTCTCACTCGTTTCCCTGGTCGTCATCTCAAAATCTCCGACTTTGTTTACGGTTTTCTTTGTGTTATTGTCATCCCGTTTATGTCCAGACTTCACCAGCTAAAAGAAATATTGGCCAGGTGCAAGTAGGAGTCTTGCACTTAAGGTTCCAAACAAATTTAATTACGTATAGCGACAGTTCATCAATTCCAGGGATAGATGAATTCCTCAATTTTTGCCTATTTTCGGCATTGACACTGGACAAATATCGGTCCCAGGGATTCCACTACTCTCGAGAATGTTTTCATTTCAGTTTCGAAGTCTATAACAAATGACCAAAGAAAAATGTTTTCATATGATAATATAAGAAAAAATAATAGCATTCTGATTTTGTTTTATTTTATTTGTACTATGAAACCACTATTCTGGAAATAATTAATGATTCTACCTCAACGGGAAATAATCTACAGCTTTGTGGGTATCAAAATATGAAACATAAATGGCTTTGCCTTTTGATTGCACGGACTTACAAGTTAAACGTTTTTGTGGCACCAACGTACTTAGACTTAGTACGTGATATGAATTTCAGCTTGATACGTTAACCTGCTCCTCAGGAAAGGTGTTTTAAGAGACGGAGGGACAGACCGATAGCGGTATAACAAACAACTATTTTTTTCGTATTATACATTTTCAAATTAACAATTCCGAGTTTTTCCCTTTATTTCTAGTTTGAAACCTATCTTGTTGCCAAATTTAATGATTCCACGTCAACGGGAAGTATCCTGTTGGTTTGCGAGTATCAGCATATGTAACACTTGTAGCCGAATCTTTTGATTATATTGACCTTAGTGGCTTCTAATTTTTGCCTTCAGGCGGCCGTAGACTTAAACGTGTGACATAAATTTCAACCTGATACATCTACCCAATCCTACGAAGAGTGGTTCTGAACTGTCAGACAGGCAGACAGACAGACAGACAACGAGTGATCCTATAAGAATGCGTTTTCATCAACTGAGGTACGCAACCCCAAAAACCGTCAAAATGAAATGATTGTGCCATCTGTTCTTCCACTGCAACACTAAATTACTTTGTCTGACAAAAGCCAAACATATCACTGTGGTAATTTCCCATTTTCATTGTTATTTCCTGGGCTGTACAACGTCATATCCCTCACTATACATAATCATCTTGGTTGTGGCTAAGAATAGAATGAGAAAGTATCATTACTTAGCTGTAAACAAAACACATCACTCCAAAGCTGAGCTGTTACACTCACTAGTAAGAGACTACTTTTGGACAATCCGAAACGCAATTTGTTTTCTTTCAAAATGGCTCGAGTGATGTTTCTGCGTAGGACACACTGCAGGGGTAAGGCATTTGCTGCAGCTCGCTCTAGAATTTAAAAGCAACTATTGTCCTACACATCCACTACCCGACACCACCTCATTTTCCTCTAAAATTAGTTATAATCCCCAGAAGCGCAATCTAACAGTAATACACCTGTTCGTCTGTTCCTGCGCAGTACGTTACATTTACGTCGGTTAAAGTCGATGTGGTGTCGTCCCCTGCAAGTATTCATTTTTGCTGCAGTACCGCAGGCTGAAGATTAGATGGGTAGATCACACAACTAATGAGGAGGTATTGAATAGAATTGGGGTGAAGAGGAGTTTGTGGCACTACTTGACAAGAAGAAGGGACCGGTAGGTAGGACATGTTCTGAGGCATCAGGGGATCACAAATTTAGCATTGGAGGACAGCGTGGAGGGTAAAAATCGTAGAGGGAGACCAAGAGATGAATACACTAAGCAGATTAAGAAGGATGTAGGTTGCAGTAAGTACTGGGAGATGAAAAAGCTAGCACAGGATAGAGTAGCATGGAGAGCTGCATAAAACCAGTCGTTGGACTGAAGACCACAACAACATCAACAACCGCAGGCGTTGCCGCAATAGGACGTTAACGACATATCTGTGTTGAAACTACTCGAAAACTCTGCAAGAATCAAGAATCATAAGTTTCAACCATCGGCAGTTCAACGAAGTTTCACACTGACTCATCGAAATTAAATGTGTATATCAGGGCACGCTACCACGAAACTGCAGTCCTGTTAATGTATTCATGAGTGGTAACATGTACGATGGAGACAGAGTACGATGTAGGCGGTAAACCAAGCCTGCGAGACAAACAAAAGAGATTCAGGCAGGTGGTATTCCGGCCCACATTAGAAATGATATCCCACTCGACTAGCGCATATCGATATGTGAGGCTTTAGGTCCGTGCCCAAAGGATCAATTCTCGTTTTCCGCATGGAGACGGAATTACAGCAGCTATGTGAGCGCGCGTAATTACCCTACGGAAGCCCCTGTGAGTTTCCACGCAGAACGTTCCCTTTGCGGGAAGTGAGCTGTTTCATGGTTCCGTTTCAGATCTAGACGTGCTGTTAGCTGTTCCAGTCGCTTCCACCAAACACTTCCTAGAGAGCGAAAGTTTATTCCACTAAACAGATCAACAATGAAAACACTTTTTCACAGAAAGTGTTGTACTATTATGGAATTCTGAGTATTGAAGCCTATTTCGGTAGTAAAAAAAGCTGTGGCGCGTAGACTGTTGTTTATACGAGGACATGCTGAAAGTTACGTCCTAGAATTTATTTGTAATCTCTGTAAAATTTTATATAAATCAAACGCTGTTAACGTTCTTCATCTCTATTCTTCGCGTCTACGCGTGTATTTGTCAACATAGTGACCCTGGCGACGAACACGTTTTTGCCAACGTCAGATCAGTTCTTTGATGTCGTCAGTGTAGAATCTCAGACATTTTGGCTGAGCCACAAACTCACCTCTGCTTACGCAGCTTCGCCAGAATCAAAGTGAAGTCCTCGAAGGTGTTCTTCAAGTATTAGAAGCTTAAAGAAACTTTGGATGGGGCGAAGTCGGGACTCTATAGTCGATGACCGACGACATTGAACGCAAGGTGTCGCATTGTTGTAGATGTCGCATCGCTCTTGTATTGCCTGGTATTGTCACGCTGACGGAGAGGGTGCGAAGAACTCTTCGCGGTCGAAACTCGATTAGAGTAAACTGTTTCGCACGCACCGACATAGTTACATTACACACCGTCAGTCGCTAAAATTCAGAGCCCTCTAGCGGCAGAGGGCGGCAAATACGTATATATGAAGAATAAAACTGTAGAATGTCCATAACGCTTGCTTTATCTAAAAGGCTTTAAGAGTTTTAACATAAAAAGTTTGGGGGAATTTCTTTTCAGCGCGCCTTCGTAATTAACACTCAGCATTTAAAAAATGCACTGTTACTGATTTTCATTTTGTGGGGTGTTTGACGTAAGAGGTAAATATTGTCTCCTACTATTTAATACTAGACACACAGGCTCCAGCATATGTTGGTGCGCAGTACCACGCAGACAGACTGCTGTCTAGAATGATTGAAATACGCTGCGATCCGTTCCTCAGACTGGATTTAGGTGACGTATCAGTTTTCCATGTGTTAGATGACTTGAGTGGTAACTGGGCATAAGTCTGAGAATATCTTAACGCCCTGAGCTGAAGCCATGCTCCCACAGAACGGTTCCTGAATGTAAGATGAAACCTTTCATATAGCACCAACACATAGACTTGTGAGAATACAATATCACGCATCCTGATATTTACAGTTTTTTGGTATTTTCAGGCCTATTCTATAGTTCGGCTGCATAATGGGCATCGATAATCATGCTGAAACAAGAGGTTAAACGGTTGATGTGACAGCACGCAGCTCCAATACAACTATGACAGGAGTACAAGCATAGTTGCCATTATCTAAAACCCTTCGTTCAGTTTCAGTATGTGCGCGGGTGCGTGAGCTTGTGCAACAGGTTGAAGTGCTAAAGAGGGCAAGGGTTTTATCGAACTTATTTCCAAGCCGCTCCTAACTCACATAGTTCAAATGAACTTGATACGCCACATTCCAAATTTCGAGTAACCGGTTGCAACGCATGCGACAATAGGTTTTGGTTCCAATGCAGTGCAGAACAAAACGCTTGACACATATGTTAACAGCATGTACACTCTTCGTATACCTAATAACGCTCTCCGCTTCCCCCAGCCCAAACCCTCTCATGAACCATAGACCTCGTTAAGGGAGATTTGCAAAGCAAAGCGAATTTGATTAGCAAACAGGACAGTAAAAGTAACTGGTTACTTCTGCTGTTTCGGCACTAAATAATTGCTACAGGCCGAGGTAGAGAGGATATAAATGCAGACTGGTCATAGCACGAAAAGCACCCCACTTCAGTAGACCATGTGGGGAGCAGAGCTACTGAAACACCGTAGGATACGCTCGTAAAAATGGCTCTGAGCACTATGGGACTCAACTGCTGTGGTTATCAGTCCCCTAGAACTTAGAACTACTTAAACCTAACTAACCTAAGGACATCACACACATCCATGCCCGAGGCAGGATTCGAACCTGCGACCGTAGCAGTCGCACGGTTCCGGACTGCGCGCCTAGAACCGCGAGACCACCGCGGCCGGCAATACGCTCGTACAATTTTACATTAATATCTGTAGCGCGGTAAAAAGATTACAGATGAATCACTCGAAGGGCAAAATGTTTCCAGAAGGGGGGTGTGACTATGTTCCAGCGCTGTTTCCACGTGTATGCCACCGGAAAAATTCAGCTGATAACATTCAACAGCAGATGTAACGGAAGCCATTTTCTTTAGTCTATGTATCTTTTATTCTGAGGAGGGCTTCATTTATCGGGGGGGGGGGGGGGGGGGGACGGACTTGTCACAGTTTTGACGTGAATCGTCTATCGCTCATTTGTCGAACTTTTTTGTACAATTAACACCGTCAGATTTGTATGGCTAGCAACTACGAAGCTAATATTGTGTAAACTATGGTTGAGTCCACAGCGAATAAATGTTGTCTACAGTAGCCACGGCGGGTAACGTGGCTACTGCGGTCCTGGCGCATGTAAGGTGCGGCTGTGGCGCAGGAAGTGCTTCAACGCATTCTCCTTGGAGGCCAAGTCAACTGTTTGCTGTGCCACTCCTGAGAGCTATAATATTATTTTTGTTTTTTAGTTACCCTGATGTAAGACAAGAAGTCAGTTTCTGTATTTATTGTGAAAAGGGAATATGACTCATTTGTGTATAATGAAGCCGTGTTTAAAGGGTCACATCTAATCTCTATAATCTTTCTTTATTATTTTATTATTCTGGATTTACAATGTGAGTACATTTTTCCAGCACCTATTCTAGATTACAGTAAGTCACTAATTATTGTTCTCCACTCTTCTCTATTTGTCCATAAATCTTCAGGAATGTTATTCTTCCTCATTGCTGACTGAACTCCCTGTATCCATGTATCAGGTGGTCGTCCCCTTTTTCTTCTTCCAATTGGTACCCAGTCGATTATGCATTTTGGTTGCCTTTCCTGTTCCATTCGTCTGATGTGTCCATACCATTTAAGTTGTTTGTGCTCGATGAAATCAATAATTGAATTTTTACATTTCATCTTGTCTCTGATTACTTCATTTCTTATTCTTTCTCGTCTTGATATTCTTGCTGAACGTCTCCAGAAATCCATTTCTGTGGCTAATAATTTTGATTTCAGTTGCCATTTTGTTGTCCACACTTCTGAACCATATGTAATAATGCTCCTAACTATTGTTTTAAAAATCCTTATTTTGTTATCAGTTGTTACGTGTTTGTCCCAGAGAATTCCATTCAATAAAGAGATTGTCGTCTTTCCAGAATTTATTCTTGATCTAATTTCTTTGTCCTGTTTCCCATAATTTGTAATTTTCACACCTAAATATTTATATTCCTCAGTAGCTGTTATTGTTCCCATCCCTTCTTCTAATATTAAGTCTCCATTCACTCCACCAATTACCATGTACTTTGTTTTATTCATGTTTACATTTAGACCTGATTTTTTATATTCTTGAATCAATTTTCTGGTCATATACTCTATGTCCTCATAGTCTTGGGCTATGATGAGTTGGTCATCTGCAAATTGTAACGAGTATATTGTTCTATCATTTATTGGTATTCCCATAGCGTGTCATTTTTTCTTCCAATTCTGTAAAGGTACTTCTGTATATATTTTATACAATGTAGGTGAGATGCTACATCCTTGACGTAATCCTTTTGTGACTTGGAATCCATGTGATAGATATTTACCAATTTTTATTTTTGAAATAGAATTTTTATATAAATTTTGAATTGCTTTAATTATTCTTGGATTTATTCCTATTGATATTAAAGCTTTCCATAAACTGGATAAAGGCACACTATCATAGGCTTTTTCTATATCTATGAATACTAAATGTATAGGTTGTGCCAAAACCATTTTTTTTCAATAATTTGTTGTAGGCAAAAGATATGATCAATTGTTGATCTTCCAGCTCTAAAACCTGCTTGTTCTTCAGCCTCCTTTTCTTTGTATTCTTGTTCTAACAAATATTTAATAATTCTTCCATATAATCTACTGAAGGTATTGGTCACTGTTATTCCCCTATAATTTTTACACTCATCTTTCGCTCCTTTTTTATGTATCACTGAAATATATCCTACTTTCAAATCATTTGGGACATCTTCCCCATTTAAACATCTTTCGAAAAGGTTTCTTAACAATTCCATTAATTTCTTTTTGTTCCTAATTTTAATAATTCTGCAGGAATACCTCCAATGCCTGTAGCCCTTCCATTCTTTAAAGATTTTATTGCAGTTTTTACTGTCTCTATTTCCAAACGGATGTAATTCTCTGCTTGTAGATCTATCATTTCATTATATTCAGGGTTTCCCAAATATTCTTCCCTGTTTTCTGTTAATAAACTTTTAAAATATTTTTCCCAAGAGTCATGAGTAATATATTTAATATGTGTTGTTTCTTTGGAATTCCTTCTTAAATTTTTAATAGTTTTCCATGCTTCTGTGTTTCTTTTACCACCAATACAGCATTCAATTTTTTGACATGACTGATCCCAAACTTAGTTTTTTGCTTCTGCAACCTTTTTCCGGATTTTCGCTTGTTGTGCATTAAGCTCTATTTTATCTTGAAGATTTCTGGTATTTAACCATTTTAAATATTTTTCTTTCTTTAATTTCACTTCCTTTTTAATTTCTTCATTCCAGTAGTATAATGGATGGATTGTACGTGTTTCTTCTGTTTCTCCTAAAGCTTCCTTGGCGGCTTCATGTAGTTTATTTACAATATAATGATACTGATCTTCTGTATTATCAAACTCTGTTTCTACCAGTTTTTCATCTAATCTCTTTTGATATAAAAATACTGTGCTTTCATTCTCAAAACTATTCAAATTATATTTAGGAATTTTGATTTCTGTTTGTATATTTTCTATAGGACAATTTCGATTTTCTTCAGTGCTTTTTCCTCTGAAGGGGAACAAAAATTTGGAATTTACCAAATAATGATCGCTAAGAGTTACCCCTCTATATACTCTTATGTCATGTATTTTTATCCTCGTTTGCTGTTTAATTATAATATAGTCTATTATTGATTTTTGATTCAATGTATCTTTATGCCATGTGTATTTATGTATTTCTTTATGTTGATAAAAGCCATTTAATATTTTCAATGAATTTTGTTCACAGATATCAATAAGTCTATTACCATTATCATTTATAACATTTTCTCCAAATGGTCCTATAATTTTATTTCCAATTTTACTTCCAGTTCTACTGTTAAAATCCCCTGCAATAATAATCTCCCTGGTTTTCCCGATATCCTCTATGATTCCATTTAAATTATTATAGAAATCATCCTATTTACAAATTGGTTCATCTTCGCTTATTCAATATACTCCTATAATAGTAATTTTGTATCCATGAATATCAATATTAATTTTAATCAGATTTTCATCAATAGGTTCCCAGTTTGTGACCATTCTTTTGAATTTGTTTTTCATCAATATCGATATCCCCCATTTTGCTCTTTGATTTTCTGGGACACCACTATAGAAATGTGTATATGATCTTTCTTTAGTTAGGGACATTTCGGTCAAGCTGTTAGGGGATACACATATCTTATGTAACGACGTCACTGCAGGCGAAGTGGCCGCAGCAGCGTTGGCTTCATGCGACCTTCTGCAGCGGAAAGACGACAAAGCAGCGGCCGGGAGACCGCCTCCGCAGAGGAACTTGCAGCAAGTCCTAATAACAGTGACCTAGAAGAGGCAAATAAAAGAGAGAGGAGAAACATGACATATTAAAAAAGGATAAACGGAAAGCCACCGAAGATAAGAAGAACAGTAAAAAGAAGGGTGCGAAGAGCGGGAAACCCAACACAAGAGAGAGAGAGAGAGCGCACGTACTGCGAAGAAAAATTTTCAAAGACAGAAGAGCAGTGGATATACTGCCACTTGTGCTCCCTTTGGGCCTATGAATTCTGTACACAAACACAGTTTGACTTCTGTTTTGCAAAAACTGGAAAGTAATTTAATTAGAAACATGTTTTACAATAAAATATATTTTATTCTTGGTCAAAAATGTTTTTTGCCGCTTACTTTTGAGATTAAAGCTAAGTGACCACTTTGACCGCTCATATCGGTCACAGTGACCAGTTTGCCACAGTGCGAAAACTGAATTCATAAAGAACTTAATTTGTTCCTAAGGTAATTAAACCTTTCACCATTATACATCAATAGCTGCCGGCTCTAATAATTCGGTGATATGCATTTCTCTCTATTGCTACTCAGCTTAAAAAATAGGAATATCTTAGCCTAGCCAACTTGCCCGGCTCTCCACTACGCGTTTGTCGTGCGGTATGTGCTTTACCTGTGCACCAATGTTATCACTGCAGGCGCCAGCGAGTGATTCTTATGAACTAGCTTTGTGAAAAGTTATAACTGGTATAACTACAACCTCAATTCGGGTGTCACTATGAAGAGCTCACAGCGCACTAATAGGCCCCAAAGGGAGACAGTAAAAATACCGGCAGGAAAATACTCCTAGCGGAGCTGCAAGTCACTGACATGCTCCAGTTTTAAAACAGTCTGACTGAAAAGTGGGTTGCCAGCGGCCTCAACATTCCTCGGCCCCTTTAAAATTTTTCACGGAAATTTTTTGAAGTCAACATATTACTGCTATTTTTGATGTACAACACATTTCTTACTTCCACAATCTCTCCTAACTGTAACTCATTCTCACCCATTACACCATCGTTCTATGTCGCTCCACTTACACTTGGCCATTCTCATTCACTGATTTTGCCCAAATCACTGATTATATCTTTGTGTGTCTTTAACCATCAATACATCCTATCTCACAGCCACTGTCTCCTTTGTTTTGTTCTGCTACTAGTGTCTCCTCTGTATGTCTCTTACAGCTACTGTCTCATTCATTCCATCCCATTGCTGCTGTCTCTTCTCACTGACACTATCTCTCTCTTCCTCATGGTGATTGTCATGTGTGTGTCTCTCACTACCTCTGGCTCTCACCCACTTCCACTTTCTTCTTTATTCTTATCTTAGTGCCACTGTCTCCTTCACTCTTTTCCTAGCATTCTTACGCCACTGTCATCTACATTCTGCTGTCACTACGTTCCTCTCTTTCTCTCACACTGCCGTTGTACGTATCGCTCTTCATATATCACATTATTACTTTTTCGTCTCCTTCCCAATGATATTGTCTTCCCTTCCCATCGTGAAGTGAAGTTATTATGACAAATGTTTAAAAGTGCCGATGAAGTAGAATGAGGTAGCTGGTTCTCCACATTTGAGTCGGAGTATTTCAAAACGGAAACATGTTTTTTGTGCTCAAATCGTAACATTTTTCTACTGCTTTCCTGCATTCTCTGCTGCACGTGCCACTCATACGAGAAGAACTCTATAGCATTGTCAGATTTTGGTAGTTTACTTATGTGAAACTGAAACAACGCATAACTAATTGTTTTACAACTCAGACAAGATTTTACGGGCACAAATATTTTGCATTCACTTTAGTATTACAATATTTGGTTCAAGGAACCTTCTAATGATAACGGAGACACATCACTGCGTACATGAATTTTTTCGGAATTTCAAAGTCTTTGGTCGGTAACAGTATGCGCGAGTCGTTACTCGTAAATATTTGTTTAGTATTTATCTACGAATATTTTCGCGGGGGGTCAATCCAATACAGATTTTACGGGTTTCTTGCCGCATAAGACCGCATTGTGAGCGTCACCTTCCGGAAAGTCCACTCTGTCTCTCTCTCTCATTCCCTCATTCATTCTCTCTCTCTCTGTTTCTCTTCCTGTCTCTCTCTCTCTCTCTTTCTCTATGTATGTCTGTGTGTGTGTGTGTGTGTGTCTGTGTGTGTGTGTGAGCGTGTTGAGCTCTCTTTGCATCTTTTGGCAGAGAGGCGGCGTGTAACAATCTGTCTCCTTATGCAGGGTATAACTAAACGCCATTTAGAAGGTCAGCACAAGTTCCCTATAAGGGTTTTAAAATCATTCCTTAAGAGCACTGAGCACTTGTTCATCTTTGCTACTGTGAAACACATCTCTTCTATTAGACAAGTGCTCACATCTCTTAAGCTATGCAATGTAGAACCTATTTTTTTCCTGTTTTGGTGTAAGGAACCTGTCCACAAGTTCCATAAAGTGAATTTAGTTACACCCTATACGGGGAACGGCAGCAAACATTCAAATCTCGCAATAGAGAACGTCTTTATGAAAAGTCATGCTCACACTGCGGTCTTCTACGGAAGGAAACCCATGAAGATTTAATTTTTTTCTGTAACTTCAACAACCTTGATGTTAGAATTGGCCGCTCCGCCAATGACCTAATCTGAGAGCAATAAACTATATTATTAACCTGCTAAAGAAGCGATTTTATTTTCGTCTTACTTGTTAACCTTTTTTCTTTTGGAGATTTATCATCAATGGCGAGTTTTATATTATAGGAGCTTTTCACAACACCCTCGATGGTGAGCGTATTCCCTTCGAACAGTGGGCAAATTCGAGATAAGTGTTAACTTCCTTTATTGCAGATATACTTGCATTATATGTGTGTTTTGAATTGTTAATCTAGAATCAATGATGAGGTAGCACACTGTTTTTCCATGCGAGGACGTCAATGTTTGCAATAATTTCGACGTTCTGCGTTATTCATTTATTGGTAAATGTATCAGCATGAGTTTTATTTATATGATCATAATTTTCCAAAGTAGATCTAACTTCTTAATTTCTTCAAGACGTTATAGCTTTTGAACAATAAATTTTACATATGGCCGGCCGGAGTGGCCGTGCGGTTCTAGGCGCTACAGTCTGGAACCGCGAGACCGCTACGGTCGCAGGTTCGAATCCTGCCTCGGGCATGGATGTGTGTGATGTCCCTAGGTTGGTTAAGTTTAAGTGGTTCTAAGTTCTAGGGGACTGATGACCTCAGAAGTTGAGTCCCATAGCGCTCAGAGCCATTTGAAGCATTTTTACATTTGGACTCCGTCCGAGAAAGCAAGAATGTTGGGGGCTCCACTGCACGTGGCCACCACGTGGTTCGGGAGGTGCAAATCGACAGCAGAAGGCCAGTCATAAGCAGAGCCTGCAAAATATAACTGCTGGGTGTGCAGACAATCGTTTAAAGCGGTTACGCCAGTGAACGATTTGTTATTAAAAACACACAGCGTTAGAGAATTAAGCTGCTAAAGAAGCGATTTTATTTTCGTCTTACTTGTTCCCTTTTTCTTTTGGAGATTTATCATCAATGGCGAGTTTCGACTAATGGAAATTCTTCTGTTGCTGACACTTTATAATTTGCTTCTTTTGTCGTATCACACTGCCATTTACACAACATCACCCACTGACACTCTTTCACTGTTGGTCGCTATGACGCAATCTTGAAACAGTGCAACACAGAACAAGTGAAGTCAATAACTCGTCAAAATTTTCTATTCAAAACAAAAATTAACATGTAATTTCTTCACTTATGTTGCTGCAAATCCATTCTAATTCTTATTTCACCAGTTATCGATGGACCTCAAAAATGTTACATTATTCATTTCCAAAAACCCGCATGTATTCGTTAATAGTGATAGAAAAGAAAGTTTCCGATATTAATGATGTGCCAAAATACTCTCATGTTTGAGTGGTTCCATTTGTTAACAACAAGATTCAATATCACAAACAGCTTATGAAATACTAAGGATGATTGATTATGTCACTATCTCTTTATTGTTTGCACACGTGTGCAGAAGGAAACCAATTGCTTGGGAATGGAGATATAAGGATCAGTACAATGAAAACTGAACACCTGCCACATTTCGATCAAAGAACGATCCATTCAGAAGTAATAACCATAAAGCGTTAGAGATTCATCCCACTGAGACACAATGTGTGTGTATGTGTGTGTGTGTGTGTGTGTGTGTGTGTGTGTGTGTGTGTGTGTGTTTGTAACTTACGGGCACGCAACGGTGTGGCTGTCAGCTCCTGTACACACATTAAAGGAAACAAATGCGGATAAAACAGCGAAATATTTACATAAGCGTTGAGACAACGAAGAAATACTAAAATTTGCTGTACAAGAGATTAAAACACAAATAAAATACAGAACAGCTAAAAGATAGGCGTAGGGAAATGTTCCACCCATTTACAAAAAGCATGAGTGAGCCAGTTACCCTGTGAATGCATTGAAGTCATTCCCTAAAACCTTGGGAAAAATATTGGGCAATTCACAGAGCTGTAAGGTTCGAACTACATTCGTTTGAACGTTACTTAACGTAGAAGGCAGATTCGCAGTGGTCCGACGGTCAGAAAACAAAACACAGTCCAATGAAACGTGGCGCGCAGTTATGTGTACGCCACATGCACCACACATTGGAGGGTCCCCTCGCTGGACTAAGATGCCTTAAGTCATAGGCTTGCGGCCTATGGGAAGACGAAAATGACCTCGTCCTGTCGACGTGAGTGGAAGGAGGTACGCCAAGGCCAAGTTGTTGGTTTCACTACACGGAGTTTACTGTCACAACTTCTAGCCACTCTTCTTCCCACCAACACATGTCTTTGTACCTCAACAGCGAGGTGATAGCATGCAGGGGGATGGCACACTGACTGAACCGTGGAGAACAACACGACTCCTTGAATGCTAGACCCACTCTCTCGTTCCCTGCAACACATATGTGCCCTCGTACCCAGCAGAGTGACAACATCTTTCCCAGTTGTTGTAGATGGAGGATGGATGTTCTGGATTACTTTATCTGCTGGGTATAAACATTGGAGTGAGCGAAGGGCGCTCAGAGAATCGGAACAGACAAGAAATTCAGCTCTAGAAGAATATCTCATTTGCTCCAGCACCAGCAAGAGAACATACAATTCTGTGTTGAAGATAATAAATTTTGGAAGCAGCCGAACCTCTAGGACACAATACACGAAAACAACAGACCAACCAACGGGGTCCCCCTGTTTAGACTCTCTCGCAACGTCAGCTACACTGTTATGATGTATAAAATATTAGAAAATATCGCATTAAAAACACAAGCAGGAGTGCAATCTCTCCTGTAACGCACTTAATCTAAAATTACACCCCTACAATAACCAGTGTGGCAGACGGTTTTAACAACTTTGAATTTGGGGTTGTACTTGCTCCACATCTAGTGACTCCAGCATACACTGCATGCACATTGATACCAAACGGCATTGTGGCTCATGGACGGTTTGAAAAACGGTTTTCCAGAGGCAGAAGAGCAGTAGTATGGTACGCGGGTGAAGTTGGAGCAGCAAGGAAATTACATGCCTCATGCACCATTTGGAGCCGCCGCCAGATGGTGAGTGGCGGTTCCCTGTACACATCATAGAGACTAGCTATGGGACTGGTCCTATAAGTACCCATAGCCAGCCAAATCCCCTCATGGATGACAGTGTCAATTATCTTCAAATAAGAAGGCCTTGCCGATCCATACACCAGGCACCCGTTGTCCAGCCGCAAACGCACGAAACCCCTACAAAACTGAAGCAGACGCAGCCTGTTCACTCCCCAACACCTGTGGCTAAATCAGTTTAAAATACTCAGTGCCTTCATGGTTCTGGCTTTTAGGTCTCTCAGGTGTGGCTACCACGATAATTTGGAGTACAAAATGTAGACCAGAAACCTCGCAGAGTCTAAAATGTAGGATGGTGCCCCTCATATGCGAGACAGGTAAATTAAAAATACTGCTAGAACGATTAAAATTTACACACTCACTTACCTGCAGAATATCAAAACTCGACTTTGAAGCCCACTCCTCTAACTTCTGGGCTGTAAGTTTCAACTGACAGATCGCTGTTTTCCAAGCTGGAGCAGGAACAGAAAGCAGAAAAACCGTCCACAAATAACGAGCGCTGCACAGGTCTCCTTACCATAGACGTGCTACTGTTTATGGCTCTGGCAATGAGAGTAACACCTAAAACACTGCCCTGAGGGACACCATTCTCCTTTTCAAAACGATCTGACAGTTTGACAGTGAGTCAGCAGCTCTGGTTCTAAAAACCACTGAGACAGGAGAAACTGTATGAAGATGGGGAGGTGGCCACGAAAACTCCGTTAATGCAACTGTGCGAGAATATAGTGTCTCCAAGCAATATCGTATACCTTACTGCCATCGAAGAATATGGCGATACAGTGCGTTTACCTAGTAAAGCCTGCTGAATAGCTGACTGTAGTAGGGTCAGGTTGTCGACAGTGGACCGAAACGTCAGGAATCTGCACTGAGAGTTGCGAAGGGGTTGCCTGGTTTCTAACAACCAGACCGGATGACTATTAGTTCCAGGATCTTTCCTACACAACTAGTTAAGGTGATACTCCGATATCTACATCTACATCTACATCCATACTCCGCAAGCCACCCGACGGTGCTTGGCGGAGGGTACCTTGAGTACCTCTATCGGTTCTCCTATTCCAGTCTCGTATTGTTCGTGGAAAGAAGGATTGTCGGTATGCTTCTGTGTGGGCTCAAATCTCTCTGATTTTATCCTCATGGTCTCTTCGCGAGATATACATAGGAGGGAGCAATATACTGCTTGTCTCCGGTGAAGGTATGTTCTCGAAACTTCAACAAAAGCCCGTACCGAGCTAGTGAGCGTCTCTCCTGCAGAGTCTTCAACTGGAGTTTATCTATCATCTCCGTAACGCTTTCGCGATTACTAAATGATCCTGTAACGAAGCGCGCTGCTCTCCGTTGGATCTTCTCTATCTCTTCTATCAACCCTATCTGTTACGGATCCCACACTGCTGAGCAGTATTCAAGCAGTGGGCGAACAAGCGTACTGTAACCTACTTCCTTTGTTTTCGGATTGCATTTCCTTAGGACTCTTCCAATGAATCTCAGTCTGGCATCTGCTTCACCGACGATCAACTTTATATGATCATTACATTTTAAATCTCTCCTAATGCGTACTCCCAGACAATTTATGGAATTAACTGCTTCCAGTTGCTGACCTGCTATTTTGTAGCTA
Source organism: Schistocerca nitens (assembly GCF_023898315.1). Classification (NCBI taxonomy): domain Eukaryota; kingdom Metazoa; phylum Arthropoda; class Insecta; order Orthoptera; family Acrididae; genus Schistocerca; species Schistocerca nitens. The sequence continues at coordinate 637,399,756 of NC_064619.1, read as the reverse complement.
AATGATAAGGGATCTATCTTTCTACGCATTCGCAGCACATTACACTTGTCTACATTGAGATTGAATTGCCATTCCCTGCACCATGCGTCAATTGGCTGCAGATCCTCCTGCATTTCAGTACAATTTTCCATTGTTACAACCTCTCGATTTACCACACCATCATCCGCAAAAAGCCTCAGTGAACTTTCGATGTCATCCACATGGTCATTTATGTATATTGTCAATAGCAACGGTCCTACGACACTCCCCTGCGGCACACCTGAAATCACTCTTACTTCGGAAGACTTCTCTCCATTGAGAGACGTGTAATCATTTCCTGGTTTCAGAAGAGGCATCAAAAGTGCCTCTCTCCACGAGTTTGGCAAGTTACCTGTCTGCCACATAAGCTTAAAGAGTTCGACGAGGATTTCCTTTGACGTTTTTGGCAAATGACGAAGCACGCAGTACCTGAATTGGTAGTGACTGGGTGCAGTATCACGAGTCTCAGACAGAGCTGATTCCAGTTCCCAGATGGAGAAAGGCTAGTTGCAGGTCTCAGAATTGTTGTATTGGAAGTCCAACTCTCCCCTCTCTATACTTGCATGCTGGTGACGAAACTCCAGATGCTGGGTGGCACTGGAAGTAGTTTGTGCGAAATCCTCTGCCAGCGTCTGAGTGATGCCTCCAGCCGCTGTTTCGAGACATTCCTTTTCAGCACTGCTGCTATTGGTAAAGACTTCATTACCAGAAATTCTCCCCATGGCTTCCCATACTTTCGAACAACAATGATAACGACTGATAGCATCCAGCAACACTTGCCATAACCTTTCCTTGCTCTCCTTAACTACATGTCAAGCCTTGGCTCTCGCAACTCGAAAGGCTATGATGTTGTCTGCTGTAAGGCGGCATTTAAATCGGCGAAGAGCGCACGCCCGTCCCAGATTGCGGAACGGCACTCATCTTTCCACCGAGATAAAAGTCACCTCCTAAGATGACCTGAGCACTTTGGGATGGATAAGTCAACGTCACGACGGATCACTCACGTTATGTCTACCCACTCCTGCACGCTGTTATAATGTTCAAACGCAGCAAGCTGGCTGAACAGCGTCCAGTTAGCCCTGCTGACCGTCCACGTTTGTGGATTCTCTTCAGATAGTGCTGCATACAGTAGAATGGTGAGTGGTCACTGGAAGGAAGGTAGTCTATGACCTCCCACTGAGCTGAGTCATGAGGGGCTGGAGAGCAGATGGCTACGAATGGCCAAGTAGAATGCAGAAGTGAGTACCTGTACTGAAGATGCACAGCTCGTGAGACGTCATGAGGCTCTACAAAGCCCGACCCCAAAGAGGTCGAGTCCACCAAGATATGGTGGCTATTGAAGTCTCCCAGTAGGAGAAACGGTGGTGTAGTGGGAGTTGTTCTACGAGATCTATGACAGCCCTGGAGTCTGTCGCATATAGCGGAGGTAGACGCAGGGAGCAAACAGTGATCCTCGGACAACCATGAATTTCGACAGCAACTACTTGCAGGTTAGTAGCCAGGGGAGAGCAGACACAGCAAGCCCTCCCCCTGCTCTGTTCTGTCAGGTGTAAACAGAGGCACAGGGGGCATTCCTGCACTAGCAGTTTCAGTTCCTGAACCCATTAATGTTGCACTGTAATGTGGAAGCCGCCTAACACGGGGGTTGCAATTTCATCCTGTTTTTCCACCAGAGAAAGGAGCCCATAATGGGTGTGGGCTCACTCTTGGGGTGAGATGATTGCCCCAGTTTGACGTCAAACTCCGTAAGCTCTGCCAAAGTCAAGAGAGACGTCAGATAGTATGACATCGACATCGTCTGACTCTTTACTTCCTGACTGCATCAGTGGGAATAGCTTGACCTTTAATTTTTTGCCCTGGGTCTGCTTCAGAGCCACGATAGTTGATGTAGTAATGGCAGAGCTGGATGGTAGACGTGACTGAAACTTAGGGGGAGCAGGGAGCTCCTCAACGTGAGGAACCGCAGACTTTTCAGATGTTTTGGGAGGAATTGTAGGCTGTTTTTACCATCCTTGTGATTTGGGCTGTCAAGCCAAGATTCCATTCCATGTGACATATAACGTTCCACTGCCGTGCCATAGTATCGCTGAAGCATGCCCAGAGCTTACAGTGTTTGTGGACAGGCGGCGCTGACAAGTCCGAGGTCAGGAACCCTGGGGTAGCCAGGCGTGTACCCAGTAACCGAATGATGAGTCCCTGAGGGTAGTGGGAGAGGAGACTGTCAGTTCCCTGTCCGTCGAAAGTGTCTTTTCACTGATGGACCCACATCAGCACCCACTCTTACACTTCTTCACCTGAGTAAACCCTAGGTCTTTCTTCTTCAGTTTTCCAAAAATGTGCAAATCACGCAGAGAAGTATCTGGACCGTACAGAGGTTGCTGCAGTGTTCCCGAAAGAATTGCAGCGCCAGGGCGGTTGTTTTCTTACAGTAGGACGATTCCCTCCTATGGCATTCTGGGCGTTACGATTTTGTGGCACATAACAGTTTCTGTGAAGTGTCTCCACAGTGCTGCGCATTAATTGTGGTCCCACACACGAAAGGCACAACGAGATGTAAGCCACTTGCATCGAATAAGAATGCCATCATGACTTGGCTGGAACTTGTGTGAACAGCTTTGGATTTCTTTGTCGGTAGCGACGTGGGATGTTTCTGCTGCTGGCATTGCTGTTTGCTCTAAGGGTGTAGGAATCCTCTCAGAAATATCACGCAGTTACCCAATTACGCCCAACCCTACACTGCCCATCAGACGAAGGCCACGTTTTAGGGATTTGGTTGGGAAACACCATACAGCTCAGATCACAGTGTGATTTTCACATCTTTAGTCACCTGAAGAAAGAGATGCATGGTCGTTGGTCGTTAGTTTCACTCAGGCAAGGATATGGAGGTGTTGTTGTGGCTGTGGGTCCATCAGCGACTGACGGCTTTCAAACAACCGGGATCTGACTGTCTCCTATCCAAGTGGGATAAATATCTTAACGTGTGTGGTAATCACTTATGAATGGAACCATTCCATGATCCCACTGTGGCTGGTGTTCCGTTTCCATTTGACTGAACATCATGGATACAGCTCTTTTCCCAAGTTTAAAAAGAAAATTCGGTATGGGAGATAAATTTTATACGCAGTGATATATGACCTAAAGTGCACAAAAGGAAAGTTTACACCTGCTCCTATTCTTCATTGCTGCCTACTCTAATTTTTTTAACTTTTCTTCTACTGATCGGATTTCTTAAAATTAAGTGAGAACATTAGTAGAACGCCTGTGGTGCTAACGCTTCCACGGCCACAGTGTAGCGTGTCGACCAGCGTAAAGGGTAGACTTCCACCAGTGCTGACTACAAGAACTGCTGGTCACAAAATAGAAACCACGGTAGAATCCGATGTGGTGTTGCGTTGCGCAATGTCTCCCCACGTGGCTCTTCTCAGTTCTGAGTTGAATGTGAGCAAGTAAAGATGTCTAGAAAATAGTGTCTACCACATGTATGGGTGCCTGCCGAAAGATTTAGCTTGATTTCATTGCAACCCCACATAACGTATGTCCTATACAGTTCTTCATGACAGTTATCGGCCGTACACTGCAGGGGCAATGAGAACACGACTGCAACGTTTGGGAAGAGAAGTGTTTGATCACCAACCATGCAACCCGGACTTGGCTTGAGGTGTCACCGCCAGACTTGCTAGGTGGTAGCCTTTAAATCGGCCACGGTCCGTTAGTATACGTCGGACCCGCGTGTCGCCACTATCAGTGGTTGCAGACCGAGCGCCGCCACACGGCAGGTCTAGAGAGACTTCCTACCACTCGCCCCAGTTGTACAACCGACTTTGCTAGCGATGGTTCACTGACAAAATACGCTCTCATTTGCCGAGACGATAGTTTAGCATAGCCTTCAGCTACGTCATTTGCTACGACCTAGCAAGGCGCCATATTCAGTTACTATTGATATTGCGAATCATATACCGTCGGACCGACGTTCACCATTAATGGATTAAAGTTAAGTATTCCACCAGCTACGTCCGTTTTTCTAAATTCTAATTTCCTTGTCCTGTTCCAGACCTCACACCAGCCTGCGTGAGATAAAACGCGTGCCTTTCGGCCTCCTTCTAGTAACACGGTGTTGGCTCTCCTGCCAACCAAAACATGGCTCCCTCTGATTGTCATCTCTTCCCGACTGAACCACTATGAAGACAGCATTTCGCCACAGACAACGTGCTGCAGTCCAACATAGAAAAGAGTCGGAAAGCACAGGACACTGCCTTCTCTGACGATGGTATTAGAAATCTGGTACAACGCTACGACAGCTGTCTAATTCATAGTGGTGACTATCTAGCGTAGCAGCTGGAAAGTACAGCCAGCTGCTGCAAATAAAACAGTTTTCAATGTACTTTTCATTTCGCAACCGATCGTTCTCACCCTCCTAAGTGCCTTCGTATTTTGCGCAAGCTGTACGCTGCAGTGTCTCTTGGCTGCGCTGTCTGATATACGCTTGGTGCGAAGAGCCGGTGACAACCCCGTTTCATTCTCTCAGAGAATTCCATGCAAACAGCTCGTGGGTGACATTACCGGAGAGCGACAAGGCTTCTGACATGCTGTATGGGTCTATAGGGACTCCATTCATAGTAGTGGCTTTTATCAATAACGGTATTATTCAGCGTTGAAACTCTGTCATTGTTTAGCTTGAGGAGGCTAATGTCTCTCTTTTGTAGTTTATAAGCAAATTCGCTTATTTTAGAGTCTGATTCATTTAAGTCCTATGACCAGCTATTTTCAGTTAGCTGTTCCAAAAACAGTGGAAAGGGGGGGAGGCGCTATTTGGCATAACATATTAAAAGCGTGTCCGTAAGACACAGACAGGTGTGCAAGACGGATAGTTAAATACTCTCGCACCTTTGTCTGACAGAGGTTTTTAATTTTTCACCAGCAAACCAAATCCCTCTCCTTTGAAAACATGCTACTTATCCGTCGTCTCACTTTAGTATGACCATTCCTCAGCAATCTGCAGCTGATAGCTTACGCCCACGACATTGATCCACATTATCAAACTTGTGTTTATGTTCAAGATCTTTAATCTCCATCAGCCGGCCGGAGTGGCCGTGCGGTTCTAGGCGCTACAGTCTGGAGCCGAGCGCCCGCTTCGGTCGCCGGTTCGAATCCTGCCTCGAGCATGGATGTGTGTGATGTCCTTAGGTTAGTTAGGTTTAATTAGTTCTATGTTCTAGGCGACTGATGACCTCAGAACTCGCATAGTGCTCAGAGCCATTTTTTAATCTCCATCTGTTACGACAACTACGTGAAGTTTTCAACGTACTTTCCGATATGTTTCTCTTTTTAAATTGACATCTAGGATATGCTGAATAAACTTTTGTGTTACACCGCTATTGTGTTCCCTTTTGTTGGCTTAAGGCATTTAGTATTTCAGCGTTCTTGAAGCATAAAAAAAACTTTTTTTTTGAGTGTCAATATACGTCAGGCTTATAACCGACGCCAGAAAATACCACATTATGAAAATCAACAAGTACAAAAAGTAAATATATATAAAATAAAATAAAGTAAAAACTGAGTCAGTTATAAAATTTGTAATGGTGAGAGACTGCATTATATCTCTGGTTTTAACTGTAAACATTTCTCACATATTGGCTACACTATGACTTGTTTATGTTAATTAATAGTAATCAAAGATATTATCGAAGCAGTACCGTGGTGGTGCGCAAATCCGTGAGTCTCTATCTGATTAACATTGCATGGAAGAAAACGGCTTCATACTCCAAAAAATGCAGTTGTTAGTTAAGTAGAAGTAGTTTGCTAAGCTTTATCAAATGGATGCATTACGTATGTTATGTTTTATGATGCTTGTACGTAAAACAGACCAAATCATAAATGTGTTATCATTCTATCGTAGTAGTTGGGTATCATGAGTTCATTCCTTTTCAGAAAGTCATTCGAGTTGCTCATCATTCGCAGCGACTTGGGAAGTATGAGCAGATCGCTCTGGTGGTTTCCATTTTCCACGAAGAAACACTTTTAAGAGTTATTTGTGTGATGTTTTAGGAACATACATACCCTACAACACTCTACCTTGTACACAACACCGAAGCTGTGATTGAGTAGCTAATATACAACAGATCTCATGCACATGTGAATTGAGTTATTTCCTGAAAATTGGAACTCTTAAGATCTTATAATGAAGCAACCTATTTCGGGAAAAGGGCTATTACCAGTAACAGTGAATAAGACAACCATTTGTATTAATAAAGCACATGGAGGACCGGTAATTGACTGTACTGGATTGATAAACAATTGAACCGACTCAGAGGACGAAGCACACTTCGAGATTCACTTCTCCCTATCGGCCACCTTGATTCAATGGCTGCACGTCGTTCTCCTCTTTGATCGCGATGGATGCCAAGGGCACACCGAGTGAGGCACTACTGCCGGAAATCTTCCGCTAATAATTCCCCCCATCAGAATTCAGTCCCGCTGTATTGATTCCGCATTCCTCCGTATCGTTTCTTTCCTCGTTTTGTTTGTTCTTCAGCTTCAATGACGCTGATTCGTTCACAGAAACTGTGCACAAGCCTGCTTGAAAACATCACACCTTCCACTTGTTCTATTGCCAGTTACGAAAAGTTATGAACTAATGAACGACAGTGCTCTTTAAACACGGATTGTTATAATGCATACAACGACAATGCTATTCAATTACAATGTTAGCAACGAACATATTGAGCACTTCACGTCGTAGAAGTGCATAAGGGCAATACTTGCAAGCGAAATCCGCCAGTTCGAACGACTATATCTGAATTCAAATGATTTAAAAATATGGCGGTTTTTCTGTTGTGCCACGCATCAAGATCATTTAGCTATGAAACTTTCCTTTTATATACAATCGTGGTTCGAATGTTTCGTCAACTAGGAAATTGGACTAAACCCGAATTAAAATGACTTAAAAATAGGGTGTTTTGTCCGTTGTACCACGCGTCAACATCACTTAGCTGTGAAACTCTCCTTATATGTAGAATCGTGGTTTGAATGTTTTGGCCGGCTGCGGTGGCCGAGTGGTTCTAGGCGCTTCAGTTCGGAACCGCGTGACTGCTACGGTCGCAGTTTCGATTCCTGCCTCGGGCATGTATGTGTGTGATGTCCTTAGATTAGTTATGTTTAAGTAGTTCTAAGTTCTAGGGGACTGATGACCTCAGATGTTAAGTCCCATAGTCCTCAGAGCCATTTGATCCATTTTTTGAATGTTTTGTCAAGAAGGAAATTGCTGTAAAGATACTGCCAGAAAGTCAAACAACGCTCGCAGCTTCTAGATGTATATTGGTTTAGAGGGTACGAATAGTGACTACTTGTATTTCTGATGTCTTGTCGAATTCGTACGTTCGCAGACGTGACAAGCCCGCAGGTCACGTTACATGATCGGTAAGTGATCATTGACCCTGTTAACTGAAGACTACTTTTTACCTCGCGATACTACAGAGATATGTTAACACATGCGTGGCAAAAATCTGATTACGTTCATGATTCATTTTCTTCTACATTTGTATCTTCACTGATAATAAAACTGTAAAGCCATCACATCCGTCTGTTTGTCCGTATGAACACGTTGATCTCCAAAAATACTAAACGAATTTTTATGGCGTTTTCAAAGGTAGCTAGTGCATAGCTTGAGGCAACGTACAGGCTTTGTTTGGTCAAAATTTGATGACAGTAAAAGAAAGTATCGTTTTAACGTAAATCATCTGCTCACTTTACGAGCTTGGGTAAATAAATAAATGTCGTATGACTAGGGCCTTCCGTCGAGCAGACCGTTCTCCGGGTGCAAGTGTTTCGATTTGACGCCACTTCGGGGACATGCGAGTCGATGTGGATGAAATGATGATGATAACAACACAACACCCATTCCCTGAGAGGGGAAAATTCTCCGACTCAGCCGGGAGTCGAACCCGGGCCCTTAACAGTGACACTCTGTCTCGCTGACCACTCAGCTACCGGGGACGGACGCTAGCTTGGGCGAGTAATCGTAAAGGCGGAGTACACCAAAGAAGCAACAGATGACGCTGTTGTCTTCATAGTACACCAAAGGACCAACAGATGACGGTGTTAGTTTCTTTAATTAAGTGATAGTTTTATTTTCTGAAGTTTACGTCAGTGACCGAATTAAGCACCGCAATCTTATGTTTACAAATACAAAGAAATAGGGAACTGACTTGGCTAGGATACACGGATTTACTTGTAGCGCTCTGCAGCCTCCTCCCATGTGTATGTGTGTGTGTATGTGTGTTAGTGTGCGAGTGTCAAATTTTCGCGAGTGCGTCAATAGTTCCGTGCAGGGGCACCACAAAACATCTAGCGGGTTTTTTGGCGCTGTTTTACTGACGGTATGGCAGAGTCGCAGGACCTAATTCATTTACACTGGTGCTGAATTGGTGATGGCGGCCGAAGTGGTGACCCCGACGTGACCTGGCCTGCCTGCGCGTACGTAGCACCTGTAAAGAATGAATGAAAATCATGCGGCAGCTCACCTGGCAGTATCTAGACTAGCCGTGATGTTACCGCCGTTCTGGACACAAAATCCGGCTCTGTGGTTTGCACAGGTAAGAGTCAAATTTTATTTATTCAGTCGTTACCGCAGACACATCTAAATTTATATTGGTGATGAGACATTTGGAGCAGCAATATGTGGCAGGAGTGCGAGATATCATCGTCATAGCGCCTGGAGGGAATACATACGAACGGTTGAAGACGGAACTGATTTGTGGCGTATCTCCATCACAAGAAGAGGGCATCTGTCAGGTACTAACTAAAGAAGAATCTAGAGACCGAAGACCGCCACAGTATCTGCGGCATCTTAGAAGTAAAATTGACGCTTGCACCGTACCCGACATCTGCTGCGTACAGGTTGGAGCAGTCGCTGAACTTCATCTATCGAGGCGATTATCGCGACACAGTCGGAGATGTCGTTAGACACTCTGGCATAGTTGGCCGACAATGGGCTCGATGCCGTCACACCAGCGCCAATTACGGTATCACTTGCGCAGTGTCTGCCCCTACATCTACATCTACGTTTACGTGATTATTCTGCTATTCGCAAAAAAGTGCCTGGCAGAGGGTTCAATGAACCACCTTCATGCGGACTCTCTACTGTTCCACTCTCGAACGGCAAGTGGGAAAAATTTTTCGGTGCGAGCCCTGATTTCTCTTATTTTATCGTGATGATCATTTCTCCCTATGTAGTTGGGTGCTAACAGTACGTTTTCGCAATCGGAGGAGAAAACTGGTGATTGAAATTTCATTAGAAGATCCCGCCGCAACGAATAACGCCTTTGTTTTAATGATTGCCACTCCAAATCACGTATCATGTCTATGACACTATCTCCCCTATTTCGCGATGTTACAAAACGAGCTGCCCTTCTTTGTACTATTTCGATGTCATCCGTCAGTCCCACCTGATGCGGATCCCACACCCCGCAGCAGTGCTCCAGAACAGGGCGGACAAGCTTAGTGTAAGCAGTCTCTTTGGGTGACCTGTTGCACCTTCTAAATGTTCTGCCAATGAATTGCAGTCTTTGGTTTGCTCTACCCACAATATTATCTATGTGATTCTTCCCATTTAGGTTATTTGCAATTGTAATCCCTAAGTATTTAATTGAATTTACAGCCATCTGATTTGTGTGACTTATCGCGTAATCGAGATTTAGCTGATTTCTTTTAGTACTTGTGTGAATAACTTCGCACTTTTCTTTATTCGGGGTCAATTACCACTTTTCGCCCCATACAGATATCTTATCTAAATCATTTTGCAAGTCGTTTTGATCATCTGATGACTTTACAAGACGGTAAATGACAGCATCACCTGCAAACAATCTAAGACGGCTACTCTGATTGTCTGCTATGTCGTTAATATAGATGAAGAACAATAGAGGGCCTATAACACTGCCTTGGGGAACGCCGGATATTACTTCTGTTTTACTCGATGACTTTCCGTCTATTACTACGAACTGTGACCTTTCTGACTGGAAATCACAGGTCCAGTTGCACAACTGAGGCGATACTCCATAGGCACGCAGTTTGATTAAAAGACTCTTGCGAGGAACGGTGTCGAAAGCCTTCTGGAAATCTAAAAATATGTAATCAATTTGACATCCCCGGTCGATAGCACTTATTACTTCATGGATATAAAGAGATAGTTGTGTTTCACAAGAATGATATTTTCTTAATCCGTGCTGACTATATGTCAATAAATCGTTTTCTTCGAGATACTTCATAATTTTCGAATACAGTATATGTTCTGAAACCCTACTGCAAATCGACGTTAGTCATATAGGCCTGTAATTCAGCGGATTACTCCTACTTCCCTTTTTGGGTATTGGTGTGACTTGAGCAATCTTCCAGTCGTTAGGTACATATCGTTGTGTGAGCGAGTAGTTGTATATAACTGCTAAATATGGAGCTATTTTATCAGCATACAATGAGAGGAACCTGACTGGTACGCAATCTGCACCGGAAGCCTTGCCTTTTTTAATTGATTTAAGCTGATTTGTTACACCGAGGCTATCTACTTCTATGTTTCTCATCTTGGCAGTTGTTGTTGATTGGATGGTGGTGGTGGTTAGTGTTTAACGTCCCGTCGACTACGAGGTCATTAGAGACGGAGCGCAAGCTCGGGTTAGGGAAGGATTGAGAAGGAAATCGGCCGTGCCCTTTCAAAGGAACCATCCCGGCATTTGCCTGAAACGATTTAGGGAAATCACGGAAAACGTAAATCAGGGTGGCTGGAGACGGGATTGAACCGTCGTCCTCCCGAATGCGAGTCCAGTGTGCTACCACTGCGCCACCTCGCTCGGTGTTGTTGATTGGAATTCAGGAATATTTACCTCGTCTTCTTTGGTGAAGGAGTTTCGGAAAACCGTGTTTAATAACTTTAGTGGCACGGTCATCAGTGACTTCACCTTTGTTTTCGCGCAGTGAAGGTACTGATTGTGTCTTGCCACTGGAGTGCTTTATGAATGACAAGAATCTCCTTTTCCTGCCAGATTTCGAGACTGAAATTCGCTGTGGAAATTATTAAAAGCATCTCGCATTGAAGTACGCGCCATATTTCGAACTTCTGTAAAACTTTGCCAATCTTGGGGATTTTGCGTCCTTTTAAGGCCCTAGCCACACGGTATTCCCAGCTGTGCAGTGGGCGAATACAGCCACCCCTGGTTAGCTGAATCGCCGACACGGTAGCTCAGCGTGTTCGGTCAGAGGGTTAGCTATCCTCTGTAATAAAAAAACTGAGTTAACCGATTAACAATGAATTTAAACGGATGTCTTATGACGTCCGCCCCGACCAGATGCAACAAATAAAATGATTTTTTTTTTTTAAAAAGAAAAGAAAGGTTGTCAGCGCGGCGGAATGTAATACCTAACGGCCCGGGTTCAATTCCCGGCTGGTTTGGAGATTTTCTCTACTCACTGACTGGGTGTTGTATTGTTATAATCAAACAAACTCACATTTCAAAGTCTCATTAGGTTAAGTATAGCGGATAAGTTAGATTAAGAATTCCCTGCGTGATTTTCTTTCATTTGTTTCCTTTCTTTATTTTAAACCATTTTTCGTAAAACATATCGAGATTGAATTCCATATTGTATCTAAACTGTTAAAGCTTGTACATAGGAATGTGATATCACTCAACAGTAAAAGATAAAGGTGAACAACGCAGAAAGTGGTCCGTCTCCAAGTGGCAGGGACGGGCAACATCGAGGGTGGCCGGAAGCTAACAAACTTGCGGCCACTCACGACGGCTAAGAGACCAGAAAACATTGTTGAGTATATCACAAAAGTAATTTTTTGTGTAAAAAAATGGACCAGCCATATACCCACAGGCGGCTGGTCACCCACCTGCTTTAATGAAAAAAAAAAGTCCTTATCATCATCATTTCATCTCCATCGACACGCAAATCGCCGAAGTGGCGTCAACGCGTAGGATTTGCAGCAGGCGAACGGTCTACCCGACGGGAGGCCCTAGCCACACGACATTTCGAGCTGCACATTGAGAGAGTACAGCAACCACGGTGGCGCGAGCTGAGTACGGTACATTAGCGGCGTTGGTCGATCAACTGACGCTGCAGATTAGCCAGCTGGTAGCGTGTTGCAGCGTCGGTGGAGATTACAGCCGGCCAAGGTACAGGATAAGCTCCTGCAGCAGGGCCGTGTTCCGCCCGCCTGCCCCGTCACCTGATGCACAGAAGGGCGTGTGCTGTTACCACTGGCGTTTTGGGGAACCTGCGCAACGCTGCACCAAACCGTGCGCGTTCCCAAATGCCAGCGGCTATTGAACGCAGGCCCTTTGTCCGACTGCCGGCCTATTCATCAGCGGTCGACACACGGGCTGTAAGTACGAGGGTGAGTCAAATGAAAACCTTAAATGCGTAATAACAAATCAAAATTTCGCGCCGTTATCCTGTAAGTTGGTAAGCGTGCTACAACCAGCGTGCAGAATGGCATGTAGGTGGCAGCATAGTGCAGATGCACTTTTGACCATAGATACTAGCAGACTGGCCTTGCTGTGCAGAAGCTATAGCGCTGGTGTGGCTGCAACATAAACCACGTGACTGTTGGCAAAATGTGGCGGGATTTCAAATCATCGGCCTGCCATTCTATGTTTGTATCGTATTTTCCCCACATTTCTCAATTGACTGCCAAACGCTTTCAACAAAAATTACTTTTTTATTTGCGAAAAATTATGCCAGAACTACGTTTGACCTGGATTTGTTCACAGTACCATTTATAAAATCTAACAAATACATCGAACGCCCCTCTGGTGGGCAGCGAGACGAAATTACTATAAACTATCAATTAAAGTAAAATGTCGTTACAATTCTTTTAAACAGTAAGAGTGGGCTCGTGTCAAAACTTTAAACATTGGATTCGCCGCGTTTTGAGCTGTAGTCACTTATAATAGAAAATGGGATATGGGAATTATGTCAACCATAGGTGCCAAAATTGTCGACTTTAGGAGCAGGTCCATTTTTAAGTATCAATTTTAGGTGCACTTCAAAGATTCAGTTCCCACTATTTTTACAAAAGTTTAAACTATCAGTTTAAAAAAAAATGATATTTTAGATGAAACGTGAGACTTTAAAGTTTCAGAAAATAATTTTGGAGCCTAGGTTTAAAAGTAACAGACACTGTAAATATATATTATAAATATACATTGTAAATAATAACTAACCTATCAAAACACTTCTCCGCGAATTGCTTCGAGCAAAGGCGCGTATGTGCAGATGGCTTAAAGTTTTTCCGTTTCAGGGCGTGTATCCAAAGTTGCCCTCGGTTTTCACCCTTAGTGAACCTATGAGTAGCAACGAGAAATAATTACACTTACATCTGTAACCGAATTATCACAGATACTTTCCAAAATGTAATATGAGTCTGACTTAACAGGCATCACTTTCAACACTTTAATTTACGTGATACTCTATTTCAAGTGTAAAAAACATATAAAAGTCACTTCAGCAGATTTCAATAAACGCATCTGTACTATCATAGAAACACTTACACGTGAAATGTAATGCCATTTCCCCCGACAAAACGCTGAGTACAGCCCTAAGCGCAACACGAAACAACCATGTTTTGCCAACATTCACGTGAATTCAGCCCAGAGATGTTGGAGCCACGAAAATGACGTCAGGGCCAGTCTATTATATTTATGGTCGGAGAGATGCACGCATACCGTCGCAGTATCAGTATAAAGATGGCCGCCCCACTTGCGACTGGCACCGGGGAAGAACAGTGTTCTGTTATTCGGTTTTTGTCGTAGTGAAGGTGTGAAACCTACTGAAACTCATCGACGAATGAAAATTCAGTACGGTGATGCATGTTTGTCACAGAATTAAGTGTACGAATGGAGTAGGAAGTTCACAAATTATGTGACTTCAGTGGAAGAAAAGTGGGACGAAAAAGGCGTCATTTTGGAGCATTACATGCCTAGACGGACCACTGCCACTAGTGTATCATACACAGATCTCCTAAAAAATCATCTGCGGCGTGCAATCAAATCAAAGCGACATGCATTGCTGCCAACAGGTGTCCTTTTGCAACATGACTGCCTGTACAACAGTTGCAACAATCACAGACCTGCTTTTTGAGTGTTTTCCTCATCCACCGTACTCACCAGACGTTGCCCCAAGTGATTTCTATATGTTTGGACCACCCAAAGACGCAACGGGAGTGGTTTCGCGGACTACCAAACGAATTTTTTTTCTAAAGGAATTTATGCACTTTGTAAGTGCTGGAGGACTTGCATTGAGCGTGGGGGAGATTATGTTGAAAAGTGATACAGCTATGTCCCAATTCTTCACAATAAATAATATTAAAAAAAATATTTAAAGTTTTCATTTGACTGACCCTCGTACTTGATTGATACTGACTCAGACTTATGTATATACTCACTTACGATGATACTACATCAGTGGCTACCGCGAACGTCGTTCTGCCTAGCGGGCATTTTGGCGCGCAGGGCAGCAGTTTTGCTAATGGCACTGATTTGACTAAGCATTTTAAAAACTTAACGACACTGCTTTTCTTCTTTTTATATGTTTTATTTGTGTTCTTTGTTAGGAACGGCAAGTGTGTAATGTGTGCTTCATGATTTGGGTGTCTACATATAATATTTTGATTTCGTTTTGTTTATCTACAAAAATGCATAGGAAACAGTCGAAATTTCCAGAATACATCCGAACATCTGAAAGACTCAGGATTACGGTCTCAAGGACCCTGTGAAGGTCATGAGGTGAGATATGCTGCAGTTCCATAACCTCGGGCTTTAACTTGCTCTTTGGAAATTTCTTCATAATGGGAAGTGCGACTTAACTACGTTCGAGAGCGTCATGCATTCTCTCGCTCTTCAGAATTCTTCACTCACAGAGGCTTAAAGTTCCTTCTCTCCAAACGTAACATCGTATAAGCGGAAATTTTTATTTGAAGTTGTGCAGGTGAGGGAGTTTTTATACCCAGAATCCCACTTACTCTCAACAATTTACCACTTCGCTTTAAACATGTACAATTACTGGTGAGCTTATGGTATGCCACGACCATAAGCAATGCACAGGGCTGGACGCTGCGTGGTGTGGGCGTGGACCTTACTGTTAGTTGCTTTTCACATGAGCAACTACATGTGGTTCTGTCCCGTGTTATTGAAGCAAACAAGCTCTTCGTTCAGGTCTCCAATCATTTTACTTCAAACGCTGTATACAAAGAAGCTTTATGAGTACCATACTGGATCAGTCGTCGGTTGGGTCAATAGAAGTCTACATTGGTTGGCAAACTACGGTGGTCTGATCTCAAAAATGGGGTAGAGTAAAACATCAGAATCAAAACGAAAAATGATCCAGACATACCAGAAAGGGCGAATATGCCCTGGGCAGATTTAAGGATGTAAAAGAAGGAAACTAGGTTTCCTACTCATCTGGCAACATCACTTTTACGAGTTAACCCTACTTCCTCAGCGCAGTGATCTCCCTTACCCGCAGATTGCTGGCACACCTGCATCTTGCAATTTATAGGCTACAGTCCCTGATCCAGTGCCCTATGCGCAGAAGATTTACCAGCCATTGTAAGCGATAATTACTGTATTATCATAAGGCTGAAGAGCATATATGTAATAAGTAAAAAAAAAATTTTCTGGGGAGATAAAATTTTTGCAGGTGGATTTGTCCTAGGTGGAAGCTAAAAAAATTTCTTGAATTATAGGTGGGGGGAAGGGTATTCTTTTCCACTAGTGAACTATTTCTCCCCTCTTACGTATATAGTGAGGGGTGTAAGAACTAGCTGACAGAAATTTATGTGCTTCTCGAGAGTGGTCTGAATTTGCGAGCCGGCCGGAGTGGCCGAGCGGTTCTAGGCACTACAGTCTGGAACCGCGAGACCGCTACGGTCGCTGGTTCGAATCTTGCCTCGGGCATGGATGTGTGTGATGTCCTTAGGTTAGTTAGGTTTAAGTAGTTCTAAGTTCTAGGGGACTGATGACCACAGCAGTTGAGTCCCATAGTGTTTAGAGCCATTTGAACCACTTTTTTTGAATCTGCGATAGGGAGTATCCGAGAGTGAGGATGCATCTGTAATAGGAAGTATCCCAGTGTGGGGACTCGTTGCTTTGTATTGGAAGACATGATAAATGCCATGCTGGATCACACGACGTTATGTCTCCTGTGACATTAGGTGATGTACTATGTTACTTTACTTGACACAATGCGTTTTATGCATGAATCTGTCAAGATGTTTTGATTTAAATATCTCTGAAGCTGCTGGGTAACCTAGTTCCCTTGTTTTACATCCCTAACTGGCCAGGACATATTCGCCTCTTTTGTGCTATGATACGAGCAATTTGATGCATAAGATGTTAGGCAGACTGTGCGATAGTTTTGAATTATCTGTCTGTGCTATCTTTGGGATTACGTTGTTGATTTTTTTTCCAATGGTACGATGGTCTCTTTCCAGTCTCATAGATCCTACTCATTGATTCTACTCATTAATTTCAATATATATTTAATTGCACATACTCTAACAGTTTTAGATATTTCTACCGATATGTTAAACGTGTTCTGTATTGTTTGATCGCAAGTTCGCAAAGCTCTATCAGAATGAAACTCTAATAGTAAGCCTCCTCTATCTGGCACAATGAAAATTTTATACATGTGATATTCAAGGAAGGAGTACTATTTCTGTTATGATGCACATAATTATGTCCTTCAGTGGCCCTCTACTTAACGGAAAATTGTTAAGAATTGAACTAATAGTTATATCATCACTGCGGTGTGTCATTCGCGTGATACAATCTACAACGTCACAGGGCAATATCTGGAAAGGAACTGTCTTAGGCGGAGAGGGGCAGTGTGTGCCTGACAACGAACCAGAGAATCGATTATGAAACAAACTAACACCGGGATAACACGTAACATAACAGTAATGGTCTAAAGTGAATCATAGATTGTATGATGTTAGGTATTACACCTTTGCAAATAAAACAAGGAAGTGATAGGCTAAACGGAGAAAATACAAGCTGGTGGATGAGCGAGATGATCGTAGAGGAGATTAACTGAGGCAGTCTCGCCATGAACAAGAAAATCACGAAGTAACCTGGCGGAGCAAGAGTTACGCGATTTAAGAACTAGAAAAGATTTGAAAGATGATGAAGAGGTGGGGAATAAATAGTGGAAATGGAATTTTAGAAGATATTGAAATGGGTTAGAGGGCAGCCCGGCCAAATTATACTGAAAAAGCATAATTTCACGGAACGATGAGGGATACAGACTAAATATGCGGACTTATAATTAAACTCAGACGAAGACTGCTGTGTTTGACAGCTTTTCCGCAAAGGATGAAAGGCTGAAAATCTATTCTGTTAACTTAAATAGAATGTCTGATGTGAAATTAATGCCTTTAAGAAACTTCGCCATTCCAGTGGGAACAGATGTTTTCGAATCTACTTTGAAAATTCTGCTCCTGGCCAGATATGAGACCAGATACACTTACAGCAGGCACGTTGTCTGTAAAAAGCGAAGGTATTATTCACAATACTATGGCGTCGCGTGACACTGCAAGGGATCGTGCCGCAAATAATCAGAACTTGCTATTAATTAACATTTCTGCGTCCTCTCAGAGAGAGAGAGAAAGAGAGAGAGTACACAGTTTATGCGTAACTAAGTTCTTTGCCTCAAATAATCCGATCGAATAGATCTGGTCATGGAATATTCAAATCTCCGTGAGGTGCGTGTATGAATGGAACTGGTTTAAAAAGAATATATGGGGAGAAGGTGTGTCGATTTTAATGTAAGGGGTACTAAGAATAATTCTAAATACCCAGAACTACTGAGTTAGTAAACGACGAACACAGTGGTTACTCCAACATGGCATATCAATAAAACGAAAAGAAGTTGAGTACGTTTGCAAGAAATTAAAGCTCACTAGAACACATTTACAATTACATGATTATTAAGATTCTCTCGAGGCCTTTACAGTATACCGTTAGATAGGAATCAAGATTTTAGCAGGATTAAAGATGAGAACACTTGTTTATAGTATGCCGTAACAGGTCGTCAATAGATCGTGTTGTGGGTGTTAGCATCAGATTGCAATTCAAGTGGGTATGTAAGTAACAGTTTGTGGTGTATTTTGAACTGTTGTATAGAACTGGATGAGCCGCAGAGTGGTTTTTGAATGACATGCGGAAACTGTAATCGATACAGAAGTTGAACATAACAGGGAGAAGTGATGAAATTTATTGTTGAACAGCTGTTAGAGGAGATATATCAGTTACATATGTGAGGAAGGTGATAAAGATTCATCACATCGAATAATAATGTTCGAAGTAGTTTTGTTCGCAGTTACGTGACTGCAGTCGTGGTACGATATCCCCAAGCTACAGTACAGTAGCACGGCAACTTAGACAAAATGGCACAACCTATTGTTAAATTGCAGAACAGTGCGGTAATTGTTGTTCTGTATTTGAAAGAGAAAACAACGCCGCCAGTGTCAGTGCTGAGTTGGCGCAGTGTACGTCAACAAAGAGCCATAACATGACACCGTCATTAGGAGATGTAGTCTCTTTCAGTGTAGCCAAACAGATCTGAGAGTGCGGGAAAGAAGTGGCAGACAATCTCACTCTGTGAAGAACTGGAAATAGCATGAGATGTTGAGACTTCGGACTGGCGTATCAGAATCGATGCGACAGTGGAAAATATGAAAATGTGTGAAGGATGAGTTCCACGGCTGCTCACAAAGATTCAGACCCCGTCGAGCCCAGGCAAAAGCGGAGATGTTGCAGCTGCGTCGGGCGAATCCATTTAGCTTCCTAAGAAACCTGATCACAGTGGGCGTTGCTGGTTGCGTCTCTATATCATGGCGACAATGGAACAGGGCAAGCTTTGCAAAAGTGTGCTTGCCACCGTCGATGAAGGCAAAGACCCGGCTTTCGTGGGGTAAAGTGATGCTGAGGGCTTTTTATAGTGCAATGGTGTGGCGCTAGAAGATTATGCTCGTACGGGACAAACGGTCACGAGTGCATAGTACTGAAGTCTCTTGCCAAGATGCTGGATGGTTGACAAGACTAAGTGTCGCACGAAGCTGTCCAAGACGATGCTATCGCTCCGTGACAATGCCAAAGCTAATTCATCGCCGGGTACAGACACATGTTTTGCTTCTTTCTTCTATTAAAGTTTGCCTCGCCGCCTGCTGTGCCGTATGTTCCGGACGTATCAACACTTCCCCACCCCCTTCCCCCGCCCACCATTTCCTTTAGCTTCTCGCTAGTTTCTCAGATTGAGAACCCATTTCTTGACAATTATTTCCAGGACTACGCTGTAAGTTTCGAGGTTTCATGTTGTTTGAAGAACAACTGCTGTAACCAAAGCCTGCGCCAGGTCATTCACTGTCGGGAAAATGTGTCGAATTGAAGGGTGAAGATGGCAGAGAAGGACTGAAAACTTATCTCAGATTCGATGTCTGCAGTTTCATTCTTTCGGAGTGGTAATTAAAACTCCATGACTGTGTCTTATTTAACCTAAAAAATCTCTGTGGATCAGAAGTGAATGCTGGAGACAGTGATCTATTTGAAGGATGGTTATAAAGGCATATCTTATACTTTGGACAATATGTAGTATTGAATTCTTAAATACTTATCTCCTTAGCACGATTTATTAATTCACCGATCATAAGCAATAGTACAGTAGCTACGTATTATCGTTTGTTTTGATGGGATGTCAATTCACAAACAGTACAGGGATCATTACCGTTTGTTACAAAATGATGCTCGCCACCAGAAGCCCTAAAGACTGGATTAGCAAATCGTTATATGGTTAGAGAGAGTGCAAGGGAAACCTCCAGTTTAGGAAGTTTGCAAAAAAGTTTGCTTTGGAAATTTAGAAATTTGTGGTAAGATCTTATGGGACGAAACTACTTATTTCGTCGGTCCCTAAACCTACACACTACTTAATCTAATTTACACTATGGACAACACACACACCCATGCCTGAGAGAGGACTCGAACCTCCGACGGTGGGAGCCGCACGGACCTTGACAAGGCGCCCATAGACCATGCGGCTATCCCGCGTGGCCCTTTGGTTTCATTCGTACTCTCAGATAAAGTTTATGGAAGTGGAATGTGATGAATAGGGGTAAAAGAATCATATACAAGTCGATGTTGGATAGTTTTGTATGGAGCAGACACTGGACAACTGTTTAGGAATATAATACTAAGCAGAAAGTATTAGAGATGGACTTCGTGAGAAGACCAGCGGGAATTTATAGAAAAGTCAAATACAGAATAATGAAGTAAGTAGTGGAAATGAACTAAGAAACACGTGATCTGATAGGTAGAAGGAAATTTCAGTAGTGTGGACATGCAAGAAGAATGGAGGAAACAAGAATAGCATAACATACACTGGAATGAGAAAATGAAGAAAGGAAGGGGGGGGGGGGGGGGATGACGACGGGTGATTACTTGGCTCCGAAACATACAGTCGACAAAGATCAGCATGGGTGCAGAAAATACATACAGGAATGTATTGCTCCAAATTGTGCCCTGGTACTTCTCTATATAATTCTCTTTTCCCTTGGCAACACTACATAAAAAGCTACATGTGCGTAACCAGTCAACCTTTAGTGTCTAAGAAGTTTACACGTACATGCGACCAAATTGTCCCTTATCCATAACACTGACTGCAGGCATACGTTCTCGTCAGCAAAATAGCTACTACTATTTCGTTTCTTTAAATATGTACCCCCAGTGCATAAATCGTTAAAGTTATGCTTCTCGATGTCTTTTATACTATTTAGTATAAACTAGGTCTTAAAGAAACGAGGATTTCTACGCGCACAAAAGTTACATATAGTACACTGTTAGTTTCGAATCAGGTGTAATTACAATTAATAAGAGCAGTCTATAACTTCTGTATTATAGGTAAACGGTGATTCAGTTGCCCATCCTATGTCGTTCTGAGCAACCTGCAACACTCTATCTGACCTTTAGAGGCTTCGAGTGAGATTTTTCATATTTCATCGCTCGATGGAAAAACTTTTAGTACCACTGAAAAAATGAACAGGAGCTTTCAGTTGGGAATTTAGTGTTGTTAAATTTTGTATGGGGATACGTTTCAAATGTAGACCACGACACTTTATTGATTCAAGAAAAATGTACAAAAGTTATATACACGCATTTCTACCTCAAAACTCATCGCTCACCAGTCAGTTGAAGTTTTTTGTTGGTGGAACTACTGCTGTGCAAAAATTTCCGACTGCGCTAATTATTTCCTATATTTGACCTTTCTTTGGTCCTTGTTGATTGTACTATTATGCCACCGGCATAGTCTGCTATTTTCTTAAGCAAATAATTTAAGCGTACCAATGAGAGCAGTAAGAGAGAAAAAAAATGACTTTTGAAAACGTTACACTAAAAGTAACTACGTTGTAAACTCGATAGAAGTTTAACACTAACAAGCACAGTAGTTTCGCAGCCAGGAGGACTAGTGAATAGAATGATGTGCTGTTAATTTTATGCTGTCACAGTTGGCAAAATTATTGAATACCAGTTACAAAAAAGTTAATTTTACCATTTGTAAATGATTGACCAAGAGGCTGGCGTAAAAGGACCAGCCAATTAATATGAAAATAGGTCGAGTATGGATAATAACGTGCAGTGACACATCTTTGTACGGGCCTAGGAAAGAGTGACATGAACAACATACTACAAATCGTGAATGGTAGGGAATGAGAGAGGTAGTGGAGGTGCGCTTGGTCACTTCTGTACGTTGTTCTTGAATAATTCTAAAAATATGGCTTCTAGCGGAAACATTCTCGACTACTAAATTTCAATACATTAAATTTCTTACAGAAAGGTTGAGCCGTGGTAAAATTTGCTGTTTTGAAGAGCGCGCCGCAGCGCGTTGTGTCAAGCAGTCGCCCTCCGTTTCTGGCGGTGGCGCCGCTGCGGCAATCGCAGTTTCGGTGTCTCCCTCTGGTGGGAGGCGCTATGAGCTCGCCAGTCGTTCAGTCTGGGTCAGTCTATCGCCCCCAGCTCGCTCGTCTGTCTCTCGTCCGCATTTGTTAGGCAGTTAGTTTCTGTCTACCTGTCTGTCGGTCTTCCGTACGTTAATAGCTGCCTCTGTCATGCTTGTCGGATTCGGTGTTAACGAATTTATTGCTTAAGGTGTAAAGGCCGAATTTCTGAAATATGTTTCTATACTGCCTATCATCTTGACAGGCGGTAAATGTGTAATGTAGAGCATGTTTGTACATTTTATGTAAGACTGCATTTCATGGGTTTTTATTTAAATGATCATTTTAGTATATAAAGTTGCCACCCTTCCACCGTAAGAGTTCTCTTAAAAACAAGTTGTACTTTCGGTGGTGCATAGTTTATGGGTTTGTGTGAGTTGTTAAAATTTTTAGTTCAAAGTAATCTGGTGTGTTGCAGATTTGCACCACTGTAGTATTTCAGAGGTTGTTGTGAGCAGTCGTGACTACGGCCGTGTTAAAAGAGAGCGGCAAGGTTCTCAACCCGAAAGCTCATACTGTCAGAAAAGAAAAAAACAAAGTTATTTCTGCCTCTGAATAAATGGGAACTGGATATTTAAAGGGTGCTTTCTAATTATAATTTTAAATCTGTTAAAAAAAGGGCTTTTAGGAATAAAATTTCCATTTATTGAAACAAAATTTAATTTGTTTTCCTCCGTTACCTACTGGCAACTGATTCCACGCTCACATAGTGTGATGAAATATGTTAACGTTCTCGATGAATCGCTAGTAAATAAAGTAAATTCTTAAGAAAAGGTTTTGAAAGTAAATTCACGGTCCAAAGGTGCTGATTATTTTTTTTTCTGGAGAACTAATTGTTTTCCTGTACCGAGCAAGAGAGTATGGAAGTACAGCACGTGGTGTTTGAAGGAGGGATACGGAATTGTGGATTGCATAAAACGACATCGGTAGGGACAGCTGAAACACCCTGTATGTACCGCCTTTATCTTGGCAAGGATTGACTTTCTGTTTGCAGTACATCTGTTCCATACCAATGAAATCCTGCTTTCGAATATTAATTAATGAACATTACACGAATCACGTGTTTGCGGATTGGGTTCCTCCGATTTCAAACCTAGCAATAACTCAGCGACTTTGCACATCCGCATTCACCGATAACTGGCTCTAATTTATGGTTAGATGTAGTATAAATTCTTTCAAATAAATTACAGGATATACAGTGAGTCACACTTCCTTTTTCCTTTCCAAACCAATTTCGTTAACTTTAATCTGACTGCGTTCATTTCTTTAGTACTCTTTCCTTAAGTCAGATTCAAATAAGAGTACGTCAAAACTAAGATCTCTACGCTTAAAGTAACTCTTCTGTGTTTTAGATTTTTAGTAGTAAACGGCCGGTTCTGGGGTGTATGGAAGACCCATTTCTAAAATGTACCAAAATTCTGTCTACTTCAAAAATGACCCAGTGTGTTAGATATGTGACGTTAAGCACGTAGGTGAGGATTGAGTACAGAAACGGGATGAGATTATATGTACATTTGATGGAAATCATTTTATCAAACACTGCAAGAATGCAGTCAGGGTAATTGGCGCTTCGTTTGAAACAAAAAATTTTTCACGCATGTCCATGTTTATGACGTCACATGACCTACACAGTATGCTTTACAATGTTATAATTTTGCAGGTTACTGGAGAAACGGGGAACAAATTGAAACGTCATGCCTGATGCGACTGTATTATTGCACGGACAGAAAAACTGTAGGGAGCGAGAAACATTTTTTTCCGTTCCTCAGTTTGAAGGACGCGTGATTGATAAAAAGTTTGGAAACGGCTTTTAATTATGTGTAAAATTTTCAGCAAGTCACTAAGAGCTCTCATTTTCAATTACTGGCTGAATATAATCTGGGTATTTGTGGACTGTTAGGTTTTTTGCCTCGAGACATACACAGAGTTTCTGACTGTAGTATTTGCCTTACCGTTTTAAATCTCTATTTCTTAATGAGTAAATTATGACAACATTTTAAATATTTACGTTGCACCTGGAAGCCGTTAGATAGGCAAACGGCAATTGGAACACAGTGTCTATGAATCGAGTTACTGGTGTTAGTAATATGTGGACATCCTTACATGCTGTGAGTGTGCAGTGTTAGTTGTCACAGTCATCGCCGTTTAGGAGAGCTGTCAGTGCGCCCTCTGTTTTGACTCTGCAGGCAATAGCTGTGTTGAATTTAGAGGTGAACAGTTTTCGTCATATGGTACAACTATGACCATGTGCAGAGCTCAACTCCTGGACACAGTGTCACTTTGTGGGCCTAGAATAAGATGGACTGAAAGGTTGATGCCCTTATGAGGCACAGTTTATCGGTGGTGTGTCTCTACTTTCAGTAGCGGCCTGTAGACCAGATTCTGGACGTTCGTGTAGTGCAGATGGATATCAAGATAGATGCACTGTGCGACGAGATGTGGCCAACTAAATGTCATCCAGGGGCGAAATACAGGCAGGCGTTTCACCAGCTGTGTCATCAGGGAACAATGGGGGAGGGGAGTGCGGCAAGGGTATGTTTGCAGCAAAGTGACATGTATTCTGCCCAAGCTACCACTGGCAACCGCGACAGCATCAAGAATGGCTACTCTGGGCTCATGAAGAAGTTGGCTGGAGAGTGTAATGGCACCGTATTGTCTTTAGTGATGCCTAGAAGGCATACTGCCAAGACGGAGATTTAGAGGGGTTCGCCGATTTTTTGGACAGCCATATCATTGTACACGAAGGCCTCTATGCAGATCAGGATTTGTCTGATGTGGCAGAAGAAGAGACAAGAGTCGATTTAGAGGAGATAGGGGGATTCAGTGTTAGAAACAGTATTTTAGTTTTGAAGGGCCTAAGATCGAATAAAGCAGAAGGGAAAGTTTGCACTTCTAAAATAATTAGAGGATGTGGCAACAAAACGACTGTACACGTTGGTGCGTGTAATGTATGAGTCTGGCCACATACCATCTGACGTTCGGAAAAATATCAGCCACACTATTCCGAAGATTGCAAGAGATGACAAGTGCGAGAACTATCGCACAGTCAGCTTAACAGCTCACGCACCCGAGTTGCAGACAAGAATAATATACAGAAGAATAGAAAAAAATGACGATGTGTTAGATGACGATCAGATTGGCTTTAGGAAAGGTAAGATACAAGAGAGGAAATTCTAACTTATGTGGCTGATGATGGAAGCAAGACTACAGGAAAACCATGACATGTTCAAAAGATTTATCGACCTGGGAAAAGCAAAATGATCGAAAATCTGACAAAAATAGGGATAACTATATCTACATCTACATCTATACTCCGCGAGCCACCTTACGGTGTGTGGCGGAGGGTACTTATTGTACCACTATCTGATCCCCCCTTCCCTGTTCCATTCACGAATTGTGCGTGGGAAGAACGACTGCTTGTAAGTCTCCGTATTTGCTCTAATTTCTCGGATCTTTTCGTTGTGATCATTACGCGAGATATATGTGGGCGGTAGTAATATGTTGCCCATCTCTTCCCGGAATGTGCTCTCTCGTAATTTCGATAATAAACCTCTCCGTATTGCGTAACGCCTTTCTTGAAGTGTCTGCCACTGGAGCTTGTTCAGCATCTCCGTAACGCTCTCGCGCTGACTAAATGTCCCCATGACGAATCGCGCTGCTTTTCGCTGGATCATGTCTATCTCTTCTATTAATCCAACCTGGTAAGGGTCCCATACTGATGAGCAATACTCAAGAATCGGACGAACAAGCGTTTTGTAAGCTACTTCTTTCGTCGATGAGTCACATTTTCTTAGAATTCTTCCTATGAATCTCAACCTGGCGCCTGCTTTTCCCACTATTTGTTTTATGTGATCATTCCACTTCAGATCGCTCCGGATAGTAACTCCTAAGTATTTTACGGTCGTTACCGCTTCCAATGATTTACCACCTATGGCATAATCGTACTGGAATGGATTTCTGCCCCTATGTATGCGCATTATATTACATTTATCTACATTTAGGGAAAGCTGCCAGCTGTCGCACCATTCATTAATCCTCTGCAGGTCTTCCTGGAGTACGTACGAGTCTTCTGATGTTGCTACTTTCTTGTAGACAACCGTGTCATCTGCAAATAGCCTCACGGAGCTACCGATGTTGTCAACTAAGTCATTTATGTATATTGTAAACAATAAAGGTCCTATCACGCTTCCTTGCGGTACTCCCGAAATTACCTCTACATCTGCAGATTTTGAACCGTTAAGAATGACATGTTGTGTTCTTTCTTCTAGGAAATCCTGAATCCAATCACAAACCTGGTCCGATATTCCGTAAGCACGTATTTTTTTCACTAAACGTAAGTGCGGAACCGTATCAAATGCCTTCCTGAAGTCCAGGAATACGGCATCAATCTGCTCGCCAGTGTCTACGGCACTGTGAATTTCTTGGGCAAATAGGGCGAGCTGGGTTTCACATGATCTCTGTTTGCGGAATCCATGTTGGTTATGATGAAGGAGATTTGTATTATCTAAGAACGTCATAATACGAGAACACAAAACATGTTCCATTATTCTACAACAGATTGACGTAAGTGAAATAGGCCTATAATTATTCGCATCTGATTTATGACCCTTCTTGAAAATGGGAACGACCTGTGCTTTCTTCCAGTCGCTAGGTACTTTACGTTCTTCCAGAGATCTACGATAAATTGCTGATAGAAAGGGGGCAAGTTCTTTAGCATAATCACTGTAGAATCTTAAGGGTATCTCGTCTGGTCCGGATGCTTTTCCGCTACTAAGTGATAGCAGTTGTTTTTCAATTCCGATATCGTTTATTTCAATATTTTCCATTTTGGCGTCCGTGCGACGGATGAAGTCAGGGACCGTGTTACGATTTTCCGCAGTGAAACAGTTTCGGAACACTGAATTCAGTATTTCTGCCTTTCTTCGGTCGTCCTCTGTTTCGGTGCCATCGTGGTCAACGAGTGACTGAATAGGGGATTTAGATCCGCTTACCGATTTTACATATGACCAAAACTTTTTAGGGTTCTTGTTTAGATTGTTTGCCAATGTTTTATGTTCGAATTCGTTGAATGCTTCTCTCATTGCTCTCTTTACGCTCTTTTTCGCTTCGTTCAGCTTTTCCTTATCAGCTATGATTCGACTACTCTTAAACCTATGGTGAAGCTTTCTTTGTTTCCGTAGTACCTTTCGTACATGATTGTTATACCACGGTGGATCTTTCCCCTCGCTTTGGACCTTAGTCGGTACGAACTTATCTAAGGCGTACTGGACGATGTTTCTGAATTTTTTCCATTTTTGTTCCACATCCTCTTCCTCAGAAATGAACGTTTGATGGTGGTCACTCAGATATTCTGCGATTTGTGCCCTATCACTCTTGTTAAGCAAATAGATTTTCCTTCCTTTCTTGGCATTTCTTATTACACTTGTAGTCATTGATGCAACCACTGACTTATGATCACTGATACCCTCTTCTACATTCACGGAGTCGAAAAGTTCCGGTCTATTTGTTGCTATGAGGTCTAAAACGTTAGCTTCACGAGTTGGTTCTCTAACTATCTGCTCGAAGTAATTCTCGGACAAGGCAGTCAGGATAATGTCACAAGAGTCTCTGTCCCTGGGTCCAGTTCTGATTGTGTGACTATCCCATTCTATACCTGGTAGATTGAAGTCTCCCCCTATTACAATAGTATGATCACGAAACTTCTTCACGACGTTCTGCAGGTTCTCTCTGAGGCGCTCAACTACTACGGTTGCTGATGCAGGTGGCCTATAGAAGCATCCGACTATCATATCTGACCCACCTTTGATACTTAACTTAACCCAGATTATTTCACATTCGCATTCGCTAATAACTTCACTGGATATTATTGAATTCTTTACTGCTATAAATACTCCTCCACCATTGGCGTTTATCCTATCCTTGCGGTATATATTCCATTCTGTGTCTAGGATTTCGTTACTGTTCACTTCCGGTTTTAACCAACTTTCCGTTCCTAATACTATATGCGCACTATTTCCTTCAATAAGAGATACTAATTCAGGAGTGCGGTAATATACTATAGTGCAAGAACCAAAAGGTATTAATACACTATGTGATCAAAAGTATCCGGACACTTCAAAAAATACGTTTTTCATATTAGGCGCTTTGTGCTGCCATCTGCTGACAAGTACTCCATATCAGCGATCTCAGTAGTCATTCGACATCGTGAGAAAGTAGAATGGGGCGCTTCGCGGAACTCACGGATTTCGAACGTGGTCAGGTGATCGGCCCTTACTTGTGTCATACGTCTGTACGCGAGGTTTCCACACTCCTAAACATCCCTAGGTCCACTGTTTCCGATGTGATAGTAAAGTGGAAACGTTAAGAGACACGTACAGCACAAAAGCGTACAGGCCGACCCCGTCATTTGACAAAGACCGCCGACACTGGAAGAGGGTCGTAATGTGTAATAGGCAGACTTCTATCCTGACCATCTCACAGGAATTCCGAAGTGCATCAGGACCACTTTAAGTACTACGACAGTTAGCGGGTGGTGAGAAAACTTGAATTACAGAGTTGAGCAGCTGCTCATAAGCCACACATCACGCGGGTATATGCCAAACGACGCGTCGCTTGGTGTAAGGAGCGTAAACATTGGACGTCTGAACAATTGCGTGGAGTGACGAATCACGGTGCCGGTATCGCGAATGACCGGTGAACGTAATGTGCCAGCGTATGGAATGCCAACAGTAAAATTCGGAGGCGGCGGTGTTACTATGTGGTCGCGTTTTTCATGGGCGGAAGGGGGGGGGGGGGGGACATGCACACCTTGTTGTTTTGCGTGGCAGTATCACAACACAGGCCTTTATCTTCTTGCTTCCCACTGTTGAAGAGCAATTCGGGGATTGTAATTGCATCTTTCAACATGATCGAGCATCTGTTCATAGTGCACGGCCTGTGGCGGAGTGGTTACACGACAAGAACATCCCTCCTGTAATGGAGTGGCCTGCACAGAGTCCTGACCTGAATCTTATAGAACACCTTTGGGAAATTTTGGGACGCAGACTTCGGGCCAGGCCTCACCGACGGACATCGATACCTCTTCTCAGTGCAGAACTCCGTGAAGAATGGGCTGCCATTCCCAATGAAACCTTCCAGCGCCTAACTGAACATATGCCTGCGAGAGTAAAAGCAGTCATCAAGGCTAAGGGTGAGCCAACACCATATTGAATTTCATCATTACCGATGGAGGGCGCCACGAACTTGTAAGTCATTTTCAGCCAGGTGTCTGGATACTTTTGATCACGTAGTGTAAGAGTGGACGACCAAGAAAGAAGTGCTCGGATGAAAAAGGGTGTAAGACGGGGATGTATTCTTTCACCCCTACTATTCAATATGTACATCGAAGAAACAATGATGGAAATAAAAGGAAGATTCAGAAGTGGAATTAACATTCAAGGTGAAAAGCTATCAGTGATACGATTCGCTGATGACATTGCTATCCTGAGTGAAAGTGAAGAGGAATAGCACGATCTGCTGAGTGGAATGAACAGTCTAATGTGTACAGAATTTGGGTTGAGAGCAAACCGAAGAAAGACGAAAGTAATGAAACTTAGCAGAAATGAGAACATAGGAAACTTAACGTCAGTATTAACGGTCACGAAGCACATTTTTTTTAAGTAATTCTGCTACCAAGGCAGCAAAATAACCACTGACGTATGGAGCAAGGAGGATATCAAAAGCAGACTAGCACCGGCAAACAGGGCCTTCCACGCCTAGTAGTATTAATCACAGTCCTTAATTTGAGGAAGAAATCTCTGAGAATGTACGTTTGGAACACAGCATTATGTGGTAGTGAAACATTGGCTGTGGGAAGACCTTAACAGAATAGAATAAATGCATTTGAGATGTGGTGCTGTCGACATAAGTTGAAAATTAGATAGGCTGATAAGGAAAGGAATGAGGAGGTTCTGCACAGAATCGGAGAGG
This sequence comes from Schistocerca nitens, assembly GCF_023898315.1. Lineage (NCBI taxonomy): Eukaryota > Metazoa > Arthropoda > Insecta > Orthoptera > Acrididae > Schistocerca > Schistocerca nitens. The sequence continues at coordinate 637,369,737 of NC_064619.1, read as the reverse complement.
AAAGGAATATGCGAAAAACACTGACAAGATGAAGGGACAGGGTGTATGACATTTGTTATGAGATCAGGGAATGACTTCCATACTATTAGAGGGAACTATAGAAGGCAGAAACTGTAGAGGGAGAGATTGGAATACATCCAGCATATAACTGAGGACATATGTTACAAGTGGTACGCTGAGATGAAGGGGTTGGCACAGTAAAGGAATTCGTGGTGGGTTGCATCAAACCAGCCAGAAGTCTGATGACTCAAAACAAAAAAGGGGTAGTGGTATTCCGTGGCCCCATTGTTACTCTGCTATATCCTGTTACTGTCAAGGATCATGTGACCATATTGGCTAGTCAGATACATCCGTGAGACAGTGTTTGTTTCCCAATAATGGTGTGGAATTCCAAGACGGCGTGGCCCACGTTCACATAGCTCGCATCGTCCAGGACTGGTTTAGCCTGAGCACAAGGATGAACTATCGCATCACCTGTGACCATCACAGTCACTAGATCTAAATGTTACTGAGCCTTTGTGTAGAAGGACACGTGATCACTATCCACCATAGTTACCTGAAACCGCCAATATTTCGCCGAAAGTATGGTATAAGATTCTCTTGTTAACCATACAGAACGTCTATTTATCCACTGCGAAACGACTGGAAGCTCTTTCGAATGCCAGCTGGTTTCTAACACCATACTAGGCATGGTGACACGTTGTGGTATTTATGTTTCGATATTTCCGTCCACACCTTTTCTGTTGAGTTCATTACTATTGAAGACATACAACTACCGAGCAACCAAGAATAGTACCTTCCATTCCCCATAAAAATTGTAACCAAGTCTTTCTGAGCATTCAGTTCAACAAAACCACAACACATCGAACACAGGGGAACAAACAGTAATCTTACTTCGCTGGCTAAGTTTCTGCCTAGGGACAGCTACTTATGACCGGATAACAATCGGAAAAACTAACGATCAAACTCAACTCACACTCAGACAACAATATATGAGACTGAAACGTTATTGGCTTGGATGTTATCTAATGACCACCCCAATTTTACACAAATTTTACTTTCTGTAACGGGAATGTTCTATGATGCTACGATAGCGGCTGTAGATCACGGTTTTTCATCAAACTTCAGAATTTTCTCCCAGAAACATTTGTATTTGGGACGGAAATACAGACACAACCGACTGTACTGAACTGACTAAGTTACTTCCCCTTAAAATATTAGTTCCTTTTATGCTGCCGGATCGCCCTTCTAGTCGACTGCAGAGCCAAATATCATCTTACTTCCACTAGCACCTGTACTATAAAGAAGAAAGAAACATCGTTATTAAAGATTTTAAAAGTGTTCGTGCTGCTGGTGTCATTGGTATTTGCGTTTCTGACACTCATCCCTTCTTCGTATTCTTTCTTCTGTTACATCATAATAAAAATCTGTTACATACTAAAAATATATAAAAGATATCACAAGCTCAAGTAATCGATGTCCAGAAAATTAAAGATTTCCATTGTATGCTACATAAAGCCAAGGTTGTGCGACTATTCTTTTAGTGACACCAAACCAACTACTCAAATTTCGCTCTTGACGAGAGACAGTACTGAATCCTGAATAGTTACCTACAGTTAACCAAAATTTCCTGAACAGATTTTAAGCAATTGACTTTTAAATATATGTTATTAATTACGAAACCAGTCTCATTCATTAGAAAGCAAAATACAAAATAAAAAAATAACAGTCACTGTATGAGCAGCTATAGTTAGCCAAAGGTGCAGAGAAAAATTTTTGGAATGAAAAAAAGTTTGCGTTACATGAATACTTTGATGTTCTGTGCTGTTCTCATTGCATTTTGAATAAGTATTTTGATTCTGTTATTGACTATGCAAAATATGTGCCATTTCCTGCTAGTGATACACATAAACGGCTATTTAAATTCACATCTCGAAAAATGGTCATTTCTTTTGACAGTGGTCGGTCTCGTAAACTGACATACGGGAGGGAGAGCGGTGTGCTGACCACATGCCCCTCCATATTCGCATCAAGTGACGCATGTGGTGTAACATCCACGAGATAAATTTTAGCTACAGAGCGACGAGAGGAAATTATGCTTCTAACAGTTATAAACATTATCTATTCGACATATAAAAAACAGTGAAAACGATGATAAATATTAATTATTTGTATAATATTTTATGATGTAATTGGACATATCGATGTGTATCATACAAAGACAATGATAATTGTAAATTCCTTTTATGATCTGCGTTTGTGTTCCTTTGTTTTTACCTTTTGTTGGTTGGCTTTTGTAGGTTGTGGACGCATATCAAACTGAGGTCTGTTAAG